>NC_071511.1:52642696-52973146 GCF_027887155.1 Malaclemys terrapin pileata | reverse complement strand
TGACTTGAGAGATTTGAAGTTTCTGCTTTTAAATAAAGTTTCTTTAAGATCCAAGATTGAAACAGCAGACAAGTTACTGCAGAAGAAATGCCCGAATGTGACAATTAACAAGGATTACTGTTTGCTGAAATAACTCTGTTCAATAAATTTATGACAGGAAAACTGTGTGAATGGAATGACAACTACAATTATCACAGTATATGGCAGATGGGATGAAGTAATCAAGCTGTCAAGGTTTCCCACCCCCACTCTGAACTCTGGGATACAGATATGGGGACCCGCATGAAAGACCCCCTAAGCTTATATTCTAGCAGCTTAGGTAGAAAGTTCCCCAAGGCCCAAATTCCTTCCATTGTCCTTAGACTGGTATTGCTGCCACCACCAAGTGATTTACACAAAAATTCAGTGAAGGGTCACTTGGAATCTCTATCCCCCCAAAATATCCCCCCAAAATCCTTCGCTCCCTTTCCTGGGGAGGCTTGAGAATAATATACCAACCAATTGCCTTAGCAATGTAAGCACAGACCAGACCCTTTGTCTTCAGGACACTGAAATCAATCAGGTTCTTAAAAAAATAACTTTATTTATAAAGAAAAAGTAAAAGAATCACACCTGCAAAATCAGGATGGAAGATAACTTTACAGGGCAATAAAAAGATTAAAACACAGAGGATTCCCCCCTGGGCTCAGCTTCACAGCACAAAAACAGGAATAAAACTACTTCTGTAGCATAGAAAAATTCACAAGCCAAAACAAAAGATAACCTAATGCATTACCTTGCCCTACTTACAATTTCTGTGGTTTTAGATGGATTGCACTCCAGCCAAAATGCTTCTGAAATAAATGTAGTCAAACTTTACTAATTCTGGGTCACTGAGAACGAAAATGATGCTTAAAATTGTTGATTGGCTCTAGTTTTCAAGATATGCTATTGGGTCAGTATATACGACCCTTGACTTGGGAATGGTGGAGGATAAGTGAGTAATAAAGGGAAGGGATCTCAATTTAAACCAGAAATGACTAAAATACATCTTTGACTGGCTCTATGAATAAATCTATGACTGGGTTTGGACAGTACTTGCTTTTTAGGCAAAACAATGAATGATGCAATCTGAAGCTGATATTGCATCATACATGATATGAATTGCATCATGTTATTCCTAGAAGTCATGGATGATGCAATCATAACGAAGCTTACATCACTCTGCTGAACAAATTGCCCTATATCAGCTCTAGAAATCATACAGTGTCGTACTCTCTTATTTGTCAGTGTTTGATTTTGCAAAGGGACACATTTCTGTTTAGCCAAAGTGAGCAGAGATGCCTCGTACTTGTGTGAACAGTGCAGATCACTTCTGCTATGTTTGTGGTGAAGTGACTTTTGCATCACAAAAGCGCAGTATAACCACTATGGTTAAGAAAGCCTATCACCTTTATTTTGGCTGCAAAATTGGAGATCAGGACACGAGGTGGGCCCCACACATATGCTGCAACACTTGTGCAACAAATCTTCGTCAGTGGTTGAACAGGAAAAGGAAATCTATGCCTTTTGCAGTGCCAATGATTTGGAGAGAGCCAACAGATCATAGCAGCAATTGTTACTTCTGTATGGTGCCTCCAGTTGGGAAAGGTGTGTCAAAGAAAAAAAAGTGGACTGTGCATTATCCAAACATTCCATCAGCTATACGCCCGGTACCCCATGGAGAAGGACTGCCAGTTCCTGATGCACCAGAATCATTCTCACTTGAGTCAGACGAGGAGGAGGAAGAGGATGAAACTTCTGGTCCTGAACCATCAATGTCACAGGACCCACATTTTCTCCCATCCTCCTCCTCTGAACCACACCTCATAACACAAGGTGAACTGCATGACCTTGTCAGGGATTTGGAACTACCCAAGAGTAAGGCAGACTGTTGGGCTCCAGACTACAGCAATGGAATCTCCTGGCAGGTGACGTTAGGGTTTCCGTGTTCCGTGACCGTCAAAAGGATCTTGTCCCATTCTTCTTCATGGAAGGTGATCTTGTAGCCTGCAACAACATCGATGGTGTGATGGCAGCCCTCAACATCGTTCACGAAGCAGATGAGTGGAGACTGTTCATTGATTCATCGAAGACGAATCTTAAAGCTGTTTTACTGCATAATGGCAATGTTTCGCCATCAATTCCAGTTGGTCATGCAGTCCATATGAAGGAAACCTATGACAACACGAAACAACTTTTGAGGTGCATAAACTATGACCAACATCAGTGGCAGCTTTGTGGCGATTTGAAGGTTGTTGCTCTCTTGCTTGGTCTGCAGACTGGATACACGAAGTACTGCTGTTTTCTCTGTGAATGGGATAGTTGTGCAAGAGATTCCCACTATATCAAGAAAGATTGGCCACTCCGACAGTCATTGGAGCCTGGGAGGAAAAGTGTTCAGCATCCACCACTTCTTGAATCAAGGAAGATTTTGTTACCACCCTTACACATCAAGCTGGGTCTGATGAAGAACTTTGTCAAGGCCATTGACAAAACACAAGCAGCTTTCAAGTACCTCCATGGAAAATGTCCACGGTTAAGTGAAGCTAAGATAAAGGAAGGTGTCTTTGTTGGTCCTCAGATTCGTGAACTTCTTCGAGATGATGCATTTGACCATGCACTGCGTGGCAAGGAAAAGACGGCATGGAAAGCCTTCCAGTTAGTGGCAATAAATTTTCTCGGAAACAACAAGGCAGACAACTACAGGTTGTTGGTGGAAAACCTCCTCAAGGCATACAAAAGCCTTGGCTGCAACATGTCACTAAAGATACATTTTTTGCACTCTCATCTAGATTTTTTTCCTCTGAACTGCGGAGCAGTGAGCAACGAGCACAGCCAGCGATTTCACCAGGACATTGCAACAATGGAGAAACGCTATCAGGGCAAATGGAGCCCATCAATGCTTGCAGACTATTGCTGGACAGTGACAAGAGATGCTCCATTTAATGAATACAAGAGACAAGCCAAGAAGCGCCGAATAGGACTAAATAGGACTAAACTATGTACATAATAGTTTTTTGCCTTTTGTTTCATAATACATTTTATTTATATAACTCTTTTGCTGATTTTTAAAGTGTTACATAAACAGGACAGGTGAAATATTATCATGTAAAGCAACCATAAACACATGAAAAGACCTAGGTTTACAATTTATGATTAAAACTCTACTATCTATACAATATACATAGACATAAAATGTAAAAACTTAAATATCTTAGAAACAGTAGCCAATCAGTTGTTTTAACTGTCATATTTGAATTCAGCACATCAAAATACATAATAAATAGCACATTTTATCTCTGAAGCAGACGACTTCTCAAAAATTGTAGACCAGTGTTATTCCAGGTATATTTTCAGATGTTATACCTGCTTGGTCTTGCCCTCTGTCCAGAAAAGGAACAACAAAGGAGAACAACAAACAAATATTCCCCCACCCACACACACACAGATTTGAAAGTATCTTTTTTTCCTCATTGGTCCTTCTGGTCAGATGCCAACTAGGTTATTTGAACTGTTTAACCCCTTACAGGTAAGGCGATTCAGTACAGCTGCCAAAAAGGGATTTTATGCTACCCTTCCCTCTATAATTATGACATAAGCATTTTAGAGAATCCTCAGTACCACACGCGAATATAAAAAAAATGGCAGAACTGATGCTTCACTCTAGAGAGTGTTTTCTGTCATGAATGACCTGTGCCTAGCAGAAAAATCCAGATACAAGGCTGAAACTGTGAAAGCCATTCTCATTGGCTAAGCAGCAGTTCTGCAGAGAAGGATCTGGGGATTACAGTGAATGAGAAGCTGGATATGAGTCTGCAGTGCGCCCTTGTTGCCAGGATGGCTAACAGCATATTGGGCTGCATTAGTAGGAGCATTGCCAGCAGATTGAGGGAAGTGATTATTCTCCTTTATTCGGCACTGGTGAGGCCACATCTGGAGTATTGCATCCAGTTTTGGGCTCCCTACTACAGAAAGGATGTGGACAAATTGGAGAGAGTCCAGCGGAGGGCAACAAAAATGATTAAGGGGCTGGGGCACATGACTTACGAGGAGAGGCTGAGGGAACTGGAATTGTTTAGTCTGCAGAAGAGAAGAGTGAGGGGGGATTTGATAGCAGCCTTCAACTACCCGAAGGGGGGTTCCAAAGATAATGGAGCTTGGTTGTTCTCAGTGGTGACAGATGACAGAACAAGGAGTAATGGTCTCAAGTTGCAGTGGGGGAGGTCTAGGTTGGATATTAGGAAACACTATTTCACTGGGACGGTGGTGAAGCACTGGAATGGGTTACACAGGGAGGTGGTGGAATCTCCATCCTTAGAGGTTTTTAAGGCCCAGCTTGACAAAGCCCTGGCTGGGATGATTTAGTTGGGGTTGGTCTAGATGACCTCCTGAGGTCTCTTACAACCCTAATCTTCTATGATTCTATGACTGTCAAAATAAACTTCACTTTGCCCTGTCTTGAGTTCAGAAAACTGAGCAAGAACATTAAAATTCTAAAACAGATATACTCATCAGAAATACAGCAAGCTTCTCTAATGCTCACCAGTATTCCTGGTGCTGGCAGCACAATTCCTTATATGCATCCAGGGGTGGGAGTTTTCCATCTACAGACGATTTCCGTCTCTTAGACCATTGGAGGAGTATGCAGAGGTCTTCCAGGGGGTATATCTATTCATCTAAATATTTGCCTAGTTTTACAACAGGCTACATAAAAATCACTAGCGAAGTCAGTACAAACTAAAACTTCATACAATGACGTGGTTATACAGCTCTATATACTATACACTGAAATGTAAGTACAATATTTATATTCCAATTGAATTATTTTATAATTATATGGTAAAAAGGAGAAAGTAAGCCATTTTTCAGTAATAGTGTGCTGTGATACTTTTGTATTTTTATGTCTGATTTTGTAAGCAAGTAGTTTTTAAGTGAGGTGAAACGAGCAGGTACGCAAGACAAATCAGACTCCTGAAAAGGGTACGGTAGTCTGGAAAGATTGAGAGCCACTGTCCTAGACATTTGGGGGGAACTGTGAAAAATTGAGGGACTTTTTTGTATTATTTTACATATAAACTCTATAAAACCATTTTGTTTGTAGTTTTATAATGCTCCACTAGGTGGTGAAAAGTCACTTCTGTTCATTCTCATTTAAAATTGTTACATTCTTTATATCCACATTATGGTTGACTACATGGTTGTATGGTGGAGGTTTAGCTCCCGGCAGATTCCACTAGCAGAAGCAACAAAGTAGTCATGCCGGTTTTCTTGAAATGCGGAGATGACACAGCACTCATTGATAAATCTGTGAAAAATAAATGTTGGCAGTGATGTGAAGAAATAGATTCTTTAAATAGGCCATACTATGGACAGTAGGTACAGAAAACTGATATTCTTGAACAATGTTTTTGTATTGTTTGTAACTGGTGTCTGAATGCACTTCTTTCACGTGGTGTCACTGCCACTGTGATTATATGCATATTTATAGTGTATATTTTAATAGTTATATATGTAACTGCTAAAAATGTTTTGCCTTGCTACGCTCCGCAACTTACATTTTCAGTCTTGGCTACTTTGCTGTGCTCTCACCCCATGCATCCCCACATTTGATTTACAAACAATATGGTCACCTTAGATTGCTAGTAGTTTTAGCAATGACAGCTGTGTTTCTATTATAACAATTCCTATGTTTTTACTGTGGTTTTTAATTTGGAATTTTTAATTCTAAATTTTTCTTCTTGTTATAGCACAAGTTTATTCTGATGGTCATGTGACTTCCATTTTGACTGATTTCCTGGTCTGGTATCAAAACTTCTTCATTTTAATTTGACCCACCAGTGTGGATTGCCTTTCTCAACTGTTGTTATGCTTCTCAATCCAGCTCTTGGCACTTTTTTGCATTTCACTGCTGGTGTGTAGAACTTGGTTTCCACATATTCACTAAGGGCAGTATACTATCTCATATTAAATCCTTTTGAAAGGCAAATATCTACTGTGATTTTTATTAAAACACATCTATAATCCCAAGATTACTTAACCACAATAACTCAAAACTCCTGAGTTACACACCCACTAGTCATGACATGTAAAAAAAAAAAATCCCCCCCCCCCAAAAAAACTTATGTATGTGCCTTTTTGTTCCTGAGCCTTTAGTGTGCAGTAGGCCCAGATCCACAAAGCCTAAACAAATCCATCAAAAGGTAATTTTAGGGTGAAAAAAATTCTAGTAGTAGAGGCAAATAGAATGCACCATGTCATAAGCTCTCTACACCCCCCATCAGGTTTTTCCCTCTAGTTCCTCCATCTGCCCATTAGTCTTTTTAACCTTTTCACCCAGGCCTATCTTCTACTCCAGGTACCAGCTCAAGAAGCCTCTAGCTAGCAGCCAAGACCTACACTGTCCTAGCCAGCCAGCCACACCTAGGTAGAGACTATACTTCTTTACAGCCACTTCAGTTACTAGCTTCCTGGCTTTATAAAGCTGGCCCAGCTCCTCCCCCAGCTGGGCTTCATCAACCAATTAGGCATTAGTGCTCCCTGGCTTTCCTCTTCCAGGTGCAGCCTGTGGAGTTTTTTGGCCCACCTGGCCATCTTAATGCCTTCCAGTCCTGTGTCGGGTGGACACAGGTGTACCCCATCTATCAGAATTTGCTACCCCTGGACCAGAGGATGACAAAGATGAGAGAATAAATAAGAATGGTAATAGCAGAAGGGAGTAGAGTCCCTGCCAAGTGGTGGAAGGGAGAATGGGGATCCCTAGTATGGGGGAGGGAAGGAAGGAAGGGCAGGGCAGGGCAGGGCAGGGACAAAAGATCCTGCTTGGTGGGCATATTGGGAGACCCAGGACTGGGGCATGCAGAGCTAGCCCTGAGCAGGGGGATAATGGTATCAGGAAGCGGGACAAGAGGGACACAGAGCCCCTAGCATGGGGAGAGAATGCAGGGAATGGAGAACACACAGCAACCTTGTCATGAAGGAGGACTGGGTGTTGCATGGAGTCCCTACACCAGAGGTGGATGGGAGGGTGGCCCACAGGGAGCTGGGAATGGGGAGGATGGTGGAAGGGTACAAGGAGCCCCTGGGGTGTGCTATGAGAAGCAAGACAGTATGCTCCCCCTAGTCTTATCTAATCTAATTTAGGGTTTCCTCTTAAGTTGCATGAACAGAATTGAACCAACTTTTTCTCTCCTAACCAGCTCAGAGGTTCCTGTTTTCTAAGTGTGACTCTCAGGGTCTAGCTGCAGGGCATTAACCCAGTTATCTACACCATTCCTCCTTTTGAATAGGCTGAGCTCAATGAGCATGGCCACACTGTGAGATAACACTTGAACTCCTGTGTGTGCCCACACTGGGTCTGCACCCACACATGCATGTACTAAGACATCTGGGGATTTGCTCTAGCACGAGATCTAATACCTAAACTGCTTTGGCACCTACACCATTATCTCTAGCCAGACATCATCCCACAATTCTTTCCCAGTGAATGGCGGAGAATGTGCCTGCCCACTCTGGGCACACGGGGAATTGTGGGAATGCATTGGGAGGGTTAAAGGGACTTGAGTGGGGCTAGCCTGCATCCACACTACAGGTTGTGTTAGCAGCTGATGACCTGTGCTGATTCAAGCTTTAGCCTGTGTCCCCTGACAGGCCAGTCTCTTGAGGTAAAAGCACCCACACACTTGATTTTGTAAGGCCAGGACCTGAGTTAAGGGAAACACTTGAGCAACTGTTAAAAAGGGCCTCCTAGCTCTTGCCCTCAGCTCTGCTACCGAGACAGACCCCTGAAGTAACATCTCTTTTCCATTATATGGCACAGAAAAATCACAGATCCAGATGCTATATTAATCACCATGGGTTCCCCAATATTTAACCCAATAACCTTTTTTGGCAGCTGTGAAAGTTAGCAGGATTTTGCTCGTCCATTGTGCTGATTACGGAAAACTATTGGAACAATCTATCTGGAGACAGGTTTGTGCCATCACATTAGATAAACTCCCAGTTTAATTTTGCAAATGAAAATGCTTTTTCCTGTGAAGTTGATGGCAGCTTAGGTTTCAGACATTTCCCTTATGAACCTGTTATTCTATAAACATCCACTACAGGGATTCTTGGATTTTTCTCTGAAGTATCTGGCTGATGTAAGAGGATCCTGCAGTAGATGGACACTGGTCCGATCCACTGTAGCAATTATGTTCCTAAAAGAGCACAACTGACACTTGTACTGCACCCAGGTGCTGGTAGTTGGTATTTCTTGATCCAGAGTTTAGTATCAGTCAGTCCAGATTCCCACCATCCTGCTCTTTAAAAATGCCCTTGATTGAAAGGCTTTAAAATAGACTGGGAAATCTGTACTGACATCCTTGTTATGTTGCCTTCAGCTTCATTGTTATTAGCACTAAACTACAGCAGCTTCTTGCTGCTGAATTCTGCAGAAGCCAGGACATGATTGTTTTACACACATACACTTCCCTCCACCCCCACCCCCTCGCCCATTATTCAAGCTATACTTGAAAATGTTCTATGCTGCCTGCAGCCCAAAAATACAGTTAACGTCTCCTTCCAACAGCTCCTATCAGTTATAGTAAAAGGCGGAGACTTAAGTGAAAGAGGAAGACCCTACCAAAGTTAGGCAACTGTTTAACCATACACTAGCACGGAAGCCCTTGCACATACAGAAATGAGAAAGACATCCTGTTTTTCACTCGGGTGGAGTGAAGCTTGAGTAATAATGTGGTAAACACTCTGCAACACTCAGCTCCAAGTACTGTTACTCAGACCTACATGCAAGCGGAACATTGGCGCTCACATCTGCTGCCACCTTATTACACAGCACCATAGAAGAGTTGGGCCACATGCAGGAGAAAGGAAACAGTTTTTATTAGTACAGGAGAGGCAGAAAGCTCCCTGAGGAAAGCAGAACCATTTAGAAATGTAGCAGTTGAAGTAGTGTTATTTTTTTAAGTACACCACCTCCTCCCTTCCCCAAGCCAATAGGTACTGGTTTGTGTTTGGCACACCTCAGCTAGACTGCAATGGAGAGACTATCTCCCCACACACCCCCAAGGGCTTTGCAACAGGCTCATTGTGGGCAGCTTTGTGCAAGGATTAGGTGTTCCTCCCCATAGGGAACAGGATGCTATTTCCCATGAGAAATGGGCCTAGTCAGTTGTGCCTTTATTACCCAATCCTGCATTAGTTTGTTTCCTTTGGGAAAAATCTTTTGTGACAGCTAACCTCCCTCTCCCCCCCCCCCCAAAAAGCCATGAACATAACTTAGCTACTCCCTTTAACTGTCCAAACACAGTGCTGCTGGAGTAACTTGTTCAGTAAGTTACTGTCCCCTCTCCCCAACCCATTGCAGGGGAGTAGAATGCAGCTCATATGTGGCTTGACATATCAGTGCTTGTCTACCCACCAAAATGTTACCAATAGAGTTAAACAGATTAACTCTCACATACCCTCCACAGACACTTATTCTGGTATAAGAGAGTAAAACCCTTCCCAAGTGACATACACTAACCCGAAAAAAGCCATTCTTATACCAGCATGACTGCCCACACTGGAGTTACACCCATATATCAGTTTAAATTCACACCTTTTCTTCTTCTAGCATAACATTCCCACATGCACAAGCCCCAAGTTAGAGAGACCAGATATGGTACTTATCTGTTATTTCCTCCATGCCATTTCTCCCACAAGTTGTGGTCTAACAAGTCCCTTGTGCATGAAACATAATAATGTTGATCTACTTGATGCTGTATATGAAGCAGAGTGCCCCCACTCAATTTTGTTTATTGTTCTCTGCCTCCTGTCTAGGGCATAGACAAGAGGCAGGATGTTACAATTTCTTGCAACATCCTGCACAAACCATATTGAATTGAAATTTTCAATATTTTAGGAGTTCATTGTATTAAAAATGAAAGTGTTTGTGTAATTGTGGGATTAACTGGAAATTCTTTGGGAGGAAGACAGAATTAATGCAATCTCTGGCAAGTACTGTGAGCTTCAGAAGCCGATGCTGAACAACATAGCAGACACAACTGATCTTTGTGGAAAATACATGTGAAGTGGAATCCTCAGGCAGATTGCAAACTCCCACGAGGGGCTCAGCCTTTGAAGCTTCATACTTGGGGTATGGGAGGGGACGGGACCTCTTGTCTGCTGCTCACTTGTTACAGGAGAATAGTTCAAAGACCGGCTGTATGAAGGAGTAACTGACTTACTCATGAGGGTTCTTGTACCGAGCACGAGGAACCACAAGAAAACTTCTAGGTGGGGTTTGAAGGACTGTTCACCAGCCAGAGATAAGTTGATTAGTAGGCATTTAGGGTTTTTTTTTTTTAATAGTATGTTTTCTCTGTAATGCTGTTACCTTAGGTATACATGTCCTTGAGTAGAAAGAGCTGTGGGGTAGTCTAACTGTGGTACTTACACTGGTTACTGTCTCTGAGGAGAAAAGTACAGCAGGCTGATTTAGGCAGCCAGCTGTTGCTGGGGAGGTCACAGTCCAGGCAGGGAGCTGTGCAGTCTGGAAACACCTGGGTCAGGAGGCAGAGAGAGACTGCCCAAGGAGGAACCTTCCTGAGTACCCTGGAGTGGGTGCCCTTGCTTGGCCACAGAAGGAAATACGGGTGCAGTTGCCCTGAATTGTAACACAAACAACCTGATATCAGGCACTATGCTTGCAGAGCTTCTGAACCAGGGTCCAGTAAACCAGTGAGCTAGCAGATCACTTTACAAAGGATGCTCACAAGCTCAAGGGCAAACTGATCATCTGATTGGGGTCAGGAAGGAATTTTCTACCAGGTCCAATTGGCTGAGACTTGGAGCGGCTGCCTTCCTCTGATGCATGGGGTGTGTATTGCTAGGCTGGGCATGACTCCCTATATCATTTCTCTGCCGTTGCAGGGCCCTTAGGCATTGGTGGCACCTTAGCCTCTCCTGTTCTCAGTCTGTGGCACACAACAGTTTAGTTTTCTGGGGACTGAAAAGCTTTAGTCTAACCCAAGTTATTGGGCTCTGTACAGGGGTAACTGGGTGGAATATAATGGCCAGTGATATAAAACAGGTCAGACAAGATGATCAAAGGCCAGAAGGGACCATTCAAATCTTTAAAATGACGGTGCAATGTGGCAGCCCCTTCTGCATGGCCCTTCAAAACTAAAGAAGCCATGAGACACAAATGCCCAACACCCCATGGCTAACCAGGCAGTAACCTTACACAGAAAAAGACAGATATCTGGTCTTCAGGAATTGTATTAGTAACACAAAGGCTCACAATAAGCTACCCAGACTCAGGGCTGCTTCCCTTGTGGTAGTTTGCTAAAAATTCACATGCAACTTTTACAGAATACATCAAGTGCTTCTCCTGAAGAATTTGGAAGAAGCACCTTCATGAGTAAAATTTCCATGGACAACAGCATTTTACTTGCAGAGCAAAGAGGTCACAGAAAGAGCAGGCAGTCCAGGCTAGGGACAAGAAGGCTAGCAGAATGACTCAACAGGAAGCAGAGATAACAGCAGAGCTGAGGAGAGAGAAAAGTTTCAGCAGGACTTTGGCTTGGTTGAGAACATTCTACGGGACATGCTGAAGGAGCTTTTCAATATCATCTTGGATCTTGATCGTTTCAAAGTGCCTGCTGTAGCGCTTGAAGGGCACGCCATCACGCCCAATGAGGAATTTTTCGAAGTTCCAGGAGATGTCATTCCTGCACACTGGAGACCAGATGATGTACTGTGGGTTGGTCATCAGCGACATTGGATCATCATGTGGGAAAGGCAGTGCCTCTTTCAGGAAAGTGAAGAGTGGGTGAGCATTTGCCCCATTCACATCACACTTCTCAAACATGGTGAAGTTGGGCTCATAACCATTGCCAGGGCGGACATGCTTTAAGGAAAGTAGGATCTCCTCATTGGTAGCGTTCTCCTATTAAGAGAAAAAGGAAGTGTGATCTAGTGCAAGGATAAACACCAACAATTGGAATGTATTCAAGACAGAGCTTCCATCTCCATTACGGGAAGCAAACAAGAGACACAGAGTTTCTGTCTCTTTCACATTCACCTCCTAACACATACTTGTATTATTGTTGTTGTTACTTCTTGGTACTTCCTGCAATGCACATATATTCTCTGTAATTTTATTCTTTCAAAGTGTTATTTTAGTGTTTTGACTAGTCTATGCATTTCATAATTTTTATTTCTTTTACACTTAAATTTAATTCTTTGAGTATTGAATTCTAAAATGCCTAACCTGTCCTGGTTGGAGTAATTATCCCTATGGTAACTTCTTAAAAAAAAACTAGATATATATTATATTTTTGTTTGTTTCTTCTGCTGCACATACCTCGGTGCACATAACAAAATTTATTCCACACATGGATGGAAAAAATGAAAGGGAACTTTGCCTAGCAGCCTCGGCAACATGGGTGAACAGAAATGCAAGTCAGCCTCTTCCACCTGGCACGTTTATTTTCACAAGCACACTTTTTGCCTAGATACATTCTATGCAGCAATGCCCTTGATATCTTATTTGCTAATTCACAACGTTGTTTATTTTGCAACAGTGCCTGGTAACTAGTGCCAATTAAGGAGAGTCTGCTGTAGCCCTGAACCTTAGTTACACTAGCAAGTAGTGTAGTAACAGTAGTAACACTGAACAAAGAAAGGCTGCAGGTCTGTTTGTTTTGCCAAAACACTTCCCTTTCAAAAAGAAGAACACAAGTACTCCTGTTCTTCTTTTTGCGGATACAGACTAACACGGCTGCTACTCTGAAACTTCCCTTTCAGACCCTCTATTACCCCACCCTCTGCCCCAGGCTGTTTTGCTCAGATACCAGCACTGCTGGGAAGCAAGAAGAACATTCTGCGATAACGCCATGCCGGCTAGCACCCTAGCCAATCCACTTAGCTTCAGCCAGGGCTTGCTGTGACAATGCATGAAGATGGGAATGCAGGGCAAACACGGGAAACACTAGCAGCACAGACACATGGGCAGAGAACAGGATCTCCAGCAGGCTTGTTGCTAGCCCACATCACGACGTTTACACTACTATTGTTACTCATTAGCTGAGCACGGGCATGCCTATGCCTGCTCCAATCACACTACCTAGGTAGGCACAGCCCTGGCAGGTCTCGAGCTGTACACCACTGACACTAGTCTCTAAGGTGCCACAAGTACTCCTGTGCCACAAGTACTCCTGTTCTTTTTGCGGATACAGACTAACACGGCTGCTACTCTGAAACCACTGACACTGCGCGGCATAGCAGTCACTAGGCCAGCTAGGATGTAATCTGGCCAATGGACAAGAGGACGGCATGTACTGGAGACCAGATGCAGGGACTAGCTCTGAAAAGTTCTGGGGATTTATCCCTTTCAGGGGCACCTGCCCTACAGGCAGGGGCGGCTCCAGGCACCAGCACACCAAGAGTGTGCCTGGGGTGCCAAGTAGGGTGACCAGATGTCCCGATTTTATAGGGACAGTCCCGATTTTGGGGGCTTTTTCTTATATAGGCTCCTATTACCCCCCATGCCCTGTCCTGATTTTTCACACTTGCTGTCTGGCCACCCTAGTGCCAAGCCACTAGGGTAGGGGCAGCCTGCCAGTTGCTGTGAGGGCGGCAGGCAGGCTGCCTTCAGCGGCATGTCTGTGGGAGGTCCGACGGTCCCGCGGCTTCGGCGGCAGGTACGCGGGACCGGCAGACCTCCCGCAGGCATGCCGCTGAACTCGCGTTACCAGCGAACTGCCTGCAGGCATGCCGCTTAAGGCTGCCTCACTGCCATACTTGGGGCGGCAAAATACATAGACCCACCCCTGTCTGCAGGACACCACGCCGGCGGGGGGGGGGGGGGGGGAAGGGGGGAGGCCCAGCGGGGCCTGTGGCGGGAGGTCTCAGGCATTTAAACCTCCTCTCCTAAAAGCCGCCCCAGAGCCCGCACCTCATGCTAGCTGCGCAGCTGCCCCGCGACCGCTGGGGGAGGGGTCAGTGGCTGTAGCCGGGTCCGGGCTCGCAGGCCGAAGCGGCAGCAGCAGCCGGCCGGGATCGCTACAGCACAGGAAGCCACTGCAGGGCCTCCCGAGCTAGGCTGTGCGAGCAGCCGCCTCCCGCCCCATCGCTCCCGCGCAGAGAGCCGCCGGCCCTGTCCCCGTCGGTACCTGGTGGCCGAACTGGTTGCAGGGGAAGGCCAGCACGGCCAGCCTGGACCCATAGCGCCTCTGCAGCTCGCTGAGCTGGGCGAAGTCCCGGGCCGTGGTGCCTCAGAGCGACGCCACGTTGCTCACCAGCAGTACGCGGCCCAGGAGCGAGCCCAGCGCCAGCGGTTCCGCCGCGTCCAGCGGCCGCGCCTGCAGCCCAGCCAGACGCCCGGCTGCCATGGGATCGCGCAGGGTATGGGTCGGGAGCTGCGCCCGGGCAGGAGCCGCTGGCCCCCCAGCGGGGTGGGGCCTGGCTAGGGCCGGCCCCCAGAGAGGGGCACGCACAGTTCCCGGGCGGGAGAGTCCCGAGGTTGGGGCCCAGCCCCAGCAGCAGGGGCCAGGCCGGACGGGCGTCTCAGCGCACCGGAGGGTGGAGCTACAGCCGGACCGCGGCTGGCCTCGCTGTGCCCTGGGGTCCTGTGTTTTCTTCAGGAATTAAAATTCGGGGCGGGGGATAGTGAGGACTGATGAGGGGTAAGACCATTAGTGCAAAGGTGGGCTGTATGGCACCATAGTAAAAACTGAAAAATGTTTCAAGACCATTTTATTAGCTTTAACTTATGTTTTTAAATCATCACACAAAGTAAAGTTGGCTACACAAGCTACTATGAAGCAGTATATCTACATCCTTCTTGGTTTCCTGTTGTAATTTTGCACAACTCTGTTAATTAACTTATCGAATGCAGTACATTTATTTTTGGTGGCATCTCGTGTGTCTGGTAACTCCAGTCCTTCATGATATGCTCATGATTGTGCAGAAGGTGACTTCTATTCAGAATTCTATTAAATGAGGAAAAAGAATGCTCAACTGTAGCTATTGTGACTGGAAGTAGAAAGAGATGAATTCCTACTTCTTTCATCCCAGGAAACAGCACAAAGTTTGGGTCGAACCACTAGTGATGATAAAGAAGAAATTGAAGTAAAATCTTCATTCGTTCATCATATGATATTCCACTCTGTGTTCAAATTCTCTATTCTGTCCTGATCACATGGCAACCTCATTGCAGGTAGTGCCTCACTCCACTCAACTGACCGTGTTTTATAAGACAGGCATCTGTAAAAGCTATGTAGTTGATAGAATCCAGAAGTTGCTGTTGTAGAGATGTAAGAATCAAGTCTGTGTACTTTACTTTTTCAGATGGCTTAACAAACACTTCTTGTCCTCTTAATTTAAGGAGTCAATATAAGTGCCCTAATTAGTCAACTTCTGAACTGAAGTCATTGCTTCTTCTGGTATGTTTTCACTTGATATTTCTCTGATGGATCCAAAGGTAGTTTCCATTGCTGGACAGAGATCTTCTACTGTTATAGCAGATGCCTAGATGACATTGTTTAATGACCCAGGCGGTTTCAACAGTAAACTTACAAGCAGGGCCGGTGCAACACATTAGGTGACCTAGGCGGTTGCCTAGGGCACTAGCAATTGGGGGGCGGCATTTCGGGTCCTTCGGCGGCTACCGCGGCAGCCAGATCTCATAGACTCATAGACTTTAAGGTCAGAAGGGACCATTATGATCATCTAGTCCAGGGGTCTCAAACGGAGTGATTTTCTGTGGCCCGCGAGCCCCTCGCAACCTCCCTGCCCTTCTCCAGTGTTTACCAGAGCGGCTCCGCCCAGACGTGCACCGGAAGCAGGGCATGCTCCCTGCCTGCCTGCCCTGCGCAGCTCTGGGAAGAGGCTGGAACATGGGGAAGGGGGGGCAGAGGGGCTGTGTGTGGCTGTTGCTTTAGGCAGCAAGCCAGGAATGGGGAACCGCGGCCAATGGGAGCTGCTGGCAGCGGTGCCTCAAGCAACAGAAACACACAGCCCCTCTGCCACCCTTCCCCACTTTCCAGCCTCTTGCGGGGGCAGGGCAGGCAGGCAGGCAGGGAGCCTGCCTTGCCCCCGGTATGCGCCAGGCCAGATCCTGCCCCCCAAACCCTTCCTGCAGCTGAACCCCCTGCCCTGAGCCCCCTGCCACACCCTGCACCCCGACCCCCTGCCACACCCTGCACCCCGACCCCGCCTCACCCCGCACCCCTTCTGCATCCCAACCCACTGCCCTGAGCCCCATGCCGCACCCCTCCTGTGCCCCAACCCCCTGCTGTACCCTGCACCCCTCCTGCACACTGACCCCTGCCCTGAGCCCCTGCCACACTCTGCACCCCAATCCCCTGCTGCACCCCACACTCCTCTTGCACCCCAACCCACTGCCCTGAGCCCCCTGCTGCACCCTGATGCCCTGCTGTACCCCTCACCCCTCCTGCACCCCACACCCCAACTCCCTGCCCTGAGCCCCCACCACACCCCACACCCCTCCTGCACCCCCGGGGAGCAGGGAGGGGGCAGAGTTGGGGTGGGGATTTCGGGGAAGGGGTTGGAATGGGGGAAGGGGTGGGATGAGGCGGGGCCTCATGGAAGGGGTGGAGTGAGGCCAAGGGCGGCGGGGGGCGGGGGAGGTGTCAGTAATGCGGCCCTTGGGCCAATGTACTAGTCCTCATGTGGCCCTCATGGTCATTTGAGTTTGAGAGCGTTGATCTAGTCTGACCTCCTGCACAATGCAGGCCACAGAATCTCACCCACCCACTCCTGTAACAAACTGCTAACCTATGTCTGAGTTATTGAAGTCCTCAAATTGTGGTTTAAAGACCTCAAGGTGCAGAGAATCCTCCAGCAAGTGACCCATGCCCCACGCTGCAGAGGAAGGCGAAAAACCTCCAGGGCCTCTGCCAATCTGCCCTGGAGGAAAATTCCTTCCCGACTCCAAATATGGCAATCAGTTAAACCCTGAGCATGTGGGCAAGACTCACCAGCCAGCACCCAGGAAAGAATTCTCAGTAGTAACTCAGATCCCACCCCATCTAACATCCCATCACAGACCATTGGGCATATTTACCTGCTAATAATCAAAGATCAATTAATTGCCAAAATTAGGCTTTCCCATCATACCATACCATTAATTGGCAAAATTAGCTATCCCATCATACTAACCCGTCCATAAACTTATCAAGCTTAGTCTTGAAGCCAGATACGTCTTTTGCCCCCACTACTCCCCTTGGAAGGCTGTTCCAGAACTTCACTCCTCTAATGGTTAGAAACCTTCGTCTAATTTCAAGTCTAAACTTCCTAGTGTCCAGTTTATACCCATTTGTTCTTGTGTCCACATTGATACTAAGCTTAAATAATTCCTCTCCCTCCCTGATATTTATTCCTCTGATATATTTATAAAGAGCAATCATATCTCTCCTCAGCCTTCTTTTGGTTAGGCTAAACAAGCCAAGCTCTTTGAGTCTCCTGTCATAAGACAGGTTTTCCATTCCTCAGATCATCCTAGTAGCCCTTCTCTGTACCTGTTCCAGTTTGAATTCATCCTTCTTAAACGTGGGAGACCAGAACTGCATACAATATTCCAGATGAGGTCTCACCAGTGCCTTGTATAACAGTACTAACACCTCCTTATCTTTACTGGAAATACCTCGCCTGATGCATCCCAAGACCGCATTAGCTTTTTTAATGGCCATATCACATTGGCGGCTCATAGTCATCCTGTGATCAACCAATACTCCGAGGTCCTTCTCCTCCTCTGTTACTTCCAACTGATGTGTCCCCAATTTATAACCAAAATTCTTGTTATTAATCCCTAAATGCATGACCTTGCACTTTTCACTATTAAATTTCATCCTATTACTATTACTCCAGTTTACAAGGTCATCCAGATCTTCCTGTATGATATCCCGGTCCTTCTCTGTGTTAGCAATACCTCCCAGCTTTGTGTCATCCGCAGACTTTATTAGCACATTCCCACTTTTTGTGCCAAGGTCAGTAATAAAAAGATTAAATAAAATTGGTCCCAAAACCGATCACTGAGGAACTCCACTAGTAACCTCCTTCCAGCCTGACAGTTCACCTTTCAGTACGACCCGTTGTAGTCTCCCTTTTAACCAGTTCCTTATCCACCTTTCAGTTTTCATATTGATCCCCATCTTTTCCAATTTAACTAATAATTCCCCATGTGGAACCGTATCAAATACCTTACTGAAATTGAAGTAAATTAGATCCACTGTGTTTCCTTTGTCTAAAAAATCAGTTACCTTCTCAAAGAAGGAGATCAGGTTGGTTTGGCATGATCTACCTTTTGTAAAACCATGTTTTATTTTGTCTCAATTACCATTGACCTCAATGTCCTTAACTACTTTCTCCTTCAAAATTTTTTCCAAGACCTTGCATACTACAGATGTCAAACTAACAGGCCTATAGTTACTCGGATCACTTTTTTTCCCTTTCTTAAAAATAGGAACTATGTTAGCAATTCTCCAATCGTACGGTACAACCCCTGAGTTTACAGATTCATTAAAAATTCTTGCTAATGGGTTTGCAATTTCATGTGCCAGTTCCTTTAATATTCTTGGATGAAGATTATCTGGGCCCCCCGATTTAGTCCCATTAAGCTGTTCGAGTTTGGCTTCTACCTCGGATGTGGTAATATCTACCTTCATATCCTCATTCCCATTTGTCATCTTACCATTATCCCTAAGCTCCTCATTAAAGACTAAGGCAAAGTATTTGTTTAGATATTGGGCCATGCCTAGATTATCCTTAACCTCCACTCCATCCTCAGTGTTTAGCGGTCCCACTTCTTCTTTCTTTGTTTTCTTCTTATTTATATGGCTAAAGAACCTTTTACTATTGGTTTTAGTTCCCTTTGCAAGGTCCAACTCTACATGGCTTTTGGCCTTTCTCACTTTATCCCTACATGTTCTGACCTCAATAAGGTAGCTTTCCTTGCTAATTCCTCCCATCTTCCACTCCTTGTAGCCTTTCTGCTTTTTCTTAATCACCTCTCTGAGATGCTTGCTCATCCAGCTTGGTCTACAACTCCTGCCTGTGAATTTTTTCCCCCTTTCTTGGGATGCAGGCTTCTGATAGTTTCTGCAACTTTGACTTGAAGTAATTCCAGGCCTCCTCCGCCTTTAGATCCACAAGTTCTTCAGTCCAATCCACTTCCCTAACTAATTTCCTTAATTCTTTAAAGTTAGCCCTTTTGAAATAAAAAACCCTAGTCCCAGATCTATTTTTGTTTATCCTTCCATATAGTTTGAACTGAATTAGCTCATGATCACTCAAACCAAGGTTGTCCCCTACAACCATTTCTTCTATGAGGTCCTCACTACTCACCAAAAACAAATCTAAAATGGCATCCCCTCTTCTTGGTTCTTCGACTACTTGGTCAAGGACTCCATCAGCTATCACATCCAGAAAAATCTAAGCCCTATTATTATTACTAGCTTTTGTCCTCCAGTCTATATCTGGGAAGTTAAAGTCTCCCATGATCACACAATTCCCATTAGTGTTTACTTCATTAAAAACATTAAAGAGGTCTCTATCCATATCCAGATCGGATCCCGGCGGTCTGTAGCACACCCCAAGCACCATCTCAGGGGAGACTCTAGTAGCTTTCTTTCCCAATGTGATTTTTGCCCAGACAGACTCTGTCTTATCCATTCCATCACTTCTTCCTTCTTTACAGTCTACCTCATCATTGATATACAGTGCTACTCCACCACCTTTGCCTTTATTTCTGTCTTTCCTAAACAGCACATAGCTTTCAATACCTGTACTTCAGTCATGACTACTATTCCACCATGTTTCTGTTATCCCTATAATATCCGGTTTCACTTCCTGCACCAGTAGCTCTAGTTCCTCCATTTGTTACCTAGGCTCCTCGCATTAGTGTACAAACATCTTAATTTTTGCCGTTTGGCTTCACTGACATTCTTTACCCGATTAGGCACAGACATTCTACTACAAGTATCACTTATTAGACTGGTATACTCTTCCTCCTTATGTCCATTCTCCTGCCCATGGCTGTATCCTTTCTTATTTTGTTTTCTTCCCTCTCAATGTTAAATTCCAGCATTGAGATTACCTGGATATCTCCCAACCATCTCCCCCAAATTCCTAGTTTAAAGCTCTCTTAATCAATTGTGCCAGCCTCCATCCTAGAAGTCTATTTCCCTCCTTACTCAGGTGAAGTCCATCCCGAGAGAACAGTCCTCTGTCCATGAATGCTTCCCAGTGGCCATACATCCCCAAAGCCCTCCTTATAGCACCACTACCTGAGCCATCTGTTGATCACCATAATCTTGTCATACCTTTGTCCCCCTTCTCTAGGAACAGGTAGAATCCCACTGAAGATCACCTGAGCCTCGATTTCCTTAAGTGTCTTCCCCAGCCTGGCATAGTCTCCCTTGAAACGTTCCAGCGAGAATCTAGCCATATCATTTGTTCCCACATGAAGGACAATCAGTGGATTCTTTCCCGCTCCCATTAGGATCCTTTTCAGCCTCAGGTCCACACCCCGTATCTTAGCACCCGGCAGACAGCACACCCTTCTGTTCTCCGGATCAGCTCTAGTTACAGGCCTGTCTATTCTTCTCAGTAAGGAGTCCCCAATCACATAGACCTGCCTTTTCCTGGTGATGGTGCGATTCTCCGGTCTATCCCCTGTTCCCTCTGGCTGCAAGTCCTTTCTCTTTCTATTATCCCTTGCAATCCTCCGCAACCCATCCCTTATCCTCCTGGGGCTCATATTTGGTGTTATCTCCATTGACTCTTCCCCTCTTCCTATGGGACTAGCTGCTCTTCTCTTCTTCCTTGCCCTCTCACCTTCAGCGACCACCTGCTGTGCCCCTTCTTCATTTTCCAACTCTGCAAACCTGTTCCTGAGCTCGATTTCTCCTTCACTAGCCCGTCTTTTCCTCTGCCTGGTTCTCTTAGTCACATGCTTCCACTGTCCACTTTCCTCACCCAGCAGTCTCCCCTCAGAATTCTTTGGTCCTGCTTCCATCTGCAAGTCTGAGCTTTTCCCCTCGAACCCCCTTCTAAACTCATCCACCTGCATCTACAATCCACGGATTTTTTCTTCCATCAGCTCTATCAGGCGGCACTTCATGCAGATGCAACTCTTTTCAGGTACCCCCTCCAGGATCATGTACATGCCGCAGCTTCCACATCCAGTCATCCTCATTGCGTCTGTGTCGGTCATAGCCTTCCCACCTAAAACCTGTTAGTCCAGGAAACAGAAACCAAAGGAAACCACCACTACCTACAGCAAAACAAACCCCCAACGGGCACCAGAACACCAGCAGAACACCACCCATTCCCTTCATTAGCCTGTCTATTCCTCTGCTTAGGTCTTAGTCTCCCCTGCAAACTCCCCTTGCAAACTCCCACTGAAACTCCCCTGTTTACAGCTCTGTTTGCAGGCTCCTGTGCCGCTGCAGGTGTCTTCGGCCGTCCCGGTTGTCATCAGCATTTAGGCAGAGGGAGCTGGGGCAGGGGGGCACGGGGAGGGCCGCCTGCAGCAAGTAAGGGGGGGGCAGCACGCAGGGGAACTCCCCGCCCCAGCTCACTTCTGCTCCGCCTCCTCCCCTGAGCATGTTGCCCCGCTTTGCTTCTCTTCCTCCCAGGCTGGCGACGCCAAACAGCTGATTGACGCCGCAAGCCCAGGAGGCAGGAGAAGTGGAGTGGCGAAGGCGTGCTCGGGGAGGAGGTGGAGCAGAGGTGAGCTGGGGCGGGGAGCTGTCGCGGGGGGGGGGGGGGTGCCTCAGGGCGGAGGGGGGGTGGGGAGCTGTCGTAGGGGGGGCGCCTTAGGGCGGGGGGGCAGCGAGCTGCCACAGGGCTCGGGGGGGGGGGGCGCAAGGTGGAAGTTTTGCCTAGTGCGTGAAACATCCTTGCACCTGCCATGCTTACAAGAGAGAATGGTGATTGTCTTCTCTGAAATTAGTAGCAAAAGTAGTCCACCAGCCTCACTACTTAGATCCATCCCATCTCAGTAGATACTTTCCAAAGCCAATAATAATGGTTGCAGTAAATTTAAGACAACAGAGTGTGTGGATGGGGCAGGGGTCCCGTCCTGGGGGGGCTGTCAGGGAATGGGGGGGGGGGTTGGATGGGGCAGGAGTCCCCGGGAGGGGGCAGATAGGAGCTGGGGGCTGGGCCACGACCCGCTCTCCTAATGATCCCTCATACAATTTACGAAACCTGATGCGGTCCTCAGGCCAAAAAGTTTCCCTGCCCGTGGTCTAGCAGATCAAGACTTTTAGAATGATACCTCACAAGGCAAACTTTGTACAAAATGAACAGGAGTACTTGTGGCACCTTAGAGACTAACAAATTTATTAGAGCATAAGCTTTCGTGGGCTACAAAACATATCCTAATTACATGACAGTGGTGAATATTGGGGTGCCAGGGTATCACAATCCCCACAATAGAGAGACATAAGAACGGCTGTACTGGGTCAGACCAAAGGTCCATCTATCCCAGTATCCTGTCTACCGACAGTGGCCAATGCCAGGTGCCCCAGAGGGAGTGAACCTAACAGGTAGTGATCAAGTGATCTCTCTCCTGCCATCCATCTCCATCCTCTGACAAACAGAGTCTAGGGACACCATTCCTTACCCATCGTGGATAATAGCCATTAATGGACTTAACCTCCATGAATTTATCCAGTTCTCTTTTTAACACTGTTATAGTCCTAGCCTTCACAACCTCCTCAGGCAAGGAGTTCCACAAGTTGACTGTGCGCTGTGTGAAGAAGAACTTCCTTTTATTTGTTTTAAACCTGCTGCATATTAATTTCATTTGGTGACCCCTAGTTCTTGTATTATGGAAATAAGTAAATAACTTTTCCTTATCTACTTTCTCCACATCACTCATAATTTTATATACCTCTATCATATCCCCCCTTAGTCTCCTCTTTTCCAAGCTGAAAAGTCCTAGCCTCTTTAATCTCTCCTCATATGGGACCCTTTCCAAACCCCTAATCATTTTAGTTACCCTTCTCTGAACCTTTTCTAGTGCCAGTATATCTTTTTTGAGATGAGGAGACCACATCTGTATGCAGTATTCAAGATGTGGGCCTACCATCGATTTATATAAGGGCAATAATATATTCTCTGTCTTAATCTCTATCCCCTTTTAATGATTCCTAACATCCTGTTTGCTTTTTTGACCGCCTCTGCACACTGCATGGACATCTTCAGAGAACTATCCACGATGACTGCCAAGATCTTTTTCCTGATTTGTTGTAGCTAAATGAGCCCCCCATCATATTGTATGTATAGTTGGGGTTATTTTTTCCAATGTGCATTACTTTACATTTATCCAGACTAAATTTCATTTTCCATTTTGTTGCCAAATCACTTAGTTTTGTGAGATCTTTTTGAAGTTTTTCACAGTCTGCTTTGGTCTTAACTATCTTGAGCAGTTTAGTATCATCTGCAAACTTTGCCACCTCACTTTTTACCCCTTTCTCCAGATCATTTATGAATAAGTTGAATAGGATTGGTCCTAGGACTGACCCTTGTGGAACACCACTAGTTACCTCTCTCCATTCTGAGAATTTACCATTAATTCCTACCCTTTGTTCCCTGTCTTTCAACCAGTTCTCAATCCATGAAAGGATCTTCCCTTTTATCCCATGACAACCTAATTTACATAAGAGCCTTTGGTGAGGGACCTTGTCAAAGGCTTTCTGGAAATCTAAGTACACTATTTCCACTGGATCCCCCTTGTCCACATGTTTGTTGACCCCTTCAAAGAACTCTGATAGATTAGTAAGACACGATTTCCCTTTACAGAAACCATGTTGACTTTTGCCCAACAATTTATGTTCTTCTATGTGTCTGACCATTTTATTCTTTACTATTGTTTCGACTAATTTGCCCAGTACCGACGTTAGACTTACCGGTCTGTAATTGCCGGGATCACCTCTAGAGCCCTTTTTAAATATTGGCGTTACATTTGCTATTTTCCAGTCATTGGGTACAGAAGCCGATTTAAAGGACAGGTTACAAACCCTAGTTAATAGTTCCGCAATTTCACTTTTGAGTTCTTTCAGAACTCTTGGGTGAATGCCATCTGGTCCCGGTAACTTGTTAACGTTAAGTTTATCAATTAATTCCAAAATGTCCTCTCGTGACACTTCGATCTGTGACAGTTCCTCAGATTTGTCACCTACAAAAGCCGGCTCAGGTTTGGGAATCTCCCTAACATCCTCAGCCGTGAAGACTGAAGCAAAGAATTCGTTTAGTTTCTCTGCAATGACTTTATCGTCTTTAAGCGCTCCTTTTCTATCTCGATCATCGAGGGGTCCCACTGGTTGTTTAGCAGGCTTCCTGCTTGTGATGTACTTAAAAAACATTTTGTTATTACCTTTTGAGTTTTTGGCTAGCCATTCTTCAAACTCCTCTTTGGCTTTTCTTATTGCATTTTTACACTTAATTTGGCAGTGTTTATGCTCCTTTCTATTTACCTCACTAGGATTTGACTTCCACTTTTTAAAGGAAGTCTTTTTATCTCTCACTGCTTCTTTTACCTGGTTGTTAAGCCACAGTGGCTCTTTTTTAGTTCTTTTACTGTGTTTCTTAATTTGGAGTATACATTTAAGTTGGGCCTCTATTATGGTGTCTTTAAAACGCACCCATGCAGCTTGCAGGAATTTCACCTTTTAATTTCTGTTTAACTAATCCCCTCATTTTTGCATAGTTCCCCTTTTTGAAATTAAATGCCACAGTGTTGGGCTGTTGAGGTGTTCTTCCCACCACAGGGATGTTAAATGTTATTATATTATGGTCACTATTTCCAAGCGGTCCTGTTATAGTTACCTCTTGGACCAGCTCCTGCACTCCACTCAGGACTAAATCTAGAGTTGCCTCTCCTCTTGTGAGTTCCCATACCAGCTGCTCCAAGAAGCAGTCATTTAAAGTATCAAGAAATTTTGTCTCTGCATTTCATCCTGAGGTGACATGTTCCCAGTCAATATGGGGATAATTGAAATCCCCCACTATTATTGAGTTCTTAATTTTGATAGCCTCTCTAATTTCCCTTAGCATTTCATCATCACTATCACGGTCCTGGTCAGGCGGTCGATAATAGATCCCTAATGTTATATTCTTATTAGAACATGGAATTACTATCCACAGAGATTCTATGGAAGATGTGGATTCACTTAAGATTTTTTACTTCATTTGATTCTACATTTTCTTTTACATGTAGTGCCACTCCTCCCCCCCACACACACACACATGGCCTCTTCTGTCCTTCCAATATATTTTGTACCCCGGAATTATTGTGTCCCATTGATTGTCCTCAGTCCACCAGGTTTCTGTGATACCTATTATATCAATTTCCTCTTTTATCATGAGGCACTCTAGTTCACCCATCTTATTATTTAGACTTCTAGCATTTGTGTACAAGCACTTTAAAAACTTGTCACTGTTTATTTGTCTGCCCTTTTCTGACAGCAAATGGAGGTGAGCTACAGCTCACAGCTTTCAGTCAGCCAAAAAGTGGTGTGAGCACTCTGACCAGCAAACTATGTTACAGGCATTTTAAACCTGCCCATGCCTGCTGGGTGACATGGCCATGGAAACCAGGACACCTTATCCAGGGAGTGTGGAGGCTCCAGAGACCAGGCTCTGGGAAAGGGCTCGACTGGATGTCGAACTGCGGAGAGTTATGAAAGCAAAGAGGAGTAGCTCTACTTCTTATAGTGACATGGCTGGGAGTCCTTGTTCATGAGCCTAGCTACGTGCCAGGAACTAGGGGTTCTCACAAGAAATTTTTTGGTAGCCTCAGAGTGCAGCCACTAAGTCTTGCCAGTGGCCTCTCTGACAATTTTTCCTAAAATAGTTAATTAACTTTAGGAAAAATAAATAAATATGCACATATACACATCCAAATCATTGTCATTTATTTATGTAGGGTTTTTTTGCAAGCTCGGAAATAAAAATAATGTACAGTTCTCTCTATTCTTGACTGGACCTAAACAGAATAGAAACACAAATAAGGTACTCTGGATGTTCTTGTCTTTTGTTTTTGTTGTTTCTTTTGCTTTTTTGGTTCCTTTTTTTTCAGACTTGCTAGCTAGTAAGTTTGCTGGTGTGAAAAGTGATATTTGTATGTTGGTTAATATCATTTTTCAGAGCAGACTTGCTAGCTAGCTGGGAGGCAGTGAAAAGCGATATTAACAAACATACAAATATCACTTTTCACAGCAGATTTACTCAGCCCTGGCAAGCTGGGGAACAAATTAAGCCCTGGATGGAGAGGTGGGTAGGGAGGCAGTAGGGGGGCCAGAGGTGATAGGTGAGGGGGCCGTGGTAGGCAGCAGGGGCCAGCAACAATGGCTGGGGGCGACTTGGGCTGGTGCCCAAAGCCATGTGGCCGGGGACTGGAGCCTGCTGCAGTGTGGCCAAAACCTGGGGTGGGAGGATGCAATGGGGGTCAGTGGTGATGGGTGGGGGGTGAGCTTGGGGTCGGGGCCAGAGCCTGAGCCCGCCATTGTGCAGCCAGAGCCCAGGGATGGAGGAGACAGCAGGGGCCAGGGGTGATGGGGGGAGTGGTGAGCCTGGGGCTGGAGCCCGCTGCTGTGCAGCTGGAGCCCCAAACCCCCTGCCCAGAACTGGCACCCCTGGGCTGAATCCAGAAGCCCGAGCCCCACCACCCCCAGAAAGGTGGGGAATTCACACCAGCCGCCTGCTCCTCCGCGTTTCTGGCTACAGAGGGGGGCAGTGCCCAACCCCTGCTGGTGGCCCCAGGGAAGGGGCCACCTCTTCCCCTCCTCCCAATCACCAACTAGGAGGCTGTGATGACAGGAAAAGCCCCTGGTGGCAGCATGCAGTCACGGTGGCCGCATTTGAGAAACACTGAGCTAGGGACTGTGTGAGACTAGGCAGCAAGTGGGGTGGCACCCAGTTAAGATTCAACAGTTATTAACCTTGTGCTGTGGTGACATGGATGCAACAAGCCATTCCCCTGACTAGCCATCAGCCCAGTCAGAAGTTGCTGTGTGGCTGGATCCTGCTTGGTTACAAAACTATGGTGGTGCTCTGAATCTACACTGTTTCCCCAGGGGCAGGGAGCAGATGGAGAATAAACAGGTTTGTGAACCCTGGAACTCCGTGTGATGCAGGCCAAAAGGAATCAACGAAGATGAAATGCAACTAACTGGAGTTACTTTTGTTCCTTTAAACTTTGCCGTGGGAGATCTGGGTGGCAATTAGCCCCTGGCGACTGAGTCTCTGGATTTTGGTGACACATTTGTGTAAACAGACCTCTCCCTGTGCTGTGCAGGCGCAGGCTCAGTACACTCAGGCTGATCTGCTTCCTTCCCCAGCACGTCAGTGCCTGCAGGCAGTAAGTGTAGTGCTCTAACTTGGGAAAGCAAGAGAGCACCTGCTTGTCCCCACTTGCCCAAAGTGGCCCCAGCCCACAGCTGCTTTGGCAACTCGCCAGGCTCATCAGGGCTGCACCAAATTTGCATAGACAGGAAAGTTCATCTTTAATCGAGAGCAAGAGTGTGGCTGAATGGCTAACCACCGCGGTGGGAGGTTTCCCAAGCCCTCCAGAGCCCCAGCATCCCAGGACACTTGGTGTGGCCACAGCCATCAGTGTTGCAAGTGTCACAGGCACACAGGCACCAGAAAGTAGCTGAGTGGCAGAGCGGAGTGAGGGTTTGTGGCTATGAGAGAGCTCTGTGTACACACAAACACTGGGTCACAAGAAACAGCTCAGTTTGCAAAGGCCAATGCTTGAAAGTTAAGAAATGCCAGATTTAAGGTTGTCTGTACAGCCCCCTTGGGGGCATATGCTTTGTGATAGGCTAATGGTGATGGCTACAGGGTTGCACAGGCCTATTGCTGCAGGATTTGTGTCTCATCCAGTGCACAGTCTGGGCGGGTTCAGGAAACACTTAGCACTGAACATGTAGACCCTTGCCTTATTTACTGCCACCATTCAGATCCTGCAGGGAATACAGTCACTTTCATTTCCCCGCTGGCTTTGCTATGGCCACACATCACAGCGGGAGCTGTGAGCTAAAGTCAGCATGGTGCACTGATGTTACAGCCTGTAACTCTTTGGCATCCTGTCCCTCACTGGAATCCTCAGCCATAAGTCAGGTGCCTGGGCGCGCCCTGCATTGCATGGGAAGACACAGGCACCCAAGAAAGGGATCCTCAAAAACCAGCACGTTGAGCAGGGAGCCATCGAAAAAAGTCAGGAGTGAATTGCACTTAAGTAGGCTCAGCCCTTTCTCATGAAACACCAGAGAGCGAGACCTGACCCTGTTCCAGCCAGTATCCCAGGGCACGCACCTGGGATGTGGGAGAGTTGTTTTCAACCCCCTACACTGCCTGATCTGTAATAGGAACTTGAACCTGGGCCTCCCAATTTCTGGGAATGCCCCGCCCACCAGGTTGTAGGGCATTCTGGGGTGGGAATCTCTCAGTCTTGCCCATTAAAGTTTTGTCTAAATAGTTCAGCATTCCTTGGGGCAGAGCAAAGGAGAGTGTGTGCATGGGCGAGACACTGACCTGTTAGCCCAGTAGCAGGGCACTCACTCAGGCTGTGGGGAGAGAGATTCGAGTCCCTGCTTCAGCAATATTGAAGTATTTATTTGAAGTGGGAGAGACCGAGAAAACTCCACCCCAGAATGCCCAGGGATCAGGACACGCTCCCAAGACGTGGGTGACCCAGGAAGTTGCAAGTCCCTGCTCCAAAGTAGGTAGAGCGAGGATGCAAACCTGGGTTGCCCACCTGCTAGGTGAGTGCTGCAATCACTAGACCCTGGGGGATTCTGGGACCCTACAAGCTGTATGGGCTCGACATGCTTAGAGCACACCTACCAGACCAGGTCCCACTGGCAAGAGAGGCAGGGATCACCTAGTTAGAGAATCTGGCTGGGGCAAAGTCATGAGACAGGGCTCTAAGCAGGGGCGGCTCTATGTATTTTGCTGCTGAAGCCACGGGACCAGCGGACCTCCCGCAGGCATGCCGCCAAAGGCAGCCTGACTGCCGCCCTCACGGTGATCGGCAGGCTGCCCCCCACGGCTAGGGTGACCAGATGTTCCAATTTTATCGTGACTGTCCCAATATTTGCTCGTTTGTCCCGGGTCCCGACCAATGACCAAACAAGCAAAGGCTCTGGAACCCGGAAGGGCTCGCGCCCTCCCCCCCCGCGCCCCTCCATCCTTCCCCCATTGGCTCCCTCCCCAAATCCCCATCTCTTCCCCAAGCACGCCATTCTCCTCCCTCCGGGAGGCCCTGGAGATGCAGGGGGAGTGCGGGGCCGGGGTGAGTGAGAGTCTGGCCTGGCCCCGAGCGCAGGCAGGACTCAGTTGGGCGGTACCTGGAGGAAGAGTAGAGGGGCGGTCCACGGGGCGAGGGGCGGCTGTTCTCCCCACCTGGGCAGCAGGACTCGGGAGTAGCCGCTGCTGCAGCTCCTACTGCCGCGGCCGGAGGAAGCAGCCATGGTGTTCGGCGGCTGCGGCTCTGGCGCCCGGGCCCGAACCCCCCGAGCCCGGGCCTGTTGCGGAGACCCAGCAGCGCGCACGCTGTGTGCACCCAGCCCCTGGCCAGTGGCGTCTGGGCTGGCTACCCAGCTGGTGCAATCCCGCGGGCAGCCCCAGAGTGGGGGCAGTAGGCCCCAGCCCCCCCGTCCCGCTCGGGAACGAACGGGGCTGGGCTGCCGATGCCACTAGGATCCCTTTTCGACCGTGCATTCTGGTCAAAAACCATACACCTGTCAACCCTAGGAGGGGGGAGACTTCAGGAGCAAACTGTGTTTACATGAACACATCTACTCTGCTTAGATATCCAGAAGACAGGAGATGTGTAGCTCCAACTGATCAACTTTGGCTGGTGTTAGGTTACAAATCACTACTACTGAATGCAGGGGTAGTGAAATACTGTTATCAATGTTGTTGTCTTTATTATATGAGTAAAGGGGAGCAGCAGAACTGTGCTTAACCTGTCCTGAATGAGAGGGTCACCCTCAGCGGAAAGGACCTCATTAAGCCTGGGGCTCAAATGTCAGACCCCTGTGAAAGCAGAAAGGGGTGGGGACAGGTGTCCCAGCCATGAGGTGTGGACTCTCCCTAAGGGTCCCTGGTCTGTTTTAACTTGTTCCTCCCCTGTGTTCAAAGAGAGAGCTAAATAGGTTTCATGAGGAGTCTTTTGTTATGTTAAATAATAATTGCTTTACTAACATCTGAAATCACTTGTGGTGGGACAACGTTTTAGCCTCCTAAGAGCTGAAAATCAGTAAGAGACTGACCTGAAGAGGTCACAGCAGAGAGGCAGGAGGCAGCAAAAGGTGACTGATGGGCAGCTGACGGGCGCGGCTGGCAGGGTGGCCAGTGGCAAGGAACAGCAGCTGATGGAGCAGCTACCAGAATGATGAGTGGTTGGTGAGGCGGCTAGTGGAGAGGAATTGCAACTGGCAGAGCAGTTAGCCAGAGCAAGTGCTCAGATGGTGGAGCAACCAGGTGCCTTCTTCCCCAGGTAGGAGGTGAACTTACACAGATGCACCTCTGAATCCTGGGTCCTCTCTAACCAAGGACAGCTATGCACAGAGGGGCACAGAAAAGGAACTTTTGGTTGTAGCACTCAAGAACATGAGGTGAAGACTCTACTCTACATGCTCTGGGGTCGGTGTCCTGCTCACAGTCTTATGATTATGAATCCTGTTAGAGGGACAGGTTTATGTCTTGAAGCAGGAGGGTTTGTATTAACTGGGGCTATTTTCAGAGGCAGGCTTTCCAAAGCCCCTTAGTGATTTTCAATGGCACGTCTGGTCTGGTTACAGAAAAGCTCCCACCTCTTATAGTTTCATAGAACTGAAAGCCAGAAAGGACCATTAGCTCATCTAGTCTGGTCTTCTGTATGTCACAGACCATTACATGTCACCAGTTACCCCTGTACTGAGCCCAAAGACTTTTCAGGCTCCTGAGGTCAGAAATATTTTATTCTAATTGTGGCACAGTTTACCTGGGGAAAAATTCCTTCCCAACCCCAAATCTGGTAGTCAGCGTGACCTTGAGCTTGTGAGCAAGACCCACCACCAGTCATCTAGAGAGAGGATTCTCTCTACAACTTCAGACCACTTATCCTCCCCCACTGATGTCCCATCTGGGGTTAATACTTGCATGATGGTGACCCCAACACCGTCCCAGTCCTGAATTATCTCCAAAATATGTGTTCTGCATGGCCCAGCCCTCTCCTGTCCAATTCAGTTTTTAGAGGACCATTGCCCCTTTAAGGGATCAATATACAAGAGTTTGCTACTTTAACTGGAGTTACCCCAGCAGTTCAGTTTAAATAAACTTACTTAAGCCAGTGCTATGTTTAAACTAAAAAGAGAGATTAAGTAAGTACAAATATAGGTATTCTAGTCAGAAATGATTACAAATTAAATAAAGCTAAAACATATTCTAGCAGCTAAAATTTAATAAACTAGACTTGGTTCAATGTTAAAATCCTCACCACATGTTCCAGCAACAGGGCAGACCAAATTCTCATGTCAGAACTCCTCCTAAAATCCAAAGGCTGGTTCCTTTTTTTCCCCCCTTAGGTAAGAGAGCGCAATAATGCGAAAAAGAAAATACCTAGGGTATTTTTGCCCCTCACTTTTATAGTCCAGCCACCCTTTGAAATGCATTTTCCTGAAGGTCAGCCCCTAGTTAAGTTCCTTTTTACTGACAAAGACAGAGTCTCATGATGATGGAGATTCCATGTTGGTGTTTGCTAAAATGCAGATTGAGCTGTTCCTGCTCCCTGCTGTTGAGGAAGAACAGGCACTAGACTGGTGATTGCCAATCAACTTTGATGACATCTGGGTCAAGGCAACAGCTAGTCCTTGAGAAACAGGTTTACCTCCTTCCCGGACTTGTCTTGTAAACACATTTCAGTCATAATTTCAGCATATGTTCAGAGCTTTATAATGGTGTTATACACATTTCACCACATTATTGATCAGTGAGTTATTAGTTTTCAGATTATACCTCACAAGGCATATTTTGTACAAAGAGCATTACAGTGGTGTGTAGGGTGTGAATATATGGGTACATTTAGCATCTAGATCTTTAATAAAAATTAAATAGCATTGAACTAATCCCTACAGAATCCTGCTAGAAACAGCTCCACATATTGATACCCACCATTACTAACTACATTTTGAGAGCTGTCTGTGAGCCAGTTTTTAATGTCTTGTTAATTCCATATAACAACACTTTGATTTAAAAAACTTGTATGTAGTACCAAGTCAAATGCTTTGGAGAAATCCAAAGTATAGTGTACCATTGCAGATGCCTTTATCAATCAGACCTGTAATTCTGTCAAAAAAAGAAAAGATTTCTTTGACAAGCCTTATCTTCCATGAAACCAAGCTAACCAGCATTATCAACAAAGAATTAGATGTTAAAAATAAAGACCAAAATGAACTCTTTCATTATTTTATCCAGGATTGATGTCAGGCTAAATAGGCTGTAGGTCCCAGGGGCATCCCTTTTACCTTTTTAAAATATTGGAACGACATTGCCAGTCCTCTAAACCTTTGGCATTTCCCTTCTTTTCCAAGATCTATTAATTTTTAACACCAGTGGTTTAGAGCACTTCTCAGCTATTTCAAGACTCTTGGGTGCACAGTGACTCTTGGGTGCACAGTATCTGGGCTTTTGATTTTAAAAGGTTTGAGTTTAGCCAATGCTGCCTCACATCTTTCTTTGTTACAGATAGTAAATTTTCTATTCCATCCACATCATCCTCTGGGATGGATACATCCTGCTGCTTTGTTCCAAATACAGAACAGAAATAGTTACAGTGTATAAACCAAGAGATTTTTTTACCCCAATTAAGCTCTTGGCATCAATACTATCTTGTTGCAATGAGGCTCAGTCCTGTCTCTGTAACCTTTTATCACATTTAAATTTGTTGCCTTTTGATTTCAGCATCTGTCTCTTTTTTCCACCAAAACCTTTCAACAGGGAAATAAGAAACAACACATAGCCAGGAAACTTGCATGCTCATATGCTTTGTGTCAGTTAGGATCAGCACATCTGACTGTCTCACATTCCCCGCATTTAGGAATTTATTTTGTCTTAATGCTGCTGAGGTCACTGTGAAGGGTTTGATGAAGCTGGGGTATGTATTGGTTGGAGATGTCATGAAAGACTTAGGGAATGTTGGAGTGCATGATTGACAGCATTGTAGGCTATATGAAGGTCGAAAAGAATCCACGAGTCTTTCCCCTTACATTATGGGGTTAGGGGAGTGTGTCCTATGCAACCGTACCTGACTAAAAGGAATTTTTGTTTGCTCCAAGCGTAGTTTTTCATAGGGCTTTGGCATATCTCAGTGCATAGCTCCGTTCAGTCAGGGAGAAAGAGAGCTGCACCCACCTGGGAATCAGAGGAGGAAACTGTGCTGCTGAAATGACTCCTAGCTCTGTCAACCCTTCTGAACCTATGAACACATCAATATATGATGAGTGCCAGCTTGGCCAACACCAGGGATTGAACCGATAAGCTCCTGCACTAAATGCATGAGTCTTTGCAGCTTGTACTCAGCCTAAGACTAGTCAAACTCTCCTCCTCTGTGGATCGGCTCAGGGGGACCAGTGTGCACACAGTGAACAGTGGGTCGCACAAGCAAACTAACAAATGACTGAAATGTGAAAACCATGGTGTGAATCAGCAGAAAAAAATTGGCAAGTCATGTGAATCTGGGCTGGTCTACACTAGGGGCAGGGGGGGATCGATCTAAGATACGCAACTTTAGCTACGCGAATAGCGTAGCTGAAGTCGAAATATCTTAGATCGAATTACCTGGGGTCCACACGGCGCGGGATGGACGGCCGCGGCTCCCCCGTCGACGCCGCTACCGCCGCTTGCTCTGGTGGAGTTCTGGAGTAGACGGGGAGTGTGTTCGGGGATCGATATATTGCGTCTTAATGAGACGCGATATATCGATCCCCGCTAGATCGATTACTACCCGCCAATCCGGCGGGTAGTGAAGACGTACCCTCTGTTTCTTCTCACTGTGTGGATCACACAACCATCCCTTTCCCCACATAGATCAACAGCAGCTTGAATCCTTTCACTTCAGATCCCTAGCTTCGACCCACTAACAGTTTTTTTTTCCTGTTAGATGCTAGGGTTCTTTGCTACAGTGACCTTGCACAAGTTCTCTGCTAATATGAGAAGGGGGAAAAGCAGTGTTTTGCAGCTCTTCCCTGTCTTCTACATGGGGGGGGAGGGGGAGATGAGGAAGTTATTGCTTTACTAAATTGCACGGACATTTAAACAGCACTAAAAGATGAGATTTGAACTCCTGCTCTCTTCTTTTCTGGCTTAGGAAATTTCCTTAGGCTACAGGGATGGATGGTGAAGGAGTTAAGAGTCGGTCTGTCTCAAATTAGAGTTCAGCAGGTTTAACTTGGTGCCTGTTTTCCATCAGGGAGAACAGTTATACAATGGTCCATCGACAAATACTCCCACAGTGTAACTGATCTCAACACATCCTCACACGAGAAGCAGCAATATGGCCACAGGCCAGGCCCAGACATGTTTTAGGTTTGTTGCAAGAGGGTACAATGAAAAACGAGACAATCCACACACAAAAATTGGTTATTTCCGAATTCTTATTATTCTCATTATAAGGAGAACTTGTTCACCTTAGCCTCTAAGGATAGAACCAGAAACAATGGGTTTAAACTGCAGCAAGGGAGGTCTAGGTTGGACATTAGGAAAAAGTTCCTAACTGTCAGGGTGGTTAAACACTGGAACAAATTGCCTAGGGAGGTTGTGGAATCTCCGTCTCTGGAGATATTTAAGAGTAGGTTAGATAAATGTCTATCAGGGATGGTCTAGACAGTATTTGGTCCTGCCATGCGGGCAGGGGACTGGACTCGATGACCTCTCGAGGTCCCTTCCAGTCCTATAATCTATGAATCAATATATTTTTCATCAAACCACCATGAGTGCTGTTAGAATTGCTCAACGTTTGCATTCTGCTTTAGGTTTTGCTCTTTCAATGAGATTTTTACACTTTAAAGGTTTAAAGCGCCTGTTAAAACTGAACTCTGTAACCCAGTGTTAACATACTACCACTCTCATGTCCATATACGAATACAACGAGTATGGCACAAGTTCTGTATCTACTGGTCTCCCACAATCCTTTGTGGCACAGGGCACACAGCTCACACATACCATTACTAGATGCTCCAGAGACAGGGGGAACATCAAAAGGAAACTGCCCGGGTGTAAGAGGTACATTCTGTGGGTAGCACAGGACACACTCGACAACACTCATGCATGCTGCTGCTGCAGGGTGTGCACCCAACACCCTTCCTCCTACTGACACATCACCTCTTGCTACACTCTACTCACATGCGCAAGAAAGTAACTGAACTTGAACTGTTGCAGCAGCTAAGTGTCTGGGAGCTGATGGTCTAGTTTGAAGGGTCTTTCACAAGAGATTCCTCAAGGGACAGAGTTTCATTTTTGGGCACTAAAGAGCACGGAGAAGACGCTGGAATTCAATGGTTGGGCTCTGCCACTCTCAGAATTTGCTGCAGGCTCCAGCGAGGAATCCATTGCTGCTAAAGATATTCAAGTGCCTGGATGTGCCGGGTGAATTTCTGACGTAGTTCTATCAAAATGAGATTTTTGTCTGAGCCTGTCAAATGCAGGGCCTCAGGGCAGCTGCATAACGAATATCCTGCAAAGAGGAACACAAACACCAGGATACCGGGAGCTTAGAAAACTGCCTTTATTCTATTAGTTGTTGGAAAAAAGAAATAATACAGAAAAGAAGAGTTTAGTTGGCTGCAGATCAGCAAGAAGTTCACAGATGGGAGTTTGGCCACCAGGTGGTAACCAATACATAAAGAACTTGCATTTTTATAGCCTTGAGCTGAGTCCAGCAGGTTAACTTAAAGCTTCTGAAATGTTCAGTTGCCTTGAGTGTGAATAGGCTGCCTTTTCCTGGCTCCTAAGGCAGCTGCTGGAAGATCACAGAAAAAACCTCTTCCTGGGTGCAGAGATTAGAATTTATACCATACAAATGGGTCAGACACTTACAAACAAACAGGGAGGTGGGGGAGGAATCAGCTGCTTTCCACTCACCTTTATTTTAAAATAAACTTTCTTAAAAAACAAACAAAACAAAAACAAAACAAACAAACAAAAACAGAAAAACCTTACTCAGGGATTACAAGTAACAGTAGTAGGAAATCCAATTATACAAAAAAATACTACACTGCGGCTGGGGCATATAGATTTATTTTTGGTACCATACATTTAAGTGGCACTAATTAAATGGTAACTAAAAGGTAACTAACACGAAACTACAGAACTGTCACTTTTCATAGCTTGATGGGATCTGTTATTTCAGGGTGGTCACAGTTTCAAACTATCGTTTTACACCCAATGCAGCCATGAAAAAACAAATCTTCCTAAAATGTGAAAGCACTGGCGTTATTCTGGACTCCACATACAGCCATGTAGCTCTTGTACCCAATTTGAATGGTACACTAGTTATAAAATAGTTACAGCCCAATTCTCAGGGTTACCAGCTTTTTCTTCTTTCTAGAAAGAAGCAAGAAGTTAGAGAATTGTCTTCAATTAGTGCCTGGCACATCCTGCACGTGCAGACATTTGTTAAAGGAATGTTGACGTTACTTGTGTGCACAGATGAATTTGATGCAGACTGTTATAAAAATCATAGTTGGCTTCTAAATATTGGTAGCAAGATGATTTGATTTTTAAATCTCTTAAGTAAATTATTATAGATAAATGAAAAAGGCCAGTAATCATACACTAAGATTAATAAACAGCACTTCAAAATTAATCAAGTGCAGGGTGCTGCCTGGGCCGTCTTCCCTTGGCCATGCTTTACAAGAGAAGGCAGCCAGATTTTTTCTTGCCACGCCGGGCTTGCAAAGCAGCTCTAGTGGCCATTTCAAAAACCTCCCTCACACCGTCTTTGGTCTTTGCAGAGCACTCCATGTACCCGAATGCACCAATGCGGTTTGCCATGTCTCTGCCTTCTTCAGGTTTGACTGGCTCCTGTGGAATACAACAGTAAAAGCAAATTAGTAGGGTCCAACAATGCACCTGAATAGGTCATTCCTTTCATCATCTTCCAGGTTTGCCAGAAGAGCAAACTACATACTCTGTTTAGATCCCATCTGGAATCTTCTAAAATGCACGTTTATTTTCTGGATTAAGACCCAGTTTAATTAAGAATAATGTTAAACACATTTTCTTTCCCACAGGTTGTAATACCACCACCTCACGTTACTGAAGAATTTTTAAAATCTCATTGGACAATGAAAATGATAGCCCAGTTTGGATCAGTCAGTGTCAATTATTTATAGTCCATTTCTTGAGGGTCCAATTCTCATGTCATAGTATAAAAGCTTCAACATTTGTGTTGCAAACGCTTCAGGGGAATATATGTTTAAACAAACAGTTGCCATTGGCAATTTAAAAGTCATGGAACCAGTGACTTAATGATACTTGGGAAGTAAAAGCAATTTTACAAGTCATTACCGTAGCAGTACCAAACTCCTCAGCAATATTAATAGCTACAAAAATTGCCATGTCACTTTTTGTTTAAAAGAAACATTATGCCAGGACAGTCAAGTTTGCTTATTTGGGCAGGGTATTCTCATGCTGAAGGATCACTACTTTTTACTAGACCTGGTATGCTGCTGTTGGGGATTGTTTCAAAACGAAACACATTTTGTCTTTACTCATGAACAAACCAAAGCAAGGCTGTTCAAGTTATTATTTAAAACCACTGTCCAATGTAATGGTTTCTTTGTGGGACAGTGTACTCTGAGTACCGGATAAATGGTATCCTACATGGTAACCTAAGCGTCTATTTTGTTGAGTATGTGCTTGGTGTGTTGATTTTACCTTATCACTAACCTCCCAACTCTTCTAGAACCACTCTTCCAATCTGGGGCATTCATCTACCAATAGTCTAACTGATGAGAAAGAAATTCTTCATGTCTTTGACCTTTACTGCTAGGAAGCCCCAAGAAGGTTAGAAAAGCATCATTTGGTGCCTCTGACAACATCCTTCGTAAGAGGCTACTAAAGAAAATATCCAACTGCAACTGGGCATTGTTTGGCTCTTTAACCTCTGTATTTAACAACTTAGTTCTGACAAACTATGAAACCATAACACTTAAGTAACAGATTGTGTTTATTTTTCATCTAAAAGAGGCTTTCAATTTTCTGTCCGGAATAACTGTCATTTCCAGCCCGTTCTCTATGATCTGTATTGCTCTGAACATTTTCCAATTTCAATACAAGCCCCACTTAGCTATTTCCCACAGATCATCACTTTGTTCCTGAAACTTCATTGCAGGGCTGAGTCAAAACACACCCAGGGTGACCTGCTCTACATCAGCTTAGCAAGAAACAGGAGCACACAGAAGAGGGATGGAGGAGACAGGATGCAATAAAGGAATCTAACACTTCTTCTACCTAGCGGAGCCAAACTGCACTAGAGAAGGATTAGGAGAGAAGTAGCTTTGTTCCAGGATATGATGCTGAGGGGATGGTGTCCAGGGAAAGCTGCCAATCAGTGCAGACACTTAGTTAATGTGCTCATTAGCCATATTACAAAAACTGTCACGTTTTATTGTAAGAAGGGCAGAAAGATACTTGCCTGCTTCATTTTGGCCAGCTCCCGTCGTGTGTGCTCATCATTTCTTAAGTCCTTCTTGTTTCCTACCAGGATGATAGGCACATTGGGGCAGAAATGTTTCACCTCTGGGGTCCACTTCTCTGGTATGTTTTCTGGAGAGAGAAGGAGGAAAAAAAAGCAGAAGTGGCTCGTAATCCACATACAAGACTAAAGAAAAGTGTTTGGGGCAGTTTTCTTTTTAAGATCATCTCTGCTTTCTGACTAGAACTATGCTGCTTTATCCCACGAAATTTCATTCAGCTTCTGGTGAGATATAAATCACTAATCATCACATTTCCTCCCTCTTGTTGCAACTACCACCAAATACACAAACATTCTAAAGCCAGGGCCTGTCACCTTCCCAAATTCCTGTTTGAAGTGGTCTCTCATTTCCATTTTTCTGGTCACTAACATGTCCATTTCTCCAAGCCCCATTCATATCCAGAAAGTCAGGCCCCATGCTCTGCATGTACACAAGGCCTTAAATAATCATCTCTCTGAAACCAAACCTACCCACAAGTTTTAGACTTTTGGTGCACATGAAGGCAAGACTGGGGATCCATCTCTCTCAGCGCTGAGACTGTCCAAATGAAACAGATGATATTTCATGATTGTTATATGACTTGGCAGGTGTTCAGCCACCCGGAGGGAATGGTCTGACAAATGTTTGAACTATTGCCTACATGAGCTTTGTGAGAACAAGACTCCAACACCACAGCAGAGGAAATTCCTACACCAGACCTCAAACAAACCTGTCCAATCATGGTCTCCAGAGCACAACCCATACACGCTAAAGGAGAATTTAGTTTCCTTTGCCACAACTATCAAGGAAATGCTATTCCCCATAAGCAACCCCAATAACTTGTTCAACTGCACCGTGAGTGAAGGCTAGGAAACCTGTGCATTAGAGCATGGGAAGTAGAGATGGCATGATATCTACCTCAACAAAACTCAAACACAGCTTAACAACCAGGCATTTGGGGGAAACCCCTGGCATGCAGAAAGACCAAATAGCAGGCTACAGTGTTATGAGCAAAGCTCTTACCCTACACAAACCCAGTATATTCAATGAGACAGACAGATGAAAGCAGTATCTTTCAAGACTGTCCCATCAAGCTTGCTGTTTTAGCTCAGTGCAACTAATGGGCAACTCCACAGGCAGAAGGAAGAATGCCTCAATGTTTCCTCTAATTTTTTTCCATCCATGTGCAGAATGAATTTTGCTTTGTGCACCAATATTGAGGTAATGTGCAGATGTGCGCCACCAGTAGGAACTAAAAACCTAGCTATAATTTGTTTTTTTTAAGTTACCATAGGGATATTACTCCAGCAAGGACAGGTTAGGCATTGTAGAACTCACTACTTGAAAAAATTAAATTTAAGAGTAAGAGAAATAAAAATTATGACATGCATAGACTAGTAAAAAAACTCAAACAACAGCACTTTGAAAGAATAAAATTACAGAGGATATATGTGCACTGCAGGAAGTACCAAGAAGTAACAATAATAATAATAATACCAGTATGTGTTGGGAGGTGGGCAAGAGAGACAGAGTGAGAGAGACAGACCGATGCTGCCTCTAAGTAGATCAGCACTCACCAGTCTGAATGCTGCTTGTTCAGACACAGCAGCACCACCACCAGTTCCGTCCCACTTCTGAGCCCTGTTGTGTCCCCTCCCACCCCCGGCTCTGTGGAGATGGGGTACCGGGGGGGGAGGGGGAGGGCAGGAGACATCCTGACATCAGCAGCTCCCCACTCTGCATAGCAAGCAGGAGGCTGCCAGGAGCAGCTGGCCAGGGGCTCCAAGGCAAAGGGCAGGAGCAGCGCAGCACGGGGGGAGGGGCACCTGACATGCGCGGCACTTGATCATACCTGCGCAGCCGCACAAGAGTTGCAGCTTAGAGGGAACACTGCTCTGGACCACCTCTGGGACCCAGAGGGAAGTGGACATTCCTTTATACTGTCTCTCAGGGAGCTGATACAACAATGCAACTGTTTGGCCTGGGGGTGGAAGTCACTGTCAACACTCCGATAGCTGGCAGTCCTCATCTACAACATGGCCAAGGATTAAACTTTCCACACCAATAAACCCCAGAGAATGGAGTCTATTCCTGTGTGAATCCAAGAGCTCCAGCCTAGTGCTTTTTCTCATTGGCCACCATCACTGCCCAAGATCTCAGGCTCAGGCTACATTTGAAAACATTGCTCATGGACAGGATACAGACTGGCTGCCACTTCCAAGATGGGAGGAAGTGAACTGAGGCCCTCAAATGCTAATCCCATCTGAGCTAGGGAGAGTTTCATACAGGCAAAGGATGGCACCCCTTCGGTCTCTGGCATTAAAACAGAGCTCACCATTGCTGGAGAGGAATCTCTTGGCCATCTCAGTCCCTGGCACCAAGGGCTCCTTGGCTCTGACAACTTGGGATAACTACCCACTCTGGAATGACCTCAGAAAGTCCCCTTCCTGCTGCAACTAGCTTCTTGCTCTAAGCCTGGAAGTTGGTAGATCAAATGGACTCTAGGGAGAAGATATGGTTTCAGTAGATGATGGTCTATTGTTATTTGTATTATAGTAGCACCTAGATGCCTTGAGATTGGGGCCCTGTTCTCCTGGGCACTGTATAGACCTATAGTAGCAGTCCCTGCCGCAAAGAACTGACAATCCAAATAGAAACAACAGAGGGAAAAAGAGGCATATAGCGGTAAAGGAACTTCCCCAAGGCCACACAGCAGATCAGTGGCAGAGAGTCTGGAAGAGAACCAGGTCTCCAAAGTCCCAGTCCAGTGCCTTATCCACTGGACTAAATCCCAGCTTGCAGTCTGCCCAGGAAGTGCTAGAGAATCAGGTCACTGAGGAAACCCCAGCTCAGACCTCACGGTCCATCCTTGAGCAGCTCTTTGCAGCTGACAGTGATGTACCCTCTCAGCCCAGACTCAGTCTATCTCAGCGATTCTCAAATTTCATTGCACCACAACCCCCTTCTGACAACAAAGATTACTACAGGACCCCAGTGCCTTGTATAACTCTAGAATAATTATTATATTTGAAATCAAAATGCATTATAAGGCCACATCTACAAAAAAACAGCCGCTAAATATTTCAATTCACAATCCACTCGCAAGACAATCTTTATATCCAGCAGTAAAAAATAAATATGCACCTAATGAGAGAGGTGAGCTTGTATTGATGAACACAAAGGCTTGAAGCAGGGCTCTGTGTGGGTGAGGTAAAGATGGAAGCCCTGTATTTGTTTTTCAGTAAAGTCAGTGCTGAAAACCTAGCTTCACACAGGTAGGTGGATGAAAATGGCATGAGTGCTTTCAAAGTTGCAGATGACAGCTCTGGATATTCTTCACACACAGCAATCCAGAAGTTAGCAAAGGGTTGTTCAGAAAATTTCAGCATCAATGTCTCATAACAGGAAAGAGCCATTAATGTTTCTTTCACTATAAAGTGACACAACAGCACTTGCAGTCACTTCTGCATTAAAGGGATTTCTAATCCATGCCTGTTTTCTGATCCTTTACAGGGAAGTACTCCCAAAGCTGCAGTTTAAGGCTTTCCAGGTGGCTGATAATGAATTGCAAATCATATTTTGGCATGGCATTTTCATCCAAAAAGTTATCCAGTAAAAAGCACCCTTCAAAACTGCTACAGTCCACACGAGCATACCACAAGGAAAATTTCTTGAATCAACTTTTGATTTTGTCAGTGAGAGAAAAGATGAAAGTACCTCATACTTGAAGTGAGGTACTGGCATTCAAAAATGTCTGCCAGGTAAGCTAGCAAAGCAAGCCACTTGGTATCTGCAAACTTTTCCACCAGCGGGGAATCTTTGAATGAAAAATTCTCACTTCCTCTCTGAGCTCAAACAAACGATGGAGAATCTTTCCCCGAGAGAGTCACTGAATTTCTGCGTGTTAAAGTAACTGACGGTGCTCAGCTCTCATCTCGTCAAACAAAACTCCAAACAGACACACACTTGTTGAGCTACTCTTGATGAAGTTGACTGTGCGAACTTGTTTTAGAATGGGTGGCATTTTTTTGCAACTAGGTCTTGCCTGTGTATAATACAGTGAGCCCAAACTGCTTGCAGTGCAACAGCCTGCACTTGAGTGACTATCTCACTGTTTTTTTCCCGTCTCGGCACAAGCACCGTCCCTGCAAATTCCTACACAGCACTGTTATTCCAAGCCAGAATCAGAGACAAAAGCATCCAAAAGTGCAAAGAGCTGTTCCCCTGTAGCATGCTGTGGTAATGGCTGGTAGAACAGAAATTCTTCTTGGAGTTTTTCCATCACTCTCAAATTTTATGTATGTCAGTATCTGAACAGCATCAGACACATCCATTGTTTTGTCAAGCTGAATGGCAAAAAAGGACTTTGCTTGATTTTGGCAATCACTTGCTCAGTCACGTCATTTGCCATCCGTGAATACACCCCTTGCAATGATTCAATTCTCCTGACACTAAGTTGAGTTGTTGCACTTTGCCCCACCATAATTGAAAACACTTTCTTGGCACATGGCAGAAAAAAAGTTTCTCTGATATTGTGTGGTGTCCCAGTTTTAGCTATCCAGTATGACACATGAAAGATGTCTCAAGGGCTCTCTTATCTCCTGTAGTTGCCATTCTCAGTGCTCTTTTCTAGCCCTGTAGCTCTCCTAGCTTTTGCTGGGGAAAAATTGAGCAGTTTTGTTTGAAGAGAACTGTGCCATGTCTGCAAGTGCCATAACGTTTTAGATGGTTTTAAGCTCTCCTTTGCCAGAACTTCACCACACACGACACACTGTGCCCATGGGTCTTCCTCAAAGCCAGTCCATGTAAATCCATATTCCAAATATTTCGGATGGTATTTGGGGTTTCTTTCTTTTCTTCTTTTTTTTTTTTTTTTTAAAAACTGCTGTTTGGATCCTTGTTGTGAACTCTTCTTTAGCTATTAGTGGCAATCGACTACCCTCCATTACCCCTCTTTCCTACACTTTTCTTCAGAAAACGGTTCATTGCTAAAATTATTTCTACATCAACTTTTCAAACTGGCTTCAACCATAACACATGCCAGGTCCTTGCTAGGAAACTACACAGGTTTCTGAGTAGACAGAAGTGATGCACAGAGCCAGGGTTAGGGAGTGGGAAGCAGGGGAAGTGTCTGTGGCCCCATGCCATAGGGGGCATGCAGCTAAAGTTGCTCAGGCTGGGGTTCTGGCTGTCAGCAGGGGCTGAAATTTGTGGCAAGAAACTCAGGGTAGGGGGTGGGGGAGAAAGTGCCCCCCACCCTCTCTGATACCCGTGCAGTTTCAGCCCCAGCCCCACAGTCAGGGACTCTATCTAGGTGTGCAACGATTAATCAATTGTCTCAGCGAAGTTTCTGCCTATCAAAGGGGAGCTCCTTATTAGTATTCTAGAGCAGTGGTTCTCAAACTTTTTTTTTCGCGGACCACTTGAAAATTGCTGAGGGTCTCGGCGGACTACTTAAGGATCTTTCCAAATGTTGTTTGTACTGTTAGCTAAGTATTGTTTTGGATTCAAGTGTTTTGGATAAAAGCACTATATATTAAAATATGAGTTTTGTGTTTTTATTTGTAGAACTGATTCTTTTTTTAGTATCAGTAGTCTTACCTTTCTAATGCGATTGATGTGCCCTCTCTCCCCCGCTGTGGCAGCCCCCAAGCTGTTGCTGGGTAGGAGGACCGTCTCTCCCTGGCAACCACAGCCCTGGAGCTGGGGAAAGTCGCCTCTTTCCCTGGCTGTGCAGCCCTGCACATCCCAAATTCCCCCCACCCTCTGCGCGGCTCCACTAATTAGGTGGGTGTCCCTTCATTGTCTCATGTGCGGCCGCCCAGGCACGCACCTTAGAGGGAACTATCCACGGACCACCTGAATGGAGCTTGCTGACCACAGGTGGTCCACGGACCACAGTTTGAGAACCTCTATTCTAGAGCTCCCTAGGGAATTCAGAGAGCTGAAGCCAAGATGCCCAATGCATCATGACAGCAGTGGAAATGGACAGAGCTGCCATATCAGCTGCATCTATGGAGGCTTGTAGCAATGTTCTAGCCGATAGTTGACCATGAGCTATGATGGCCTGGAACTGTTCATGATGTTCTGTTGGAAGGTGGTTCAATAGACAAGGTGACTTTTGATGGTATGACTGTACTTTGCCACAAGGGCTTGATAATTTGTGATCCTGAAGTGTAGCGTCGCAGACAAATAAGCCATATGGCCCAAAAGGTCAAGCTGTTTTGATCCTTATTGTATGCGGTCAATTTAGCATGGCTGCCTGCCACGTTCCTTTACAGCTGAAACAACCACGGAGTTAGGTGAAGGGTGTGAAAATAAAAATTCATAATCCTTGGCTGGTACATATTTCTTATTGGTGCACTTGAACATGGGTGGTACAATTGCCAGAGTCTGCCAGATGGTTTTGCCAGGATCAAGAAGGACTTCATTTATGGGTAAGGCCATCCACACAAAAGGTGACATTCGCTGAGACTCTTGGACCTATTCTAGGGGAATCTATAGGGAGTATAGAATTTCCTTAGATCCTGAACTTGCTTAAAGTTGTTTGGCATGCAGGGTGGGGAAGGAATGACAGCTTCATCTGGGAAAGATGAGAACATGTTAGTTTGTGGAATATCCTTCTTACCCACTCTGGCCTCCTGTTCCTCAAAGGTTCCTTCCTGCAACTGAGGTGGTGGAGGAGGAAGAGATGGAGTAGGAGACTACCTGTCCTGACAAGAAATGTTATGTGCTCATGAAAATTGCTGTCAGTAGGCAGACCAAGGATCCAAATATAGCCTCTGAAGGGAAACATTAGGCATAGGACGTGGCATCCACTGTTGCTCACACCAAGGGGAAGGAGCACCAATGTCTCTCACATGAGTACTCCTTTTCCCTATAGGCATCAGGAAGAGAGCCTCCATACTGGTAGGTAGGGGAATCTTGCACCAAAATGTGACAAGCTCTGCCTACCTCAGAAATTGCTGGGAAATCGAGTAGTACCACAAAGAGTTGTAATTCTGGTGACCATGATGACCTTGGTAGTGATAGGTCATTATGGTCACCAGAATTACAACTCTTACAATTAAAATACGTACTGATTAAGAGGGGAGACTCTCTCATTGGAGACATACAGGTCCTTGGAGCACCTAAATTCCTGCCGTACCGGGTGAGTTAGGGGAGCTGAGAGAGGGGTCTGATTCGATGAGTCCCTTACAATGAAGTCATTGGATACTGAGGATGTTGACTGACTTGATGAGGTTGACTATCTTGAAGAATGAGTAGCATGAGATGGCTTAGACTTCTACAGTACTCAGGGAATTATGGGGCTAGGTACCGGAGATTGCAGAGTAAGGTCCATCAGTACTGTCTTGACAGACGCAAAATGTTTCTCCTTGCTGCTCTGGTCATGCTTAGATGGTAGTGGAGTCAGTTTAGATTCCAAAGCCCACTTGGAACCATGGCTCCTAAATGAACTCAGGGCCTTGGAAACACTATTGGTACTAGAAGAGCCTGAAGCCTCAGCAGTACTCAGCCCAGGACCTGAGGGGTCAGAAATGGGTGAAATCTGCCAAGACTGAGATATTTTTGAGACAAGCTCTTTGTGGGGAGATCTGGAACTCCTTGTCTTACAGGCCTTCCCAGTACCTTCTGACATCTTTTCTTTTGAAGATCTGGGTGAAAGTGGTGCTGAATAGACAGGGCACTATGCTCACGTGCAGGCTGATATACAGGGGTTCCACTGACCTAGATCCAGGGCAGGAAGAAGAGAGCACTCCATCATGAGGAGTTCAAGTTTTATCGTTTTTTTCTAGCCTTGCTCTTAAGGGCTGCACAAAAATTACACTTCTGAGGGATGTGCATGTCCTCTGAGCAGCGAATACACTTGGAATGTCCATTGTTAACGGGTATAGCGTCCCAGCAAGTGAGGCAACATTTGAATCCTGGTCATCCTGGCATACCCCCATAATGGAGGAAAAGGACTCCTCGGGTGTGAGTGAGGGAAATAAAGACCCTCAAAAATAAATGAAATAAAAATGGCAAACTACACTAATTAAACTATGAGGAGTCTGGTGGCAACTTAAAGCCAAACAGATTTATTTGGGCATAAGCTTTTGTGGGTAAAACACCCACTTCTTCAGATACATGGAGTGAAAGTTACAGATGCAGGCATAAATATACTGACACATGAAGAGAAGGGAGTTACCTTACAAAAACACGGCTACCCCTCTGATATTAAAATAAACTAAACTTCAATAAAAAGCTAAACTAGAAATAAAGGTGGCAAACTTAACCAACAGTGAAGTAAGGCATGCTAGATGCTCCGTCTCAGTTGGAGGAGACGGAGAAGGCACTGAGGGCAGTTTGCCTGCACAATCCTCAGCAGGAGGCACAAGGAGGTGTAGGGCACATGCATTGGTTGAATGGGCACTGCTACTGAAAGTCTCCGATCAAAGGCAAATGGGGTGCACATGCACCTGAATTGGAGCACCCAGAGGAACACTACTGGAAGAACAAAGATTCATTACAGAAAATATTGAAGCTAACATTGCAATGTATATACAAACGTGGTTAGTAGAAATCAGAATTGCCACTCATTAAACCATGGATAAATGAATTAAAGGCTGCAAGGTACAGTCCTAGGGATACAGGAAACCTGGTTTGGATTCAGTTTTACTTACCTAAACTATCAGGACTATCAATTGAAAAACACATAAGTATAACATCGGTGTCTGGATATGACAGAGGCCTAAGTCGATCATAATCTTCTTGTCCTGCAGTATCCCACAGGGCCAACTCAACCTACAGAAAAGAATGAAGGCAGTTAGCCAAAATCATCAAGGGGAAATCTGATTCAAGTGTGAGTAATCCAAGCAAACTAGAGAGTGGATTTCAGTGAACATGACTCAACAGGAGGGGAACATAGTGCACTCCACTTTCACAAATGGAAAATGAGGCATTGTCTATTCCCTGCGTCCAAAAATCAATTTAACATATTGACAAGATTTTCCATTATACCAGTGGTCACCCCTACACCTCTGAAGAGTGGGAGCTACCAGAAAAAGAACAGCAAGATGGATGAACTGAAGGGATATAATAGCTTAAAAATAGTTCTCTGAGGCTGGGAAACTACTCTGTAAACGATCGAAGAGGTCACATTTTCAGTAAAACAGGACTATACATGCACTTGCTTTTCAGGAACTTGGACAGATTAAAAAATTCACCCCACATTCCAACTAAAAGACAAAAATGTCAAAGGGCCACTCATTTCTGTGTAGTTTTACTGAACTTCCACCACCATAGTGGAAACTTAAACCTGCAATTTGCTGATCTTTCTTGTGTGCAACACCCGTTATTGCTAAGGGCTGAATAAATGAGGTCATCTTTTAAGATCTCAATTTGGGGCAGAGCTAGGAGAACTACAGCACAGAATTTTTTTGAGGAAAAAAAACCCTAGAAAACTATAAGCTATACTAAGTACCTACAATAATAAATTTGTAAAACTGCAAATACTAAATGGATGGACCCTATGCAAAATAAAGTTCAGAAACTTTCCAAGCAGCTCTGGTTAAGTGAGACAGGCAGCAACTGGACTCCAAACATCAGTATGCTTGAATGCCAAGCAACTGTCAATTGTTTAACTTATGAAGACAACAGCTCAAATGCTACTCTCAATTATAGGATGCATCTGCCATAAATTTCCAGGAAGGTCACACTAATGTAACAGAGGGCAGAACTGGGCTCAGAATGAGAAGTTACTTACCAGTAACTTGTTCTTTGTGTCCCCTTTGTACATTCACATTTGTGGGAGCAGGCTCCTGGTGGTGAACACACGGAACCCTCTTCTAAAGAAGTGTCTGCCTGGGAGGTGCACGAGTGCCTTTATGTAGTGCTGAAGGAGCTGCTCTAGACTACATAACAGTGCGTACCCTTTAGCCACCTCAGCTCCTTCTCTGCTTTGAGGGCATCTGTGCATTCCCACTTGTGGGACACTTGTGAGTAGTGTTCCCTGTGACGTTCCCCTCTGGTATTACCTGGACGGGTGATCTGCTAGGTCACTCCAATCCTTAACTCTGGGAGCCAGTCTTACCCTGCTCTGCTGTGAGAGCCCCCACTCCTGGGCTGTTCACGCACAGCCTCTGGCATGTAAGCTGCTCCTTGTATTGTGCAACCAAATTACACTAGCCAATATCTCCAGGCCCAGACACAACCCTGGGAACCTCCATCTTGCAGTGTCCAGTTTTATGCCCTCTGGACGCTGCAAGCTTATATGAGTTCATCAATTTAACAAAGCAATTGATATGTACCAGGCTTGTTATCCCAAGGGGAGTTTCTGACACGCTTCAAACCAAATGCACTGCTTCAGGTAGAACAAACATTTATTAACTGCAAAGATAAATTTTAAGTGATAAGTCAAAGCAAAAGTCAGATTTGGTCGAATGAAATAAAAGCAAAATGCATTCTAAGCTGATCTTAACACTTTCAATGCCCTTACAAACTTAGATGCTTTTCACCACAGGCTGGCTGGTTGCTCTTCAGCCAGGCTCTCCCCTTTGATCAGTGCTTTCAGTCACTTGGTGTGGTGTCTGTAGATGTAGGTGGAAGAGAGAGGAAGAGCCTAGCAAATGTCTCTCCCTTTTATCATGTCCTTTCTTCCCTCTTGGCTTTGCCACCCGCCCCCCCTTCAGAGTCAGGTGAGCACTACCTCATCGCAGTCCCAAACTGGCCAAAGGAAAGGGGTGGGGGGTGACTCACTCGAGAGTCCAACAGATCCTTCTGTTACTGCCTAGGCCAGCGTCCTTTGTTCCTGTGAGGCTGGGCTGGGTTTGTCCCATACCTGCCCTGATGAGATGTGAACTACCTCTCTGCTCTTGGACAGTTTTTGCTTGGGCTTATTTTAAGCCATGAGGATACATTTTCAGCCTCATAACTACATATAGTAATGTTATAGGTTATAATTTCATGTAACATTACTGTAACAACAATGCATCATGAGCCTTCCGAAGACACCCGGCATGACAAACTTTGCATTGGATACCACACAATCATTTTACAAGGATGAACATGGAGGTGCTGGGTGTTCCCCCGAGGTACAGAGCATCATGTTCCCTTAGGAAGAAGGCACGCAAGGACTGCTCTAATAAACTTGGACTGCAGCACTGTCCTACCCAATTTCGCATCGCAGTTCAATTTCAAAAGAAAAATGCCTGGTTAAGGTATGCACTGAACTCCATGTTGCTGCTCTCTGTAGGAGTGGCTCCAGTACAATTTCTTAAGACTATAGATACTGGTACTTTAGTTATGATTTAACAATTCTATGCATCTCTTAATCCACTGGGACAATCTGTGTAGAGATAAATGCCATGGGGAATCTTTCTACATGAACTATAAACAGAGTTTCTCTTAAGAGATTTTGTACTGTCTAGGTAAACCCAGGGAGTTATTTTAAAACAGCGTGCAGGTGTGTTTCCCTGAGATGGGAATGGCATCTTAGGAAGAAGACAGCAAGGGAAATGTATTGATTGAGGTGCAAGTCAGATACCAGCTTAGGCCTTATCTACACTACCATGGTAAGTTGACCTAAGTTACGCTACTTCAGTTACGTGACTAATGTAACTGAAGTTGATGCAGCTTAGGTCGACTTACTGCGGTGTCAATGGGAGATGCCTTCCACCTACTTTTAGGGTTGCCAGGCATCCAGTTTTAGACCAAAACACCCGGTTGAAAAGGGACCCTGGCAGCTCTGGTCAGCACTGCCGACTGGGCCATTAAAAGTCCAGTCGGCAGTGTTGCAGGTCTAAGGCAGGCAAGTCCCTAACTGTCCTGGCACTGCGCTGTGCCCTCGAAGCAGCCAGCAGGTCCAGCTCCTAGGCAAGGGGGCCATGGGGCTTCATGTGCTGCCCCTGCCCCGAGCACCAGCTCCACATTCGCACTGGCCGGGAACCATGGCCAATGGGAGCTGGCGGGGGGTGCCTGCGGGTTGGAGCCTGGGGGGGGGGGGAGGGAGTGCGCCTGCCCCCCCAACCTAGGAGAAGGACCTGCTGGCCACTTCTGGGGCGCAGTGCGGTGCCAGGACAGACAGGGAGCCTGCCTTAGCCCTGCTGCGTCGCTGACCGGGAGCTGCCTGAGGTAAGCCTGCATCCCAACTCCGAGCCCCAACACTGAGCCCCCCAAACCCGGAGCCTCCGCTGCACCCCAAACCCCTCATCCCCAGGCTCACCCCAGAGCCTGCACCCCCAGCTGGAGCCCCCCCCCCCCCCCCGACCTCAATCCCCTGTCCCAGCCCAGGGCCTTCTCCCACACCCTGAACCCCTCATCCCCAGTCCCAACTCGGAGCCAGCATGCCCCATTTAGCGCCCTCATCCCCTCCCACTCCCTAACCCCAGCTCAGTGAAAGTGAGGGAGGGTGGGGGACAGCGAGCCACCGAGGGAGGAGGAATGTAGTGAATGGGGCCAGGGTATTCAGTTTTGTGCGGTTAGAAAGTTGCCAACCCTACCTACTTCCCTTACTCTTCTCGGGGAGCTGGAGTACCAGAATCGATGGGATAGTGCTCAGCCACTGATGTAGCAGGTCTTCGCCAGACCTACTAAATCGATGCTGCTGCATTGATCGCAACAGCGTTGATCTACCAGTAAACGGTCATCGCCTTAGGCATGATGGGGCCTCATAACCATCTTTGAGCCATGGTGTAAGGTGGTGTAGCCCTTGTGCCTGGAGTACACTTACCCTCCTTGCAGAGGTGGAGGCAATAAAGGAAAGCTGTATTTAGAAATAAGATGGTCTAAAGAAGCTGATCTAGGAAGCTCAAAATGGGAAGGGGGTAAAGAGGAGGAATTAGTACAAGATTTAAATCCCAAGAGGAAGGACACTCCTTGGTTGGGGGAAAAGCATTAGTCAAGCCTTTAGAAATCTGGAGACTAGGGTGGAGGGAAAATTGGTCTGCCTCTGACATGGTGCTAATAGCGGAAATGGCTGCCAGGTGAACCTTAAGAAATGCACCCATCAGACCAGACCTTGGGTTGCAAGATGCAGTAAGTAGCCCAGATCTGCAAAAACCCCAGCTTGGAATGGAGACATTGATCATTGATCCAGATGCAAAATCTTTTCATTTTTGTTTGTAGTATTTGAGAGAGGAGCTCTTCCTAGACATAAGCATGATGGATTGCAATCTAAGAACAGGTGTGGTCCATGGTAGTTAACCAGGCTGTCATCCATGCTGTGAGATGTAGCATCTCGGGATTCGAGTGCAGTATTCTACACTGAGACAAGCAGTCTGGAGACAGAGACAAGCAGGTTAAGATGGTTACCTAGAGAGGTCCGAGAATTTGTGTACCAGCGTTGGCATGGTCACAGGTTAGGAAAAAAAATCAAAGCAGACAGTCACTGTGATTCTAATGACCCTGGGATCACAGGTGCAGGGGAGAGACAGGTCCCACTTCAGAAGAAATGTATCAGAAAGAGGTATTGCCTTTTTCTGTTCTGGTGCAGCAGAGTTGGCGCTTGGTATTTTGCCTTGATGTGAAATGGTATAGTTTTTGGTTGGCCCCATTTGATTAAATTTTCTGACCACTGATGTTTTTAGAGACCATTCATATGGAGTCTGCATCTTGCTGCTCAACAAGGCTGCTTGCACATTTTCTTCCCCAACAGATATATGCCTACCAGATGGATCTGGTGCTTTGTACACAACGTCTAGTTTCTTTGCTCTACTTAATGATGAAGAACCTGGCTGTAGTGTTGTTCATTATTAACCAATATCAATTTCCCTAAAGACCCTGACATTGGCCTGAAAACAATGGTGTGGCACTTGGATTCTAGACTTCCATCAGGGATGAGGTGGAGGGGTCAGTGGCAAATGTGGATGTGAGAGCGAAAGGGATGGACTGCATACCCTACAAGATATTTTTCCTGGCCCCAAGCTGTTGTAGGACTTTAGGAGTGATCACAAGTTTCCTCTAAAAACAACGAGGAGTCCTTGTGGCACCTTAGAGACTAACAAATTTATTTGGGCATAAGCTTTCGTGGGATATAACCCACTTCATCAGACGCAATCAGATGAAGTGGGTTATATCCCACAAAAGCTTATGCCCAAATAAATTTGTTAGTCTCTAAGGTGCCACAAGGACTCCTTGTTGTTTTTACTGATAAAGACTAACACGGCTACCCCTCTGAAGTTTCCTCTGTAAACTGCATGGTTAGACTGTGGTGTTCTGTGACCCAGTACTGTAGGGGTCTCATATGAAAGTGAGCTTGAGCCGCCGCGTATGCTGAAGAGGCCACAGGGCTCAGAAGGCTCAAGTGGACCGTGTCAGCTGGTTTGGCTGGGCACTGAGTGTGATCAGGGCTTGTTAGATCTTGAGGAACCTGTCCTCAGAGGAAAGCTCTGGCACGGATTGAATCCAGGAATGCCCCAATAAGATGGATGATTTGGGGTACCAGAGAAGAGAACAGGTTTCACGTGTATTCAAAATGCCAGTTCTTGCTGTGGTTTTGTGTTTACTAGTTAATTGTCCAGGTGCTGGTATACATAAACGCCTCTTCATTTGAGATGGGCAGCCACCACTGCTAGACACGAATAACCAGGGGCTTATGGACAGGCCGAAAGAGAAAATTTTGAACTGGATAGCTGATTCCCATGTAGAACACTTCAGGTATTTGATGTGGCTCTTCCTGATGAAATGTGAAAGTATCTAGAATCACGTACCAGGTCTCCTTTAAATCAAGGGTTACGTACCAGTCTCCATGGGATAGGGATGAGATATGCTCTCTCTCTCTCAAGATGGGTATCCTGAACTTGAAGGTGTATGTGTACTTGTTGAGGTTCCTTTGTACTAGGATGGGTCTAAAATTGCCTGATGTCTAAGAAAGCAGGTAATAAGAATAGTATCATTCCCTTGATATTCCTGTGGGATTTTATTCTCCCTTTGCAGGAGGGATACCAGTTCATATAAGACTCCCTCCTCATGAGACTGGTCCCAAAAGAGGAAGGAAGGAGACGATGGTGAGGGGACCAAGTGCAGAACTGGACAGACTGCCAAGATTGCAGATTGGTATCCAGTACCCAATGACCAAAAGTAAGGGAGTAGCAATCACTACAGGAGGAGGAGACAAGTTCCAAAGAGAGGAGATAGGGTACAGAGATCTGAAGAAGTGCCGTTAGAGTGGTATTTGTCTCTTGAAAGTACCCTCAAATCCACTGTTTTGAGGCAGATGCTACATGCAGCAAATGGGTATGAGGAGAAATCCTGGTACTGTGTTACTGGAATTTCTCAGTATTTGGTTTTATCTTGAGGATAAGCTGGGTTCTGTCTCTGGTCACAGAAATCATGGCATGAGAACCTCCTTTGGAAGAAACTATTACACTGGAGAACACCTAGTGAATGAGCTATAGCTATAGTTGTCTTGATCTTTCCTAGGATCTAATCTATGTGTCACTAAATAGGCAGTTTTTCTTGAAGGGCAGATCCTTGATTTTACTTAGACTATGGCATTAGCCCTGAATATCTAAGCTAGGACTCTCTCTCTCCCTCCCTCCGAGATCTCCATTTTCCTGGCACTTGTATCTGTAGCATAATATGCTGCCACCCAAGAATGCAGAGCCAACATCCAGCCCTCACTTGACCAGGATTCTGGCTGCTTCTTTTTGTTCTCTGGGGAGAAAGTCCAAAATGGGGTTCATTGTATCCATATGACGTAGCTGTACCCCACCATTATGGGTTGGTAATTCACCACTCTGAGGCCCAGAGATTCCCAACAAATAGGACCTTCATCCAAAAAGGATCCTTTTGTACTCATGTGGGCTGAATGAGAAGCTCTAGCCCCTCAACATCTTTCCTGAGCAGCAGACACTACCAGGGAGTTGGCAAGAAAGTGCTGCTGCAGAAACTGGTGACCTTTGGAGGGGATGGGGTACATCCTATCTACTTTCTTTACAACAGGTGGAAGAGAGGACAGATGAGAGCCATATCCTTGACTGTGTTCAACAGACCACTATTGTGAAATTAGGCAGTTATCTCCTTGTAAAATGTCAAATAAGGAATGTTTCTCATGTTGTGATCCCTGTCAATAACTGAAGCATACAAGCCATCATCCCTAAAAGTTTCAGGAACTGTTTGTACTTGTCAGTGGGGACATGACTGTACCAATCTGATTGTCTAGGGAAGTGGCATCTGTAGTATTCCCAATAGAGGACTTATCTGGTTCCTGTGGATCCCACCCCAATCAACTGGTCCATCTTATGATCTTGAGCATCAGGGAGTGGTAGTGGGATAGATGCCAAAGACCTGGTGTTGATAGCATTACCAGTGTTAGCATAAGTGCTGGTGATGGACATTGTTGCTGGAGTCAATGGAAACCCTTCTGGAGTTGTATACTGTAGTGGCCTGGAAAGTGGAAATATTGCTTCATTCAACAAGGTCTTCACTGAATCCTGCATAGGGGGGCCACATTATTAACTGAAGCAAGCCTTGTATAAAGTCTTTTCAGGACCCCCTATGCCTGAGGGAAGTGAATGGTCCCGAGTCCCAGTACTGAGGTTGCCCAAAGGAACTCTGATTCAAAGGTGCTCCATGCCAACCCCAGAGTGGAATAAACCCAGCCATGGGGCTAGCCGAAGATTTTGGGCTAGATGGGGACTAATGCATGGGGGAGGGATGGCTCAGTGGTTTGAACACTGGCCTGCTAAACCCAGGGTTGAGAGTTCAATCCTTGAGGGGGCCACTTAGGGATCTGGGGCAAAATCAGTACTTGGTCCTGCTAGTGAAGGCAAGGGGCTGGACTCGATGACCTTTCAAGGTCCCTTCCAGTTCTAGGAGATGGGATATCTCCATTAATAATAATAATAATAAAAAAAATAAAAAATAAAAAAAAAGGAGCTAGGATTCTAACTGGTGGCCCAGAGCTCCGACTGGCAAGTATTGATATCATTCAAGGAATCCTCAGTGGCAATAGTTCTCAGGGTACAGGCACGAATGTACCTGGTGCTGGAACATGGCCTTGCTGTTCTGGCTGATGCTGGAGGTTGTTCTTTTGCACACACTCTTTCACTGGGGACCAGGACAGAAGGTGCCATTTGTTCTTTCTATGTCCACCCTTCTCAATGATGTGTTTTCTCTTTCCTTTTGCACTGGTGGCACTCCTTTTCCAATGCACAGATGGTCTATACCAGAGCCTGGAGCAGAAATCTGTCTGAGCAGGAGGAGGGGTTCTGTGTAGTTGGTGCCGCTAGCAGCATAACCAGCTTAGATTACTGAATGCTTGATATGCAGGAGGAAGCCTCCTATGTTGGTGCCAGCTTAGGCTTGATGGCTTTGGCTGCAGCCATTGAGGCTGGAGGAATCCTGTGTCAAGCTCTTTATGGTGGGTGGTTCTGGAGCTGAGGAAATAGTGTTCTTGGGTGCCACAGGTAAGGACCTCGGCACTGAATCTGGTTCTGTCTGGTCTAAGTGCCAGAACAGGGCCCTATGATGAATTTGGCTGAAGGCTTTAGGCAGCCAGGTGGGCCTGCAGCCTGAGATCTACCCCTGTGGGTTCCAGAAGTGAAAGTGCCACTTATCGCCCACTAAGATGTGTCGCCCAGACACAGATGGCAATGTACATGCATATCAGATTGTGGTCTGGCAAGAGGCACACCTTTTGAAACCCCATTTTGTGATCAGGGCCAGGCACATTTGCCCTTGCTTGGGAGAGCCTTAGGTAAAAGCTCGGGAGGCATACTTAAAATTATTTTGGAGCTTTTTAATTAGACTAACTATCCTTATTAGCTATTTACCAAAGTTGTCTTAGTCAACTTGGACACCAGAGAGGGCCCCTCTCACTACTGGTGGCTATGGAGAAGGAGCAGAGGCAGCTAGAGGGTGCATTCTGTTTGATAGAGACTAGAGCGGCTAATGTCAGTGTTGCCAGAAGGCACTTGCATGCTCACCCCCAGACATTGTTTTGAACAAGGTGCTGCATACTTGCCACCAAAAGGTAACGCCCACAAGTGGAAATATATAAAGGCCCACAAAGAGGAACCATAATGTTTGCAAAATTATGACTGGTGGAACTGCTAAAATAGTGAACCAGCTAACCTATCCAGAAATGCTGCCACCCAGTCTCTTCTCTTCACAAGAAGACATCCTGGCATTATTCTACCCACCACTGCCAGAAAAATAAGTTACTGCAACAAGATCATACTCTGGACAACTGCATTTTTTAATAACTTTCTCAACTCAAAGAAGGCTGGTGGGATTTTGTTGACACAAAGAAAAGCCAGCTATAGACACATCACCACTCATAGAAGATCTTTTTCCCCAATTGTGTTGCAAACCTGTTTTAGGTCCTATAAGAACATACATCTCTCTAGAGGTTTCACATACATAGATCTCCTCACCATTCTGAATAAAACAAGTGCTGTTTAACTGTTGCAGAAATGTGTACCTACCTGCTTTCCATCCACTTCAATATCTGCTACATAATTTTCAAACACTGTGGGAACATAAACTTCAGGGAACTGGTCTTTGCTAAATACAATCAGCAGACAGGTCTTTCCACAGGCACCATCACCCACTATAACCAGCTTTTTCCGAATGGCTGCCATAGCTAGAAAAAAAAAAAAATTGGGCTTGACAAATATAACAGAAATAATCATCTATTATATAATACAAATGCTAGAAACTGAGTAACTGATTATCTCTATGTCCCCAATCAGCAAGAACTTTGAAAACTGGTACACTCGTTCCTTAAGACTGCTGTGTATGTCATCAGTTTTGACCAATTCACCATCCTCTTAAAACCTCACAACCCTAAGGACATTTGCCCCACCATGCAGCATAGGACCATGTGGACTTGGAGGAGGGAGAACCAGAACCAGATGTGAAGTGGGGAATCCGGTATCTAGGCCAGATAAATAAATTGGATCATTGTTAGAACACAAGTGGATACATTTCTAATGTAGAAAGTGGCTGGAAAACTAAGGAAAATGTTTGGAAGCCTACTGCATCCAGAGGAACAGGACAATTCTTCTGGGACATCTGGTACCCAAGAACACATGTGACTGTCTGTTTCCCATAGTAAATCACAGGGTAAAAGGGGAGGGGAGACCAATAGTCTGATGCAGTAGTGCTTAGTAGTTCTTTGTGTGTCTTGTAGACTCAAGACAGGAACCTACCAAGACAGGGGAAGCAAAAGAGCACAAGTAATATCCTCTGGCTCCTTTCTGAATCTTTTGCTTTCTCAGAGAAAGTTCCTCTTTGGTAATGCCAATCAATGTCTACACAAATATTCTGTTAAACTGATGGCCAGAGCTGTACACCGGCCATGCTGAGCCAATAGAATATGCATTTTAACTATAAAAGGTACCAGAGGCTTTCCACTCCTTCCTGACATCCAGGGCTACCCACACAGACTGAGTACTTTACTGATATGCAGGAAGAGAACTGACGGAATTATCTCAGTGCATTGGACAGATTCCTAAAGCAGTAAGTTCCATGAATAAGCTACATAGGCTCTTGAAAGCAATCGTCTCCCCCTACAGCCAGTTCCAAGGACACTCATCCCTGTAGTAGCAAGAGAGCCTGAGATATTTAAGCCCTTGTATTAGAGGCCTGATATGAGGCAGGCCCTGCTTACAGAATCTGGCAAGAACAGGGCTGATATTGCAAACACACACATTCCTAAGAAGTGCTAGGCACAAAACACACACACATTCCCAAAGGATGGTCCCAGAACACCCCATACCAAGAATGGTACAAACACATTCCCTAAAGGTAAGAGGAACACATTGACCCCTTTTAAAAGATAAGGTCAGGATGACCGTACGTAATAGAGATGTTTTGATCGAACCAACATGTACAAGGTAATGGGTGATAACTAGCCACATCAGGGGACATAACTATGTCAGAGGCAGTACTAACTTGTTTGTATCAGGGTATAAAGATGTATCTCAGAGAGAGTATCTTTGTCCAGCCAAGGGGGAATAAAAAGTCCCACCATTCACTGAGCTGCGTCCATTGTCATGGGCATACATATCTTACTAGCCTCATAGTCTGCCAGGTGCTATTACCGTGCTTCGTTGAGAATAAACCTGGCTGGGCGCCTTTGCACCTTAACGGATCTTGTGGTCATTTGGCGGCTCACTCGAGGTCTGCTGTGCCGGCTGTTTGCACAGAGCTGGAACAGCCACAGGGAAAACACACACACGCAGCCAAACATCTAACACTGGTGACCCTGACTATTGATCTGGTAAGTAAGAAAGCTGTCCTCTGTAGGAATCGCAATCTAACATGACAGAAAGCCACAATAAAGCAATTTTTTAATCCATTTTTAGTAATAGTTTTAAATAAAAGGTAAAAACTAGTTTATTTTTGGCACAGAAGACCTTGAGTGAACTGCCCAATGATCACAAGATTCGTTAAGGTGTGAAGGCGCCTGGCCAGGTGTATAGGTTTACTGCCAAAGATTTAAAGAAATTCAACAGGAGTACTTGTGGCACCTTAGAGACTAACAAATTTATTAGAGCATAAGCTTTCATGGGCTACTGCCCACTTCTTCGGATGCATATATATATGCGTATATGCATCCGAAGAAGTGGGCAGTAGCCCACGAAAGCTTATGCTCTAATGAATTTGTTAGTCTCTAAGGTGCCACAAGTACTCCTGTTCTTTTTGCGGATACAGATTAACACGGCTGCTACTCTGAAAGAAATTCAAGCCACTGAATTAGTAGAAGTCACTGGCTAACCATTTGGAACCAGAGCTTTTTGAAGTATGACAAACAGTAGCCTCTTCTGCAGGTGCAGGGAAGATGTTCCTTTATTCCAGTTTATTCAATTGGTTCAGTTCAATGACTAGCTTGTTCACAGGTTGAGATACCAATTGGGAGTTGAAAAAGCAGGAAAGCTTATTTTCTTTTTCTAATCTATGCCTAAAAATGAGGTGGGAGAGGAGGTTATCTATGAATTTGAAAAACCTGAAAGACAGATGACCAGAAACGATAAGTACAATTCACACTACATTAACAACTACATTTAATACTTCCTTAGTTTTAACTGCAAAATGTTTTAATAAATGTACATAAATAAAACTACCTTAAATGTGTTAGATACTTTATTAACTAAGGCCAACAAATCCTGAAGCACAGCATCCAGAACGATGTCACCTAGCGCTTGCACTTTGAGGGGTTTAACAGCAACTGGGATAGAACATTCTGTGAAAAATATTCTATACATGTAGAATTAAAAGATTGTTTTTTCTGGGGCTTTATATGGAACCTATGCATTTCTTAGAAAAGATTCTCTACAGCAATGGAGTTTAACAGGCGCTTACTATTTTTTTCCATTTTTATAATGAATCACTTTCCTTTTCCCCTCTGCAATTACATAGGGTTCTTTTAAAATAAGCTAGCTTGGCAGCTTCAGCTACTGGAGAGGAAACCCACACCAGGCTCACCCTGCACAGCATGAGTCAGATGATTAGTTTCCATGGAAGGGATTCAACGATGACATTTCCTTAACTCAGCCCAAGGTCTCTAGAAGTTATCACACGAGCTTTAAGACAGTTCACTCCCTAAAGTCACAGTAGGATACAACAAAGTGGCTCCTGTTAGCTGAAAGTTAGGACACCAATATCTCTGCTCAGCCAGAGAGTATTTCTTGTGGTGCACAGAGGCATTCCCAAGACCATGTCTACTCAAAACATGCTTGTAAAAAGAAGCTAAGTGAATATGCTAGGAGAATGGAAAAAACCTGACATTTCCTATCTTAAATGTATGTCTCACAAAAGTGTGCATTTCCTTTTCCCCGCCATCCCCCTAATTAGTTTCCAGATGAACCATGTTTTAGGCCTGTCGTTAACTTGCAAGTTCAAGATTCCGCAAAGATTGTGGACAATTTCTGAACCCTCTGTGGACGCTTTTGGATTGGATTTGTTAGCTATACCTGTAATATAGCTGAGGCATTAGAGCTGATCCTGGAGAGTCAGTTGTGGGAATAGACTTCCACTATGGCGTAGATAGCACTAATAGATTTCAATTCCTAATGGCAGTCAACCCAGCCCATGATGTGGCTTCACGATGCTTTGGGGATGGAGGTCTAACCGTGAGTGGGAAGAGACCCAAGTCACAGAGCTGCGTCAGTCCCCATTAACAGCACTGGAGAACATGCAAAATGGGGACAAAGAGCCTCCCCAGCCAGGCAACAGGATAAAACTGTGTTGTTTGCTAACAAATGACAGAAAGGTAGTGCTGCACTTAATGGTATCCCAGAGAACAGGGATCTCTCACCCACCTACGACCAGGCAATGGGATACGAGTATACCTGGTCTTTGCTCTTTGTGCAGACAATGGACAGGCCTTAAGACGGACCTGTTTGTATATTAAAATTGGAAGCCACTCAGCTGTAAAAATCTTTTTTCAGCCCTTAATGGCATTGGTCCAGCTCCTGTTGCTTCCACACTGCCAATGTTAGCTTCTCTACCAATGATGGCATTATTGCAGCACCCATATAAGGATCCTTGGCACTGGACACATCCTCTGACCATTTTGTGACAGATATGATGAACAAAAAGCATATTTTTGAGACTACAGTATCCACATTATAGAAGTTATCTGCATTGTTGTGAGCCAAACCTTGGAAGCCTGAAAACTTGAAAGATTATTGTACTGAGACATACCAGTTGTCATGGGCCCACAGAATATCCATAGACCTTTCAATCAATAAATGATATTGGCATGTGTGTGTTCCTGGCTCACGGGCTGGGTTTCCTGCAGAATCTGGAATCACAAGGGGGTGATTCACACAAAATACCAATACTGGCTATACAGACACCCACCATCTGAAGCTTGACCCCCCTGTTGCTCCTCCATCAAAGGGGTATTGACTTGTTTTACCTGCTTCAGGAAGCCTGGGAAACAAAGGCTCCACAACTGTATAAAGTGTCAGCATGAGCTGACTGCAGCACCTCAGGTTGGATTAAAAAACCCAACATGAACCTGTAAACTAAGGTGGGGGCGCGGGGGGCAAACCCTGCTCGAAGGGTCTAAAGGGCTCAAGGTAAGCTCAGTATGTGTTTAGACCTTAGATTGTTTTAAAATAGGACAAAAAACATCAGAGAATCTAAAATAAATGTACCCCAGAGTTACAAACACCTCAGGAAGGGAGGTTGCTCGTAACTCTGAAATATTTGTAACTCTGAACAAACCATTATGGTTGTTCTTTCAAAAATTAACAACATTGACTTAATACAGCTTTGAAACTACTATGCAGAAGAAAAATGCTGATTTCCCTTTATTTTTTGTTTAGTAGTTTACATTTAACACAGTACTATACTTGCTTCTCTCTGCTGCTGCCTGATTCCGTACTTCCGCTTCCAAACGGGGTGTGTGGTTGACTAGTCAGTACGTAACTCTGGTGTTCTACTGTACTCTGCTTTGTGAAGATGCCCAGTTCATTGGTAAACAACTGTTCCTGGAGAAAGAGTGAAACTGCATGTGTTGAGCTAGGCCAGAACTGCTGGGAATTGCAGGGGGACTGCAGCTTAAATCCTTGGTCTGGGGGAAAAGGATGTGTGTCCCTGGTGAGTGACAGGTGACAGCCAGAGGCTTGAGACCAAATGGGGGTCTCTCTCTTGAGCAGACCATGGAGTGGGTCATACAGTCATAGGGTTAGAAGGGACTGCAAATGTCATCTAGTCTAATCCCCTGCCAAGATGCAGGATTTGTCATGTCTAAAGATCAGAGATGCAGTTACCCCAAAACTGTGACATTTAACTGTAGGTGGAACACATAGTACTACTTAGACTTAAGGTTGCCCAACATTTCCCATTATAAGACCATGATTTTAGTTGCTTATAACTTTGCCATATTTTAACCTTCGAGGCTGAAGTTTTTCCACACCAACTGTCTGCCTCAGATTGATTTTTGGGGAAAATTTCAGCAAAATGTTTCAGCTATTTCTGAAATCATCGAGGGAAGAAAAAAAAAAACACCCCAAAATTCTGACAACCATTTTGTTGAGAAGTTTTGGAACAGGGACTTGGTATTTTGCTTGTGGGGGACTGCCAGTGTGCCTTTTGCTGTGCCCATGAAAAAAAATTTTTTTTGGCTAGATTATAAACCTTCGAAAAATCTGAGATCCCACCTACTTGGAGACTTTTGTTAAGAGTTTGTAAAAAGCAACAGAGGGTCCTGTGGCACCTTTGAGACTAACAGAAGTATTGGGAGCATAAGCTTTTGTGGGTAAGAATCTCACTTCTTCAGATCTGAAGAAGTGAGATTCTTACCCACGAAAGCTTATGCTCCCAATACTTCTGTTAGTCTCAAAGGTGCCACAGGACCCTCTGTTGCTTTTTACAGATTTAGACTAACACGGCTACCCCTCTGATATCTGTTAGAGTTTGGCAGCTAAATTCTCCCAAGATTTCATGGAGCATGCTCCAGCCCAGGCATGCAGGGGCCCAGCAGGACTTTCCCTGCAATTGCTCTTCCCAGCTCCTGCACCCTGCTGGACACCAGAACGGAGAGCAAGGAGACTGCTTTTTCTATGCTCTCAAAGCTCTCTCTACAGGCTCCGTAGCAGCATGGAGCAGAAAGTGGCCTCACTCAGATATAGAGAGGACAAGCATGGGGGAGGAGGGGAAATGACAGGTGGGGGGAAAGACTGAATGAGGAGCCCAGGGGTGGGTGACTGGAACTAGAAGTGTAGGGGAAGAGTTGAGAGGAAAACTGGAAAAGGCTGGAGAGAAGGGAGGGGTAGGGGTAGGGGGAAAATGAAGGATCTGTGACCACTAGAGCACACTTCCTTCCAGAACCCAGAATGGAGATTCATGAGCGCCACCCTTCCTCTGCTGTCAGCAAATGTGTGAAACCCACTGGCAAAGCATGAGTCTCATCCCCCTCTGATGCTTGTTCAGAGGATGACTAAACAAAGAACCCTGAGAAAATGAGACCCCAAGATCACAATGTCAAGAGCAGAGAGCTAGGCCCAGCCCCCAGGACAGGAGCCACTTGTGTGGGATGGCCTCGCTCTCCAGCTCCTTCCCCCCTCACCACGGTTGACTTGATCTCTAGCCCCATCAACAGGCCAGGGCAGGCTTGCTCTCCAGTCCCTTCACAAACTTCTGGTGTTAAAGATGGAGTAACTGTCTGATGGCAGGTGACATACACTGATGGGCACCAGGTGAACCTGTAGCCAGCTAAGGGAAAGGATCGTCTTTAGAGTAAAACGACAGTCTACAATAGTAGAAATATCCACCATCTAAGATATATGATTTGGCTGGGCCCAGACAGAGAAATCTGTAGGAAAACGGTCAACCAGAAATGTCTGGGCCATTTGGGGGAGATGATGATGACTCATGCCCTATCCAACTCCATCTTCCATAGAACCCGAGGTAATAGCGGGATAGGAGGGAAGGCATAGCTGAACTGATCTGTTCAAAGTAGCACAAAAGCATGCCCCTGTAGTCAGGGTGGATTGACTGAAATCATCAAGTGGAAAACCTTGATTTAAACAATCTATTTTACTCAATTTCTCCATTTTGTACTTGTAATTTTCTAAAGAAAGGTAAGAACATAAGAATGGCCCTACTGAGTCAGACCAAAGGACCATCTAGCCCAGTATCCTGTCTTCCGACAGTGGCCAGTGCTAGGTGCCCCAAGGGGAATGAACAGAACAGGTAATCATCAAGTGATCCATCCCCTGTCCCTCATTCCCAGCTTCTGGCAAACAGAGGCTAGGGAATTCCCGCCCATCCTGGCTAATAGCCATTGATAGACTTATCTGCCATGAATTTATCTAGTTCTTTTTTGAAGATTCACTCTCATTGGTTGATATAACTATTAAAACATGTTGCTTTACAACTGAACAGAACCTTTACACTTTGGTACATCTTTTTTCTACCTACAAAGTTACACTATAATTATACACATTTATTTAAGCAGTTATATAGCTTAATATTTTCAGATTCCTATTAATTGTACATTTTTAGTACATTACAAAATGGTGAATGATATCTTATTTACTAGTTAACTATTTGCTTGGTATTTGTGACAAGCTGCATTAGAATGGCAACCTGAATTTAAACAAACACACACACACACACCCCGACAAATAAAAATGTTTATTAAAACAAAACAACCTTAAATGTTTTGGATACATAAACTTCTCTTATCAAAACAATATTTCACATTTACAACTAAATGATTTAACCACCACCACACTCGGACAGCAAGAATCAGTTCTGCCGAATGTCCATGGCCACCTTGTATGGCTTTATTCCAGGCAACTAAAAGCTCCACAGGGTTATTACTGATCTGGTACATACAGGTTAATCACGGATGGCCGTGTGGCTGCCACCAGTCCATGGCCAGGCAACATCCCTTCCTGACCTCAACCCTGATCTTCAGGGTTCGATGTGTGAGGGACTTTATCTCTGATGCAGGTTATATGACTAAAAAGTGCCAATCCGTGGTGGTCGATGATGACTTAAATGCTCTCAAGGCCAGTTCTCAGTAATTCATCCCGATTAAAATCAAACCACTTTATGCCTAGTACTCACTGCTGGCAAGGCATATGAAATGCCTCCAACCTCCTGATGTCTTGTTTAAGCAACATCCATGTTTCTGGTCCATATAAGAAGATTGGAAGTACATGGGTTTGATAAATCTGTACTTTTGTATATAATTTCACTTTCTTTTGCTCTCCACATCCTCTGGAGATCCTTCATGGCTGAGGCTCAGCCTTGGATGTCTGGCTGCCTGTGCTCATTTGATGGCAATTTAATAAGTGATTTATTAAACAGAAGGATTAACTATAGTCAGTTAATTAAACTGATTATTTCAGATCAGCCTGGGAAAGTTTTCAAATATGCCTAAATGAAAGTGACTGGAGCGTAAGCTCTTACTCACCTAAATCTCTTGAAAATGAGCCAGTCTCCTAAATTACTTAGGTAGTCCTTCAGACTTATAAAATTAGTAAGATCTCATCCCCTTCCCTCCTCATTTTTATTCACAGACTGGAAGGGAGAAAAGTTTTCTTGCTTTTTCAATCCTAATTGATTTCTCCAGTTAGTCCAAATGAAGAAAATATTATCTCTATACCTGCAGAAGAGACAACTGCAGTCAAAAGCTGGTTTAGCACTTTTAATAAAGTCTAGCTCCAGGGGCTTTAGCTAGTGACTTCCAACAGTTCAGTAGTGTGAATTTCTTTAAAACATCAGCAGCACACATGTAATGCTTGAATGGTTCACCTGCAGCCCTGAAATTTAGTATGGTTGGCATAGTATGGATGATTATTAGATGTTCATGTCAAAGCAGCATCTTCTTCAGCAGTTAGGCATCTACCTTGTTGAGAATATTGGCAAGAAAATGCAGTTAAGTGCTTGATCCATCCACTTATTTATTGCCTGTAACTTAATTTTGTCATTGAGTATTCTTCTTCATTGCTGTTGGACTTTGCAAAGAACTTCAAGAGACATCAGCAATATAGAAGCAATCTTTCTGCCGTTTGTCCAAGACCATGGAAATAAGTTTCAGTATATTCAGTGCATCTTCTCCAATTCCCTTTAGTCTGATGTTGATGCTTGCTCGAATGAAACATCATGAGAAGTGTTCCTTCTCAGGAGGAAGCTGCATTGAAGATGATGAAAGGAACATGTCTGAACATGCAGGATCTTCAGGTCGGTAAACTTTTTTATTTCATACTTCTTTTTTAAGGACTGCCTGTCTTCCTTCTGGACTATTCTTGAATTCTCATGTTTGAGCAAAAATATATAGTTGTTACTCTGTGGCAGTGGTCTCCAAACTTTTTTGATCGCACACCTGTATCAGTAAAACAATTTTGAGCACGCACCCCCAATATATGTATATTTATGTATAAATTATATACATGTACTACTGTACTAATATATTATGTACATTATAAAACAAAAAATAGAAATGAAAAAAGGATGAGAAAGATGAAAAACTATTTAAAATAATTTTGTATTTTATTTATTAATGTTACAAAAAATCTGCTTTCACAAAAAAATTATTAATATTTTTTAGTGAGAACGATTGAATATGTTTCATTATTTCTGAAAATCTTGGTTTAACACTTTGTGATACAGTAATTCAAAGGTCTGGATTAGGGTTAGAGTGCAGGAGGGCGTTCAGGGTGGGAGTGCGGGAGGAGGCTCAGGGCTGGGGCAGACAGGAGGTACAGAGCACTTACCTGGGGCAGCTCCTGTTTGGTGCAGCGCAGCACTGCTCCCATGGCCACGATTCTGGAAGCTAGGCCCCCCCCCCCATCCCCAGGCAGGCAGGGCCACCCGGAATGCAGGGGCTTTAGGGGCTGCAGGGCCCTGGGCTAAGGGGGCCCTGGGGCCCTGGCCTGCAGCTCTAAAGCCCCTTTTGGAATGCGGCCCTGCGAGGACGGGCCGGAGGACTCAGGAAGAGCAAGGCAGCCGTGCAGCCAGCGACCGGAGAGAAGCGGCGCTTTCCCCTTCAAAACGCCGCTTCTCTCTGGCCGGCTTTGAAGGGGAAAGCACCGCTTCTTTCCGGCCGCTGGCTGCCCCTGCTCCTCCATGGGCCAGAGGACTCAGGGCCGCATTCCGAAAGGGGCTTTAGAGCTGTAGGCAAGGGCCCCAGGGCCCTGCAGCCCCTAAAGCCCCTGCATTCCGGGTGGCCCTGCCGGGGGGCAGAGGAAGACAGCTTCCCTGCTCGCTCCCTCACTCCTCCGGCCACCCCTTTTTCTTCTCCAGCAGTGCACCTCCTGCCGTGCCACCCTTTTGCTCCAGCAGCGCACGTCCCACTGTGCCCCCCAATGGATTGTCTTGTGCACCCCACTTTGGAGACCACTACTCTAGGGTACTATCATTTTAGATGCAGTTGTGATAAAAAATAAATAGCTGAAAAAGGCAGATCTTCCTTTTACAATTTCACCTTGAAAGTAGTACTGAGTGTCAATGAATGCAATGAGTAATACTAAATGAGCAGTATGATGATAATAAATAACTGCATTGACTTATTTTGTTTAGGGGAATCCATCCTCAATATACAGGATTCTGAAAGACTATCCACCTTCAAGATCACCATCATTTTCTATAGTTTCAGAGTTATCTGCCAATGATAGTGTTTCAGTCACATCATGTATGTCACAGAGCCATAATATATCACCTGTAGCAAAAAGAAAAAAATCGCCATCCAGAAACAGCCACAGATAAGTTTGTGATAAGAACCAGCAGATTACAAAAAAAGAGGTAATGGATTAAAAAATTGCCCAGTTTGTTTATGCAACAAACTCTCCTTCCTGTATGATTGAGAACCCACACTTCATTAACATGGTTCAATCATTAAGACCAGGATACACTCCACCCAACAGAGCAGATGTTGCAGGCAAATTGCTGAATAAAATGTATGAAAGAGAAATTGGGCAGTGTGCAAAAGGTCTGGAGGGTAAAATTGTTAACCTGAGTCTTGATGTGTGGCGCAATGTCCACAATGATCCTGTGGTATGTGCTTGTGTGACCACAGAAGAAGGGAATGTCTTCCTTGCATAAACAATTGATACATCAGGAAATGCAAACACAGCAGAATACTTACAAGTAGCAGCAGTAAAAGCTATAAAACTGTGAAAAAAAATTCAAATGTCTAGTACGCAGCTTGGTCACAGACAATGCTACAAATGTATTCAAGATGAGAAAAAAATTATTTAGAAGAGAGTCCCAAGCTTATAACATATGGTTGCAGTGCTCATTTGATGCACCTCCGAGCCAAAGACTTCAGTATTCCAGAAATAAAGGCTAATGTTGTTGAAATTGCAAAATACTTCCATAACAACCACTTTGCAGCAGCTGCTCTGAAAAAAGTGGGAGGAACCAAGCTAACTCTTCCACAAGACGTGCAATGGAACTCAGTAGTGGACTTTTTTGAGCACTATATCAAGAATGGCCTAATCTGATGACAGTTTGTGAACAAAATCGGGAAAAAATAAATGGCACTGTCACAGCCAATGTTCTCAACATTGGGCTTAAGAGAAATGTTGAACACATGCTGAGTACCCTAAAGCCTATTTCTGTAGCCTTGAACAAAATGCAGGGAAATAGCTGTTTTATTGCTGATGCGATTGAAATTTGGAAGGAACTAAGATCTTAAAAAGAGAAATAGGCAATGACAGAGTTAAATTACAAGCATTAAAAAAAAACCAAATAGGACAAGCACCATCTCCAGCTCATTTTCTTGCAAATATTCTCAGTACTCGGTACCAGGGTCAAACCTTAACGGCTGAAGAAGGGGAGTTGGTTATAACATGGATATCCAGCAATCATCCCTCCATAATGCCAACTATAATAAACTTCAGAGCTAAGGGAGAACTATTCAAGAAACATGTTTGCTGATGATGTTTTAAAGAAAGTCACACCTGTGAACTGGTGGAAGTCACTTAAGCACTTGGATTCAGAGACTGTTGAAGTGATAATCTCACTTTTAACAGCAGTAGCTTTTTCTGCTGGCGTAGAAAGAATATTTTCCTCCTTTGGACTAATTCATTCCAAATTGAGAAATCGTTTGGGACCTGAAAAAGCAGAAAAGCTTGTTTTTCTTTTCCAGATTATGAACAAAGAGGAAAATGAAGCTGAAGATGACTGAGTTAGCTGCAGAAGCCAATATTTTAAGTTTCTCATGTTGGCCTGGCTGACAATCCGTTTAATTTTTGTTTTTTAAATATTTCATTTAACTATTTTAGTTAAAAACAATTTTAACCAAAAAAAAAAAAAAAAAAAATTTAAAAAAACTTGAATGTTTAAATTCAAAAACTGATATGCTTGTTTTGTTAAAATATTATAGGTTTGCTGTTGAAGAAAAAAAATCCAGAATGCATAACGTTGTTGTTTTATTTAACTAAAACAACTTAAATGTCTGTCTCGTGATGTTCTCCTCCTAATACAGAATGGCAAGAAAATCCTCCAAATATTAATGATTAACCTGTTGAATTGGAGATAGTTCACCTCCCAAGGACTTCATAAATATCTGTTTCATTTACCTTTGGTAAATGAAATAACCAAACAATCATTAGTTTTACAGCTATATCAGAAAATGAATCTGAAAAGTTTTCAAAATAAATCACTTAAAAATGTATAGTGGGTACTTTCTAAAAATGACACCTACATCTCTGAGTTGTGAAGAATATGTATTAAGGTTATAACAATCAACAATAATGAACTTTTACGTAGAAATCCATGATTAAATAGCGTCTTCCTGACTAGTGATTTAAATCAATTTGATTTAAATCAAATGCACCCTGTTTCCCGTCAATTTTTGCACACTGTTCAATTTTCCTCTCATACAATGTATCCATCAACCCTCCAGCAAATTCAGCTGGAGCATAGCCTGGTCGTAATGCAATATTTGTTCTGAACAAGGTGAAAGGGAGAATTAGTTGCATAAATGAACCGACCAACTGGAATTTGCTAGTCCTGATTATGAACTCATCCATGATTTGTATGTTTAGTTGCAGCACTGCTGGCAGTAACAGCATATGATTCTGAAGTTGAAGACTTTGCAGATACTGGACACTGAACCTCTTATGTCTAATCTGGACTCTGAAATCAAACGGCAAAGTCACGTCACTCTTCACTATTAGTCCATTTCTTAAAAAAAGACCGATTCCTCCTGCTGCAGCTGTTTGTATAATATAATTTATTCTAAACCCAGTTTTATGGGAAAATAATTGATCGTAAGGATTATCTAAAATCTATTTAAACCCTTATCTCTAACATACAAAAGAGCTTTGGGGGGGAAAAAAGTAAATGCCTAATAAAACTTCACTTTTAAACAGGAAATCTACACCTAGGATGTCTGATTATACTAAGCAATGAAAAATCATTTCAGAAGAGCAGCAGTAACAGTAAAAATGTAATTGATAAATACCACCAAAACATACCAATAATCTTTTGAACATAAACATTTTGAAATGCATAAATTAATCAATCCAAAATACATTTACTAGCATCGTAAGACATGGTAGACAGTCCATAATAATTATACAAAAATGTTTACTACCATTAGATCCAGATTGTTCAGTCAAATCCACACCACCATCTTCAAAGTCAGTCAATGCTTTCTGAGGAGCATTTTTCGCAATGTTGTTTCATTTGGGCAACGAGGCCTCGTATCTCTATGTTGCTGCACTGTTTAGATTTGGTACGTATACCCTTTTTACTTGGAGATTCAGAAATTTCTTGAAAAATTCCCAAATAGGATTTTTTTTTTTTTAAACAATTTGTAGCCATGGCAGGTTTTTTCCTCCACTTCCCAGGTGTTAAAATCAACACTAAATGCTGCACTTTGAAGAATGTTGTCCCTTCTTCCAGTGTTCTCACTTTGACATCAGTGTAGCTTCTTTCTGGTTGCATACTCTGCTTCTTCTCCCTTGTTACATAACTCCTCCCTCCCCAAAAAACAAAACCAAAGAACTAATAATCCAAGACTTCTTCTCATGTAACGCACATGCCTTTAGCACTGCAGTATTTCATTTGTTTAGAGACAGAGAGGGAAGCAGTTAAGAAATTAATGGATTTCTGTTTGCGTATACACTCAAGGTGACAGAGTACAACCATTTACGTGAAGTGCTCAGAACCATCTAGAACCAAGGGCTGGTAGTTAATAGGCAGACCAGCATTTCTCTATGAGCTGCAGAATATCTTTCCATGGCAGGGGAAGTCAAATATTCATAATTTGAGAACTGAACCAAATCAGAGCTCAGAGAGAAATTATAAAACAGGACTACGAGACCATAGATGAACTCAGTGCATGATCGTGATCAGATATATGATGGTGTCTCCTGAAGTCAGAGGCTGGGTCCCAAAGCCTATGATGAGTTTGCCAGTCTCCTAACCCTAATCTCACAGCCACTGGGTCCCCCTCAGGATCAAGACCTTAATACAGTATGTGATCTATTGTGCCATATTTATAAAGCTTGACCTCAAAAAGTTAGATGTTTTCTCTTGATTCTTTCTTTATATAGAAAAAGTAGCCTTTAACTCAAAGTTTTTGACAGAGGCTCATGGATTTAGCATATTTATTTTTCATTTAAATGTTTTAAAAGATCATAAGTTTAGGTCTTAACATATTTTGCATTAAAAGGCAGATTTCATTTTAAACAGATTTAAGTTTAAAAAGAAAAAATTATAATGTAAATAATATAATCTATTTTTATCCACTCCGTCTAGAATGCTTTCCTTGAGCTCCCCTGGAGCAGATATGTTGCATTTCCTATTTGCTTCAAAGTGGGGGTTCCCCACTGAGTGAAAGTGCTGTACACCCCTGAATCATAATTCCCATTCATGATCAATAGCAAAATGATTGCTGAGGCTGTCCGACAATGAATTCTGGGCTCCTGGAAGGTACACCACTAATAAATGATATGGTTTTTGATAAACCAGGTGCATAAGGTGACCACTTCTTTATACAGGGGGATGAATCTCAGCAAGTCTCTCAGACTGGAAGGCGTTCCAGAAGAGGTATGTGCATTCTGGTCTCTCAGGGGATCTAAGAGGCCTGTGCTGTGTCTGTCCATGTGAGCTCTCCAGCCTAGCAAGGAGAGATCTGTAATTATCTTGTCAGAAAGACACCCACATACTTGGCCAGGATCTTTCCATGCTGGGAATTGTCACTATGTGTTCTTGCTATACTTGCTTGGCACATATATTGTTCAGAACCAAGCCTGCAGGTAATGGAGTGGAATCTGTTGAATGGCACAAAGTATGTACATGATTTTATGAGCACCAGAAGAGAAAGGCAAATCCGAACTGATGTTTGAGGGTTGCATGTAACCTGGTCTATCAGGTTGCTCATGGTATGAAATCTGTCAACTGGGAGATAAGCCCTTGACCTGACTGAATCCAAGGTTGCTTCTATAAATTCTATAATATGCATTGGGATCAGGATAGACTTTTCCAAATTCTCAGACTCCTAGGGATGACAGAAGATGAAGCAGTTTCTAGGCAAGTCCTGCCAGTGAGAAGCCAACTATAACTACAGGAAGACTGTGAAGCTGTTTTGTCTGAATTGTGCTGATACTATTAGAAACACTTTAGTGAAGACCCTGGGTGTGACTTCGAATGCAAGTACCATGTATTCAGTGGTCAGGACCCACCATAAACCATCTTTCATACTGAGAGCTGTGAACTGTGTCCTTTTCTAGGGATGGTAATATCAATGCCAGTTTACCTATACAGAATTTTAGTTTGCAAATAAAAATGTTGAATTAGCACAGGTTAAGGATGGGTCTCCATCCTCCCTTCTTTTTGGGAACTAGAAAATATTTGCCAATAGAACACTATTCCTTGGAGTTGTAGAGATACTCACTATCATTCCCCATTCGAGGAGAGATTCTACCTCCTGTAGGATCTCCTCATGAGAATGGTCCCTGGAGAGAGATGAGAAAGGGGTTTTTGGAGGGGTAGGAATTGAAACTCGATAGTATAGCTGGAATGGAGGATATCCAGCATCCACTTGTCCATTGTTATTGGACTCTAGTTATGGCAGAGTACTAGACAGCCACAGAACACGTGAGGAGTAGGTTTCAATATGGCATTAATAGTGGTTGACAGAATGTTTGAGAGTTGCAAAAGTGCGTTTTGGCTGGTGGATGAGGTTCAATTGATGTGGAAGGGGCAGGTGGAGCATTCTCCTTTTGTACTCTGTCTTTTATGTGGCGGTTCACAAGACTGCTGACGGTAAAATGGCTGAAGCACAGGCCTCTGTTGGTAGGGATGTTTGTAGTATTTCCTCTTTAGGGATGGTGAGTACATATACATCCAGGGAGTGGAGGGCTACCCTGGAGGCCTTAGAGAATGCAAAGGCCCATCAGTCTTTTTGTTGAAAAGGTTGGTCTCATCGAAGGACAAGTTCTCCACAGTGTTCAGGACTGCTCTGGGAAATTGAAGATTGTAGCTGTGATTCCCAACCCATGCCATCAACCTCTATGCAAGTGTTGGTTGCATCTACCACAGATTACAGTCAAGTTCTGGCCACCTGCTTTCCTTTTTCAATAATGCCCTGAAATTGAGCCCTAGCCTGCTGAGGTACTTTATACTTGAACTCTACAATTTTCTGAATTCAAAATTCCTACTTATCCAAGAGTGCTCAACAGTTCAATATTCGAACCTGGAGGCTAGCAGATGTAAGAACTTTCCTCCTATTAGGTCTAGATGCTTATTGGAGGGTAGGGGCTCTTGGGTGTTGCTGCCTAGATCTTTCTGGGGCAGCCTGAATAACTAGAGAGTTCAGTGCGGGATGGGTAGACAGAAATTCTGATCCCTTTGCTAGGAAAAAGCAACACTGCTCAGCTCTCTGGGGGTAGGGACGCATGTTGCTGGTATATGCCACACAGCTCTTGCTGGTTCTAGTATGGCATCATTCACTGGGAGTGCTACCTGGCTGGACCCTGCAGGATGTCTAGGAGCTTGTGTTGAGTGTCCTGGACCTCCTGTAAGGAGACTGAGCTCCTTGCCACCCTGCACAACAGCTCTTGGAACTACTTTTTGTCATGGGGCGGGGGGGGAGGGGAGGGAGAGAAAAGAGAAGGGACACAAAGCTAGAGTGATCACTTCATCAGGAGATGAGGAAGATACCCCTATCTGTACTGGCAGACCTGGCTCACAGTCTTCCTCTCCTATAGTCAGGAGGAAACTCTGCTTACTCTCTTGGAGGGGAGGGGTCCTTACGAGACTGCACAGACCCATCCTGATGATCATGCATATACGTCCCATGGGTCCCAGGAGGCTGGTTCCAGGAAACTCTCAATTTCCTGTCTGAACTGATCTCCTTCAGAGGAGACAGCGATGGTTGCTTCAGTAACTACTTCCCCTGATGACGAGAAAGCCAGAAGTACCATCAGTTCCACTGAAGGAAAGTCTCAGATAGTAGACAGGACGGGGTATATACTTCTCCCATAGTGTCTCCAGGTGGGATCAGAAGAGGGATGGTCTTGACAACAAAGAGATTGCAGATCTGGGAGAGCAAAGATATCCTCTGGAGTGTTGCATCTCTCCGCTTGCCCTGAAGTGTGTGGTGTTTCTGTCCGCCCAAACTGACAGAACCAATGTAGGAAGGCTCTGGGTTGCCACATCCATATGCTATTGTTGTAGTACTGCCGGTGGCTGACGTTCCCAATGAAAATTCTTCATTTGAATTGGCAATTCTCGGCCTCTTGACCCAGATGGTACTACTAATGAAGTTATTGTTGGTAAGGAGTCTGGTACCAGCAGAGCCTTGTCCCATGAGCCTTTTTATCACAGTCCTGGAAGTCAGAGCATCCTTAGTCTTTGGAAGATGGGTGCAAAGACTTGTCCAACATGATCAGAGTTTGGGAGGGATCTGTCCTCTTCGGAGTTGACTTAGAGAGGGATCTGCTCTTGTGCTTATGAGACCGATCCCTGCTCTACTGATGAAATCTTGACAGAGGATCCGTAGGCGTGATCTTCCTTGCTCCCAAGTCAGGCCTTGTGATAGATGGCACATTCCTTGATACTTTGTCCAGTGTACTAGGGGAAGGTTGGGAGGTGGCCCGGGTCTGACTGGGCCCTCAATCTTTTCCAGGAGGTGCTTTTTAAGTCAGAATTTCTGCATCTGTTGAGTCCAAGGAAGGAGTGACAGATACTGCACCTGGCAGAGGTGTGCTCTTTTCCAAGGCAGTACAGGCAGTGCTGGTGGTCATCAGTGACTGAGAAGGAGTGGGGACAGGAGACACTTTTTAAGCCCAGTGTCCTGGGCATAATCTAATTCCTATACTAGAATCCAGAGGTGCTCCCAGACTGGGGAAATCTAACTAACCACTACCTATACTAATAAAATTAAAGCTGAAACTAAATCTGAAACATTTACAGGTTTGAAGACAAGATGACTGGAGAGAAAGAAGAAGCTCTAGATACTGGAGGTTCCGACTAAGGCCATGTGGCAGTAGAGAAGGAACTGAAAAAGCAGTTGGTCCACCCTGGCCCTTATACCCACCGTGCAGAGCATGAGGAGAACAGGGTCGCAGGTGTGGACCAACAGACACCGCTTGCAAGATTTCTCCAGTCTCAGGAGCATGAAGTATGTGCGTACCCACCCACAGTGAAATATACATAGGGACCAGTACTCAACGAAGTTATGAATATCCACATAGCACTGCACTAGATTTCCAATGTAACAGTTGTGACACTTATCAATTGGACTTTTTTTTTAAAAAGTGGAAAGAGAGCTTTAGAGCCTTATGGGATGCGATAAAACCTACAGCTTTTCAGTACCAACAGAATTGGTGCCTTTGGCCGATAAAATCCTGTGCATGGGTTTAGAGTTATGTTAACAGCACTGTTCACTATAAGGAACTTTTATAAAAATTAAAATCCGTAGAATCTGGACAGAAAAGGAAGCTACTAAGTCTGGTTGAAGTTTTTCACCCACAAAATTTTCCAGCTGAAAAATGAAGTTTGATCAAAAATGAAATTTTTGATAGCCAAATCTTGATGTAATTTTTCAATGGAAAATTTATAAGTTAGCGAAAATCAATACTTCTGTTTTTCAAAAATTAAGATGCGGTTCTCCCCCCGCCCCCAAATTTTTATCGTCGACTGCAATAGGATTGTGATAAATGAAAGGGGTGGGGGGGGGGGAGGAGGAGAAAGAGCTCCCTTTTATGGGCCCAGCCAGCCAGTTAGCTATTAAATCCCTCTTAGTAGCTGTTCTCTACTTGCTTTACGTGTAAAGGATTAAAAGTCACTACTATGCATAGGTAAAAGGAAGTGAGTGGACACCTGGCCAAAAGAGCCAATGGGAAGGCTAGAACTTTTTAAAATTGAAACAAAACTCTCCTTTTATCTGTCTGTTCTCAGGGAGAGGCAGACAGGGCTGGAACCATGATGTAAGAAGCTTGGGGCCCAGTATGAAAAATCATCAGTATCATACCTAGAAATACTCATTTGAAACCTCAGATATGGAAGTAGATAAGGAAATGTCTAGGAAGACGCAATCAGGTTTATCTCCTTTTATTTCTTTATGGCTTGTGGACTCCTCTGTGCTAACTCTAGATGCTTTTGTTTTGCTTATAATCTTTAAGCTGGACCTCAAGAGACTATTCTTGATGCTTAATCATTGTAGTTGCTCTCTTTAAATCTAGCAATAGCTTAAGTTCCCAAAATGTATTTTCTTCCTTTTGTTTTTTAATAAACTTTATCTTTTTTTACAAAACAGAACTGAATTTTTGTGTCCTAAGAGGTTTCTGCACGTTATTTAATTAGCTGATGGCAACAGCTGATTTCTTTTGTTTTTCTTTCTCAGCTCTTCCCCGGAGCAGGGGTGAAAGGACTTGAGGGTTCCCCACAGAAAGTTCCCCAAGTGTGCCTTCCTGGGTTCTCAGAGGGATTTTTCACTTGGGTGGTGGCAGCATTTACCAATCCAAGGTCAGAGAAAGCTGTAACCGTGGGAGTTTAATACAAACCTGTAGTGGAAATATTAATTTTTAGAGTCCTTGCGGGCCCCCACCTTCTGCACTCAAAGTGCCAGAGTGGGGAATCAGCCTTGACAAGGATAAACACGGTTTCCCCCTGCTTCACCTTTTCCACTCTAACTTTTTAAAATGTCCAACTTTAGAGTGACAAAGTTATAGTGTTTCAATTTTCCTTTTGCCACTAACTTTTCTAAAGATGGAGAAGTTAGAGGATAAAAGCCATGAAAAAACCCTGGACACTGCACTCACTGGCAAAAAAGGGGAGAACAAAACATTGATGTTTCATGAAAAATGTAAAGAAAAAGAACGACTGCTTTATTTTGAACCCTGTGAAACAAATTTAAAATTTCAGGAAAGTGATTTTCCATTTTTATAACAGCTTTAGAAGTTACACTCCTTCCTATCAAAATTTGCTCTCTAATCTAGAATTACAGCAAAATACTCTGTCAGCAGTGATTCAATAAAAAGAATGTATTCAGTCAGAGTTGTGATTAAAACTATGCCAAGTTTCTCTCAAAGGAAATGCAAATGGTTTTTCTTGGACAGTTTGCTTGGTTATAAGCAGGAATGTCATTGCCTGTGGAAACTCTCCAAGTGAAGTCTGGATGAAGAGAGAATGTAGATTCTTGTTGCTGTACAGTAGTTAGTCTTGATCTAAAACCATAGGACTTCCAACTTTAAAGGAAAAGCATTTTGGAAATAGTAAAGCTTAAAGTGGGGTCTCAAATACTGGCTGTCCTTCAGTACTTACACAGTTCACTAAAAGCCAAAGGTTTAAGGATAGTTCTTTAAACTGTTTTATCTATTATGAGCTCTCGGCCAAATTCAGAGCTTGTCTATTCACAAACTGAAGCAAAAATATCTACCCTATATACTTGTTCATAAGCCGAATATTTTTAGTAAAAAAGGGAAGCGCCAGAGAAGAGGGTCAGCTTATGAACAGGGATAGAGAGGGAGAAGTGGGACACAGCCCCCCCCGCCAACAGCGGAAGCAAGGAGAGGCAGCACAGCCAGAAGGGAAGAGGCGGAGCCAGAGTCTCTCCGCTTCTGGCCATGCTGCTCTCCCCACAGGCTCCGAAGCAGCTGCAGCTCCGGGCCTGGCAGGCTGCAGCCGTGCCCCGCTCGGCCCCGCCCCCCAGAGCATGCTGCTGCCATGCTGCCCAGCCCAGCCACCTGGCCCAGCCGGCTGGAACATGCTGCGGCTGCGCCGCCCAGTCTGGCCCGCCGGAGCAGGCTGTGGCCTCGCTGCCCAGTCTGCTGGAGCAGCTCCAGCCAGGCCAGAGACATCCTCCTCCGGTCCTCCCCAAATAAGGCAGGAAGGGATGGGATGGGGAGAGCGTGGGGGTCCTGGGCTAGGGGTGGGGTTGTGTGGGGGTGGTCACAGGGGTTACTCCCGACTCCCAGCTCTCCCCCCAAAAAAGTTTCCCCACCAGTTGCTGTCCCGGCCCGTCAGGGTAAGCAGCTAGTGCGCCGGGACACTTTGTTTACTTAGGTTTACCTCCGTGCCTGCGGACGCTCGAGGTAAACAAACCATCGCGGCCCACCAGCAGCTTATCCTGATGGCCCGGGAGCCAAAGTCTGCTGATCCCTGAATTATAGGGATTTTCCATTTTTACTTATCGATCTTGGCGGTATCGGCTTATAAATGAACCGGCTTATGATCAAGGATATATGGTATATCTGTTTTAATTTACATCCTTAGTATTCTGGAGTAAGTATTCGCACAGACTTAAAGTAACTAAAGATATGAATTAAAACAGATTTAGTTATTTCGCTTTCAGTCTGTTTAGACAACCTCTCAGCCCAGCCAAAAATAGGTATCACTGTCATCTGCTTACATCAAGACTGAACTGGAAAGAGACATGACAAACGAAGAGGACAACAGCTGACCTCACTACCATGACTGACAGATAGAAGAGAGTCAGGAGCCTGCTTTCAGTGAAAGCCTGCCTTGGGGAGGCTCCAATTCTGGTAACAAGAGTTGTGCTTTTCCAGGAAGGAATGACTAGCACTAAGAAGAATGGATTAGAAAGGGAAATGACAGAACCTACCATAAAGCCACAAGATTAAAGCCAACTACTAATGCTGTAGATTTATATTCCTCCAAAAAATGGAGATATTTACCTAGAGCACAGGGGATTGAGAGACTAATATATCTCTGTAAAAGAACATCAAGATACTCAGGTGGAAGCTACTACAGAGTGTGCAAACTATTCATTGTTATTGTATAACCGAGTAGCCTGAAAGGTTCAATTGTGGTTTAAATCACCGTAAGAACCCTCCAGACCGGAGCTGTATGGAGTTCGAGAGATCATGATTAGGGAAAAAAAAGTTCTTTAAAGAACAGTCAGCTGAAAAAATAATATGGGGGCAAATAGAACTGTTTATCAGAGATGTCAGATGAATGACTTGCCCATCATAGGCCTTTATTTCCTATCTGACTCAGATGATAAAAGTTTATAAATAAAGTCAAAATCAAAGATTCTCACAGAAGTGTGCAAATGAAGTTAGTGTAAACAGAAAAACTGGAGTACTTTTCAAGATGCTACATACGACTGAAGTTGTAGAAAACAGTATTAAACAGAGAAATATTAATCATGTACCAGCAGACTATCGTAACATATGCAAATTAACAGATTAAAGGCTGTTAATACTCCAAAGTCAGAAAAGACTGATTCAGTGTGCAACTTTACTGTCCTCGTTACATTTTTTTTTAAATGGAATTTCCTAGAGATTTGTTCTGAAAGAAAAGAAAGAATATCCACAGTATAGAAACATTTGCTAGATATCACTGTAATGATCTAATCAAGGGCTCCTGCAGAACTCTGCTTCATTCTCAGCACATCATTTGTTAAGTTTTTCACTACAACAGCACAACCTATCCTACATCTGTGTATACATAAAATAGAGTTTTTTAATTAGTCTATTTTGCAGGGCGGATAAAAATCAATTATATTATTTAAAAGGTAGTTTTAATTAAGATACATTATAGCTCGAAGATATCTCATCATGGAATAGGGATTATAAATTCTAATTCTATGGTATGAGACAATATACTCATGTAATATTTAAAAAAAGGTTTGCAAATGAGTTCCAATAGTTCATGGATTAGGGACCCAACCTTATGGGGTTTCAGGGGCTTCTGTATAGATTATTTAGGTTAAGCTTTCTATCTACCCAATAGGACTCAGTGCTCAGTCCAGAAGATACCATCAAAGATGCTTAATTTTGCAGTTCTCAAACTGTGGATTTGTGTCTCCAGAGATAATACGCTGTTTTTTTAATAAATAAGTAAATAATATATAAAGGTGAGAAATAACAGACCTCAACCTTATTATCCCTCTGCAAATTTGTGTACACACAGTCAATCCCTTACCTCTCTCTAAAAGTGCAACATTTCAAAAAGTTCAATGAATAGAAGATTGTTGGGGGCGGAATAGATCCAGACAAGGAGAAGTCTGGAGATAAATGTGAGAAGGGAGGGACAGGAAGTAGAAACAAAAAAGTGAAACTGTTTGAACAGCATATTCCAGAAGTCTTGGTGTCTGAGAGTAGCCTTCATTGATTTGAGATCTACCATAGCATTCTCTCACTAGAAGGAAAAACCTATAATGGCAGCAGGCCATAAAAGAGACCCAGTTTGGGAATATTTTAATGAAGTTCCTCTACCTGTGGGTAAGACAAAATGCAAACAGTGCAACAAAGAAATGCAAGGCCTGGTTGCCCAAATGAAACAACATCATGGAGAAGTGTTCCTTCTCAGGAGGAAGCTGTGTTGATGATGATGATGATGAAAGGAACATGTCTGAACATGCAGGATCTTCAGGTTGGTAAACTTTTTTATTTCATACTTTAAGGACTGCCTGTCTTCCTTCTGGACTATTCTTGAATTTTCACGTTTGAGCAAAAATATATAGTTGTTACTCTATGGTACTATCATTTTAGATGCAGTTGTGATAAAAAATAAATAGCTGAAATAGGCAGATCTTCCTTTTACAATTTCACCTTGAAAGCAGTACTGAGGGTCAGTGAATGCAATGAGTAATACTAAATAAGCAGTATGGTGGTAATAAAACAAAAACAAACAAACAAACAAAAACACAACTCCATCATCCAGAAACAACCATAGATAAGTTTGTGATACGAACCAGCAGATTACAAAAAGAGGTAACTGATGAAAAAAATTACCCAATTTGTTTATGCAACAAACTCTCCTTTACGTATGATTGAGAACCCACACTTCATTAACATGGTTAAGTCATTAAGACCAGGATACAGTCCATCCAACAGAGCAGATGTCGCAGGGAAATTGCTGGATAAAGTGCATGAAAGAGAAATTGAGCAGTGTGCAAAAGGTCTAGAGGGTAAAATTGTTAACCTGAGTCTTGATGGGTGGAGCAATGTCCACAATGATCCTGTGGTATATGCAGAGACAAAGTTAAATTACAAGCATTAAAAAAATGAATGGGACAAGCACTATCTCCAGCTCATTTTCTTGCAAATACACCTCTATCCCGATATAACGCTGTCCTCCGGAGCCAAAAAATCTTACCGTGTTATAGGTGAAACCGCGTTATATTGAACTTGCTTTGATCCGCTGGAGCGCTGCTTTACCGCGTTCCATCTGAATTCGTGTTATATCGGGTCGTGTTATAATCGGGGTAGAGGTGTATTCTCAATACTCGGTACCAAGGTCAAACATTAACTGCTGAAGAAGAGGAGTTGGCTATGACATGGACATCCAGTAATCATCCCTCCATAATGCCAACTATAATAAACTTCAGAGCTAAGGGTGAACCATTTAAGATATATGTTTGCTGATGATGTTTTAAAGAAAGTCACACCAGTGAACTGGTGGAAGTCACTTACGCACTTGGATTCAGAGACTGTTGAAGTGATAATCTCACTTTTAACAGCAGTAGCTTCTTCTGCCGGCGTAGAAAGAATATTTTCTTCCTTTGGACTAATTCATTCCAAATTGAGAAATCTTTTGGGACCTGAAAAAGCAAGAAAGCTTGCTTTTCTTTTCCAGATTATGAACAAACAGGAAAATTAAGGTGAAGATGACTGAGTTACCTGCAGAAGCCAATATTTTAAGTTTCTTGTGTTGACCTGGCCGACAGTCGATTTAACTTTTATGGTTTTTTTTAAATATTTCATGTAACTATTTTAGTTTAAAACAATTTTAACAAAAACAAACCTGATTTTAAAAAACTTGAATGTTTAACTAAATTCAAAAATTCATATGCTTGTTTTATTAAAATATTATGTTTGCTGTTGAAGAAAAAAAATCCAGAATACATAACGTTGTTTTAGTTAAATAAAACAATTTTAATGTCTGTCTCGTGATGTTCTCCTCCTAATACAGCATGGCAAGAAAACCCTCCAAATATTATAGACTCATAGACTCATAGACATTAAGGTCAGAAGGGACCATTATGATCATCTGGTCTGACCCCCTGCATGCTGCAGGCCGCAAGACCCTTCCCTGGACTCTACCGTTGAAGTCCCCAATCCTGTGTTTTAGTGACTTCAATCGGCTGAGACCCTCCTGCTAGTGATCCCTGCCCCATGCTGCGGAGGAAGGCGAAAAACCTCCAGAGGCTCAGCCAATCTACCCTGGAGGAAAATTCCTTCCCGACCCCAAATATGGCGATCAGTAATACCCCGAGCATATAGGCAAGAGTCTCTAGCCTGACCCTTGTTGGCCATTATGCTGTTCATGTACCATTGCTTGGTTTTCCTTGGCTACTATGTTTTATCATTAAACCATTCCCTCCATAAACTCATCCAACTTAATCTTAAAACCAGACAGGTCCGTCGCCCCCACCGTTTCCCTCGGAAGGCTGTTCCAATATTTCACCCCTCTGATGGTCAGAAACCTTCGTCTAATTTCAAGCCTAAACTTCCCCCCGGCCAGTTTGTATCCATTCGTTCTCGTGTCCACATTAGTACTAAACTGGAATAATTCCTCTCCCTCCCTTGTATTAACCCCTCTGATATATTTAAACATAGCAATCATATCCCCCCTCAGCCTTCGCTTTGTCAGACTAAACAACCCAAGCTCCTCTAATCTCTTTTCATACGACAGGTTTTCCATTCCTCTGATCATCTTAGTCGCCCTTCTCTGCACCCGTTCCAGTTTGAGTTCATCTTTTTTAAACATGGGAGACCAGAACTGCACACAGTACTCCAAATGAGGTCTCACCAGCGCCTTATACAACGGAAGCAGGACCTCCCTATCTCTACTAGATATACCTCGCCTAATACATCCCAAGACCGCATTGGCTTTTTTCACCGCCACGTCACATTGCCGACTCATAGTCATCCTGCGGTCCACAAGGACCCCTAGGTCCTTCTCCTCTTCCGTTACTTCTAACCAATGCGTCCCCATCTTGTAACTAAAATTGTTATTATTCGTCCCCAAGTGCATCACCTTACACTTTTTACTATTAAATTTCATCCTATTTCTGATACTCCAATTCACAAGCTCATTCAAGTCTCCCTGCAGAGTATCCCTATCCTCCTCCGAGTTTGCAACTCCTCCCACCTTCGTATCATCCGCAAACTTTATCAGCCCACTCTTGCAATCGGTCCCGAGGTCAGTTATAAATAGATTAAATAAGATGGGTCCCAAAACCGAACCTTGAGGCACTCCACTAGTAACCTCCCTCCAACCCGACAATTCACCCTTTAATACGACCCGCTGCATTCTCCCCATTAACCAATTCCCTATCCACCTCTGGATTTTCATATCGATCCCCATGTTTTTCATTTTAACCAATAGTTCCTCATGGGGTACTGTATCAAACGCTTTACTGAAATCCAGGTATATTAGGTCCACCGCATTTCCCTTATCTAATAAGTCCGTTACTTTCTCAAAGAAGGAGATCAGATTCGTTTGGCACGATCTGCCCTTCGTAAAACCATGCTGTAATTTATCGCATTTGCCATTAACTTCAAGGTCCTCAACTAGTTTCTCTTTCAGAATCTTCTCCAGCACCTTGCACACTACTGATGTTAAACTAACAGGCCTATAGTTACCCGGGTCACTTTTTTTCCCTTTCTTGAAAATAGGAACCACATTGGCTATTCTCCAGTCTAACGGGACTACCCCCGAGTTTACAGATTCATTAAATATAGTCGCTAATGGGCCTGCTATTTCCCGCGCCAATTCCTTCAATAATCTCGGATGAAGATCGTCTGGTCCACCCGACTTAGTCCCATTAAGGCGTTCTAGTTTTGTTTCTACCTCGGATGCGGTAATCCCCCATCCCGTATGCCCCTCTGTAACGGTGCTAGTATCCCTAATACCTTCATTGGCCTCATTAAACACCGATGCAAAATATTCATTGAGATATTGCGCCATGCCTAGATTATCTTTAATCTCCTCTCCGGCTATAGTCTTCAGCGGTCCCACTTCTTCTTTCTTTGCTTTCTTCCTATTTATATGGCTGTAAAACCTCTTACTATTACTTTTAATTCCCCTCGCTAAGTCCAACTCTTCCTGGCCTTTGGCCTTTCTCACTCTATCTCTACATTCTCTGACTTCGCTAAGGTAAGTTTCCTTACTGATCCCTCCCCTCTTCCACTCTTTGTACGCTTTCTGTTTTTTCCTAATCGCCCCTTTCAGCCGGTCGCTCATCCAGCTCGGTCTAAGTCTCTTGCTTAGTAATCTTTTTCCCTTTTTGGGGATACAGGCCTCTGACAGCTCTTGCATCTTTAACTTAAAGTAATCCCAGGCTTCTTCTGCCTTTAGGTCCCTTAATACGTTTGCCCAATCCACTTCCCTTACCAATCCCCTTAATTTGTTAAAATTGGCCTTTTTAAAATTATAAACCCTAGTCTTTGACTTAATTCTGGTACTCTTTCCATTTAGTTTAATGGTTAATCTATTGAATTGGAGATAGTTCACCTCCCAATGACTTCATAAATATCTGCTTCAATTACCTTTGGTAAATGAAATAACCAATCATTCATTTTCTGATATAGCAGTAAAACTAATCTGAAACATTTTCAAAATAAATCACTTTAAAAAATGTATATAGTGTGTACCTTCTAAAAATGAAACCTAGATCTAATCTCTGAGTTGTGAAGAATATGTATTAAGGTTATAACAACCAACAAGATTGCACTTTTATGTAGAAATTATGATTAAATCAAGTCTTCCTGACTAGTGATTTAAATCAAATCCACCCTGATCATTTGTATTACACATGTGCAAAATTAGATTGTTTTCAAAGGCTCCATTGCCACATCCAAACCATTTTTTTTGTTGCAGAACTCAAAGCCACTTCTCCATGAAAGCTAACTCCAAGCCAAATTAACTTTCCACCTCTAGCCACTGGCACAAAAGCTGCTTAAAGGTCACCAGAATCTATATAGTTTTTATAATGGAAGGAGTATGTTTCTTTCCACTCTTTATACTCAGGACATCTGATTACCGCTCAAGCTTTGAAATATACTCCTTTGGAGACAAGAAAGCCTGGATAATTTCAGTCTGATACAATTACCACAGTCACAAATCTCTGCCACAAAGGACATGGGCCTTGGTTATTTCCTCTCCTAATACCCCACGCCGTGACAACTTTACTACTGCCTGAATATTGAGATGAGGTAGGAAGCAGCCTTCCAGAGCTTGGTTGTGTTGTCCCTTCAGTCACCTCAACACATACTGTCAAAAGGCACATTTCTAGGTGTTAAACCAACTGCCTTTAGCTGCACCCTGTGCCTCTACCAAGAATGAAAGAGTTCTAGCAGTACAAGCATGGGAATGAAAATCAGGAGTCCCAATTTATAATCCAAGCTCTGCCACTGACCTGATCTGTGGCATTGGACAAGGTCACTTCATGTGCATTCATCAGTTTCCCTATTAGCAAAATGGAGAATACCTACTTCCACTAGGATGTAGGGCGGACTGTTTGTAAAAAGCTTGTAAGAGCTGAAGTGCTGTTTATAGTCCTTCTCCCCACTTCCTGTGTTTTCCCTTGTGGGTGACCCTCCTCCTACCTACACAGCTAAAACCTTCAACAGGAAAGCCCTATATTATTTTAGAATAATGGGAGGAGATTCCCCCCCCCCGCCCCACACATACAAGGTTCCAGATGTACACCAGTGGCAGTTGGTACAAGACTGACAACACCATATACTCTGGGTGAATTCTGCGCCACTGCACAATGCAGAATTTTGCAGAAATTAATGTTGGGAGAGCAGAATTTCCTTTTCCTCCCACAGAAATGGGTTGCAGAGATGTTGGTCACCACTAGGGGCTGCTGGACCCGGCAGAGCCCAGCTTGCAAATAAAAGACAAGGCTGGGGGGAGGGAACTAGAGGGATCCCAGCAGCTGCAGTTCCCAGCACGCTCTGAAGGAAGGAGGTGGCAGCGTACAGGAAACTCTGTGCAAGCCAAGGCCCATTATCAGGCAGTTTCTCCCTCTGGATCCCTGGGTTCTAGAAGGGTAGTGGGTGAGTGTGTCTGGGTCAGGGGGCCCCACAGCTGGCTTCTGGGGGAAAGAGGGTGTGAATGTCTGGGCTTGGAGGGAGATGTGGCTAGGCTCTGAAGGGTAGGGGGTGTGGGTGTCTGGGCTGAGGGTCCATGCAGCTGGCCTCTGGGGGGATAAAGGGTGTGTCTGGGCTGGGGGAGACAAACTTGGGGGGGGGATTAGAAAGCACCTTGGTAGAAATCTTCCCTCTTGAACATATTGGGAACCTCCTCTGCAGCACTTTTTTTTAAGCAGTAAGAGAACCTCTAGTCTTAGGGCTGATCTATACTGAAAACTTACATCCATATAGCTATGTCTCAGGGGTGTAAAAAATCCACACCCGAGAAACATAGCAATGCTGACGTAACACCTGGGATAGACAGTGCTAGGTCAACAGAAGAATTCTTCCCCTGACCTAGCTACTGCCTCCCAGGGAGGTGAATTAACTACAGTGATGGCAGAATCTGGTCTACACTAGGAAATTAGGTCAGTATACCTACATTGTTCAGGGTGTGAAAAATTCATACTGCCGAGCAATGCAGTTAAACTAACCTAATCTCCAGTGTAGGCAGTGGTAGGTTGAGATAGAGTACCTATGCTGGTGGGAAAACCCCTCCCCCATCAGTGTAGGTAGTGTTTTCATTTGAAGTGATCCAGTGGTGCACTAGCCCCACTGCAGCGTTTCAAGCATAGACAAGTCCTGCAAGATGCAGATACACCAATTTAAATGTTCAGTGTAGACGAGCCCAAAGATTAGAGGTTCTCTCACTGCTACTGAGCCCTAACTACATGTGCCTGTCGCATTGCCAGTATACTGTACACAACTATAAATAGGATTCTCGAATTAAAGGTTTATTTAGGATGTTTTAACAGATGTACAACTCATTTTCTTGCAAGTCCCATGACGAAAATATTAACCATTACAAAATGAGCTTATCACTTAGTTTAGAGAAACATTTACACTACCCAAAACGTGCGGCTTGAAAATTTTCTTACACAGAGAAAATTTTGTCTTTACTAACGTTTACAAACCCAGAGAAGTCTGTCAAACTTACGATTACTACAAAAAAAAAAAAAAAAAAAAAAAAAACCACCTCCAAATATAATGTTTGTTGTAGGTTGTGTTTTTTTTTTTTTTTTGGGGGGGGGGGGGGAAGGGGGCGGAGGGCAGGAAACTATCTCTGAAGAAGTCATCTATATGCTACCCTCTGTTTGACAAATGTCCATTGCTGAGTATATTGTTCCCACAATTCTGTATGCCTGGATTTAGCATAAATTTTTTTCCTTGGAAACTTCCAAATTTTTCCTTTTTTTTTAAAAAAAAGAAATCAATTTCCCATCCTCAGCCATTTCGCTTCCACTCACCCACATTCTCCCTTCTGTATCATTTCCATTTGTATTCCCAATCTTAAACCCCAATGTAAAAAAAAAAAAAAAATCACAATGTCAGTCTCCAAATAACAGATCTGTTTGCTGAACCTCAACCCCCTGTATTCTCCCTTCCTAAGTATTTGGGAATACTTACCTTTTTGCAGGGCCGGAGACATACCTTCTCCACCCATGGAACCTCAACTCTCACCTTTAGGAACAGTCTATTATATTACGTTTTGAGTTAAGCAAGGAAGATTTACACAGAATCCATGGAGATTCCTCTGCATCCATTCTTCAATTTCTCAAGATCGCTCACTCCACAACTCTACTCAACACCCCCTAAACATTAATTTACTCTATATTTTAAATATTAAGCACAGCTACTACACATACACGTTCACACCAATCAAAACTGAATTGTGTATTTTCTTCTCATTAATATAATTATTCAACGCCTCATTTTGGATGATGTCCAATAAATCCCTTTTGGTTAATCTTCAGGTATCTGAGCTCTCCTGTTTCACAATACCACATCTGTCACTGACTTTTCTATAGAGGGTCTCTTTTCCTACCCTCTTTTTCTTGGGTTTCACCATCGGTCATGATTTTTTGTCAGTTCTTCCCTTCTTTAGGGTCTATGTGAGTGATACTGAAAGCTTAATTAGAAGTCAAATGGAAACCCCCACCCTATAGTGAATTTCTGACCTTTTAAGTGTTGCTAAAATTTCACCCAGGTCTAATCTCTTTTTTTAAAGAAGAGAGAGACGGTTTTGGACAAACTTGAGCTTGTGGCTTTGGAGTATAAGTTCTGAATGTTCTCTAGCCTTTTTCATAGTAAATTCATTTTGACAACAGTGATGAAATTTCATGAAGTCTATAGGCTTTGTGTCACCTCTTCCACAGAGCTCAAATTTAACGACCCCTTAACTAAAGCTTGTGGATACTAGGATTTCCTCCTTCAACTTTTTCCGGCAGACTTCAATTCTCCTAATACAGTTTCTTTTCTCTTTTCCATGCCATTTACTGTGAGCAGAAGCTCTCTTTTTTGCTTCAACAGGACCATGGGACATTGCAGCTGTCTGTTTTGCTCTGCTGTTTCTCCCAGTCCTGCTTCAGCAATAACTACCTATTACTTTTCTTCACTGCCACAATCTTGGGGTAATCTCATTTGCAAACAAATTCAATTAGCTTTATGCTGAAGACTCATAGATCCACCCATTCATTCCTTCTGTCCAAACTAAAATCTCAGCCTCTCTGCCATCTCTGTGCAGATGTCTGTCAGCTCACGCTTAACATGGCTATGATAGAGCTCTCCGCCTGCTCCTTTCTCAATCACTGTGGACAACACCACATCCTGTCTGTAACTCAGGTCCATAATCTGGGAGTCATCTTTGATTTGGACCTTTAAGTCCTCATATTCAAGCTACATATAAACCTTGCTGATTCTTTCCACATAACATCTTTAAGATAAAGTCTTTTCTATTCATCCACACAAACATTCTTATCTAAGCTTTTATATCATGTCTCAAGAACTACATCACCACCCTGATTTCCCAGCCCATAAAATAAAGCAGTCAGGCAGCTTTCAGTTAGTTGTCATCCCTTCTTCCCTGGGACATGTTTATGAAAACTTATAAAGAGTCCAAGCAGAACAAAAACCAGTAGTAACAAATACAAACAGCTACAAACAGCAACAAGCAGCAGTTTCCATATATAGACTTGGGGGCACAGCGACAGCTCACACCCAGCTGTTTTCCACTGCTGCCTTCCAGGTGGCCCATTATATTGCCCTTGCTCTCTCTAGTAGGTCAGGGTTAATTGGCTGCTGCTTTGACCCCTTAGGATCTATGCTAGGGAGTGCCCTTGTAAGCTGTCACACATTCTTTTCTCTGGCCTTGACAAATGCAATGTTGCCCTGTTCATATCCATTCACAATGCTTCTACAAAGATCACTTTTCTAGCCCATTGCTTTGACCATGTCACCCCCTCCCTATGAATCCCTCCACTGGTTTTCCCCCTTCCTATTACATCAAACATAAGCTGCTTATCTTCACTTTCCAAGCCCATCCCCCACCTTATCTATCATCTCTCATTCCTTACAGAAGTGTCATCTCCTATCTATAATGAATAATGACTGGGAATGGCTGAGCCATTACAAACATTGAATCTATCTCCCCTTGTAAGTATTCTCACACTTCTTATCAAACTGTCTGTAGTGGACTATCTTGATTATCACTTCAAAAGTTTTTTTTTTCCTCTTACTTAATTGGCCTCTCAGAGTTGGTAAGACAACTCCCACCTGTTTATGCTCTCTGTATTTGTGTATATATATCTCCTCAATATTTATTCCACTCTATATGCATCCGAAGAAGTGGGCTGTAGTCCACGAAAGCTTATGCTCTAATAAATTTGTTAGTCTCTAAGGGTATGTCTACACTACGAAATTAGTTCGAATTTATAGAAGCCGGTTTTATTGAAATCGGTTGTATACAGCCGATTGTGTGTGTCCACACAATAAAATGCTCTAGGTGCTCTAGTCGGCAGACCGCGTCCACAGGACGAGGCTAGCGTCGACTTCCGGAGCATTGCACTATGGGTAGCTATGCCACAGCTATCCCACAGTTCCCGCAGTCTCTGCCGCCCCTTGGAATTCTGGGTTGAGATCCCAATGCCCGGATGATGCAAAACAGTGTCGCGGGCGGTTCTGGGTACATGTCGTCAGGCCCCTCCCTCCCCCGTCACAGCAACGGCAGACAATAGATTCGCGCCTTTTTACCTGGGTTACCTGTGCAGACAACATGGAGCCCGCTCAGCTCAGCTGAGCTCACCGTCACCATATGTCCTCTGGGTGCCGGCAGACGTGGGACTGCATTGCTACACAGCAGCAGCAGCTAACTGCCTTTTGGCGGTAGACGGTGCAGTAGACTGGTAGCCTTCATCGGCGATCTGGGTGCTGGCAGCCGTGGGGCTTGCCTTTTGGCAGTAAATGGTGTATTACGACTGTTAGCCATCCTATTACAAGTCAGGTCATCGTACGTTAGCAGAGTCTTCCCTGAGCAGCCGATTGTGCAATAGGCCTGAAGACCATCGTCATACACCGCCCCGTATTTGCTGCCAAGCACCCAGAAAGATGCCGAGGGCTATCAGTCACGCTGCACCGTCGTCTTAAGATGTAAAAAAATAGATTTGCTCTGTATTCATTTGCTTCCCCCTCCCTCCGTCAAATCAACGGCCTGCTAAACCCAGGGTTTTCAGTTTAATCTTTGGGGGGGACCAGTCTGTGACAGTTGTTTGTGTCTCTCCCTGATGCACAGCCACCGTTCTTTATTTTAATTCCCTGTGCCTGTACGCCATGTCGTCACTCGGCCCCCCTCCCTCCTTCCCCTAGGCCGTCAGATACTACGTTTGCGCCACAGCTCAGAGAGCCGAGAAGCGGTTCGCGCCTTTTCTTTGAATTCTGGGTTGAGATCCCAATGCCCGGATGATGCAAAACAGTGTCGCGGGCGGTTCTGGGTACATGTCGTCAGGCCCCTCCCCCCTCGTCACAGCAACGGCAGACAATAGATTTGCGCCTTTTTACCTGGGTTACCTGTGCAGACAACATACCACGGCAAGCATGGAGCCCGCTCAGCTCAGCTGAGCTCACCGTCACCATATGTCCTCTGGGTGCCGGCAGACGTGGGACTGCATTGCTACACAGCAGCAGCTGCTAACTGCCTTTTGGCGGTAGACGGTGTAGCATGAGTGATAGCCGTGGGGCTGGCAGCCGTAGGGCTGCATTGCACCAGCCCCTTGCAGGCGATGGTATATTATGACTGGTACCCGTCGTCGTCATACTGGTATGGCTGTCAATCATGGCCACCTGGGCAGACATGCTACTGTTTTGATGATGACAGTTACCAGTCGTAATATACTATTTTCTGCCAATTGCCCAATATTGTCTGCTAAGCACCCAGAAGAGGCCGAGGGCGATGCTGGGTGCTGGCGGACGTGGGGCTGGCAGACGTGGGGCTGCATTGCTACACAGCAGCAGCCCCTTGCCTTTTGGCAGATGATGGTATATTATGATTGGTACCCATCGTCATCATACTGGTATGGCTGTCACTCATGCTGCACCGTCGGCTGCCACCTTAAGATGTAAAAAATAGATTTGTTCTGTGTTCATTTGCTTCCCCTTCCTCCGTGAAATCAACGGCCTGCTAAGCCCAGGGTTTCCAGTTTAATCTTTGGGGGGACCATTCTGTGTGACAGTTGTTTGTGTTTCTCCCTGTTCCTGTACCTGTACGCCATGTCGTCACTCGGCCCTCCCTCCCTCCCGCCCTCCTTCTCCTGGTCCATCAGATACTACTTTTGCGCCTTTTTTCTGACTAGGCGCCATAGCTAGCACTGGGATCATGGAGCCCGCTCAGATCACCGCGGCAATTATGAGCACTATGAACACCACGCGCATTGTCCTGGAGTATATGCAGAGCCAGAACATGCCAAAGCGAAACCCGGACCAGGCGAGGAGGCGATTGCAGCGCGGCGACGAGAGTGATGAGGAAATTGACATGGACATAGACCTCTCACAAGGCACAGGCCCCAGCAATGTGGAAATCATGGTGTCACTGGGGCAGGTTGATACCGTTGAACGCCGATTCTGGGCCCGGGAAACAAGCACAGACTGGTGGGATCGCATCGTGCTGCAGGTATGGGACGATTCCCAGTGGCTGCATAACTTTCGCATGCGTAAGGGCACTTTCATGGAACTTTGTGACTTGCTTTCCCCTGCCCTGAAACGCCAGGATACCAAGATGAGAGCAGCCCTCACAGTTGAGAAGCGAGTGGCGATAGCCCTGTGGAAGCTTGCAACGCCAGACAGCTATCGGTCAGTCGGGAATCAATTTGGAGTGGGCAAATCTACGGTGGGGGCTGCTGTGATCCAATTTGCCAGGGCAATGAAAGACCTGGTGATAGCAAGGGTAGTGACTCTGGGCAACGTGCAGTCAATAGTGGATGGTTTTGCTGAAATGGGATTCCCAAACTGTGGCGGGGCCATAGACGGAACCCATATCCCTATCTTGGCACCGGAGCACCAAGCCACCGACTACGTAAACCGCAAGGGGTACTTTTCAATGCTGCTGCAAGCCCTGGTGGATCACAAGGGACGTTTCACCAACATCAACGTGGGATGGCCGGGAAAGGTACATGATGCTCGCGTCTTCAGGAACTCTGCTCTGTTTCGAAAGCTGGAGGAAGGGACTTTCTTCCCGGACCAGAAAGTGACCATTGGGGATGTTGAAATGCCTATCGTGATCCTTGGGGACCCAGCCTACCCCTTAATGCCATGGCTCATGAAGCCGTACACAGGCAGCCTGGACAGGAGTCAGGACCTGTTCAACTACAGGCTGAGCAAGTGCCGAATGGTGGTGGAATGTGCATTTGGACGTTTAAAAGCGCGCTGGCGCAGCTTACTGACTCGCTCAGACCTCAGCGAAAAGAATATCCCCATTGTTATTGCTGCTTGCTGTGCGCTCCACAATAACTGTGAGAGTAAGGGGGAGACCTTTATGGCGGGGTGGGAGGTTGAGGCAACTCGCCTGGCCGCTGATTACGCGCAGCCAGACACCAGGGCGGTTAGAGGAGCACAGCAGGGCGCGGTGCGCATCAGAGAAGCTTTGAAAACGAGTTTTGTGACTGGCCAGGCTACTGTGTGAAACTTCTGTTTGTTTCTCCTTGATGAACCCTCCAACACCCCCCCCCCCGACCCGGTTCACTCTACTTCCCTGTAAACCAACCACCCCACCCCACCCTCCCCTCCCGCTTGCAGAGGCAATAAAGTCATTGTTTTTTCACATTCATGCATTCTTTATTAGTTCCTTACAGAGGTAGGGGGATAATTGCCAAGGTAGCCTGGGATGGGTGGGGGAGGAGGGATGGAAAAGGACACACTGCATTTTAAAACTTTAACTCTTATTGAAGGCCAGCCTTCTGATGCTTGGGCGATCATCTGGGGTGGAGTGACTGGGTGGACGGAGGCCCCCCCACCGTGTTCTTGGGCGTCTTGGTGAGGAGGCTATGGAACTTGGGGAGGAGGGCTGTTGGTTACACAGGGGCTGTAGTGGCGGTCTCTGCTCCTGCTGCCTTTCCTGCAACTCAACCATACGCTCGAGCATATCACTTTGATGCTCCAGCAGACGGAGCATTGCCTCTTGCCATCTGTCTGCAAGCTGACGCCACCTATCGTCTTCAGCCCGCCACTTGCTCTGTTCTTCCCGCGATTCAGCCCGCCACCTCTCCTCTCGTTCATATTGGGCTTTTCTCATCTCCGACATTGACTGCCTCCACGCATTCTGCTGTGCTCTATCAGCCTGGGCGGACATCTGCAGCTCCGTGAACATCTCGTCCCTCGTCTTACGTTTTCTCTTTCTAATGTTCACGAGCCTCTGCGAAGGAGAAACATTTGCAGCTGGTCGAGGAGAAGGGAGAGGTGGTTAAAAAAGACACATTTTAGGGAACAATGGGTACACTCTTTCATTACAAGGTCGCATATTTCGGCTTGCAGGCAGCCATCATAGGCCACAGTGTTTTGGCTTTTTTAACCTTCTTAACATGCGGGAAAGGTTGCAAACAGCAGCGCATTTCCCATATCAAGGATGAATTGGGTTGTCCATTTAAAATGGGGTTTCAATGTAAAAGGAGGGGGCTGCGGTTTCCCGGTTAACATGCGGCACAAACACAAGTAAACCACCGCCCCCCCCCCCCAACACACACACGATTCTCTGGGATGATCACTTCACCCCTCCCCCCCACCGCGTGGTTAACAGCGGGGAACATTTCTGGTCAGAAGAGCAGGAACGGGCGCCTCTGAATGTCCCCCTTAATAAAATCACCCCATTTCAACCAGGAGAGCTTTCTGGAGATGTCCCTGGAGGATTTCCGCTCCATCCCCATACACGTTAACAGACTTGCTTGCTTTTTTTTGTAATGTTTACAAATATTTACAAAGTTACACTCACCAGAGGTCTCCTGTGTGCCCTGAGGGTCTTGGGTGAGTTCGGGGGTTACTGGTTCCAGGTCCAGGGTCACAAACATATCCTGGCTGTTGGGGAAACCGGTTTCTCCGCTTCCTTGCTGCTGTGAGCTACCTACAGTACCTCCATCGTCATCTTCCTCGTTCCCCGAAGCGTCTTCCCTGTGTGTTTCTCCAGTGAGAGAGTCATAGCACACGGTTGGGGTAGTGGTGGCTGCACCGCCTAGGATCGCATGCAGCTCCGCGTAGTAGCGGCAAGTTTGCGGCTCTGCCCCGGACCTTCCGTTTGCTTCTCTGGCTTTGTGGTAGGCTTGCCGTAGCTCCTTAATTTTCACGCGGCACTGCTGTGTGTCCCTGTTATGGCCTCGGTCCTTCATGGCCTTGGAGATCTTTTCTAATACTTTTCCATTTCTTTTACTGCTACGGAGTTCAGCTATCACTGCTTCATCTCCCCATATGGCGAGCAGATCTCGTACCTCCCGTTCGGTCCATGCTGGAGCTCTTTTGCGATCCTGGGAGGACTCCATGACGGTTACCTGTGCTGATGAGCTCTGCGTGGTCACCTGTGCTCTCCACGCTGGGCAAACAGGAAATGAAATTCAAACCTTCGCGGGTCTTTTCCTGTCTACCTGGTCAGTGCATCTGAGTTGAGAGCGCTGTCCAGAGCGGTCACAATGAAGCACTGTGGGATAGCTCCCGGAGGCCAATAACATCGAATTCCGTCCACACTACCCCAATTCCGACCCGCAAAGGCCGGTTTTATCGCTAATCCCCTCGTCGGAGGTGGTGTAAAGAAACCGGTTTAAAGGGCCCTTTAAGTCGAAAGAAAGGGCCTCGTTGTGTGGACGTGTCCAGGCTTAATTCGGTTTAACGCTGCTAAAGTCGACCTAAACCCGTAGTGTAGACCAGGCCTAAGGTGCCACAAGTACTCCTGTTCTTTTATCTCCTATCTACAATCTTCCCCAAGATGCTAGCCTCCATCGCCCACCCACCTGTTAAGTTTGCAAACAAGCAATCTTCACTGCCCCTCATATACACATCCACAAAGCTACAGCATTATCTTCCTTAAATCCCTCCTGTAATGAGGCCCAAAGGCCCCTGCTGGAGGCCTTAGGGTGCTGCCACACCCATACCAGGAAAGGAGCAGTGGGGAGGTCCTCCAAGCACTATAGTCACTGCAGGGCAAGCAGCCAATCAGAGAGGCTGCAGGGAGCAGCCAATGAGGGCCCAGCAGGCTCATATAAAAGGAGCTGTACAGCCCAGAGTGAGTTCAGTCTGATAGCAGGGACCGGGGAGCAAGAGGTGCTCCTGGCTGGCTGCAGGGGCTAAGGCAGGTTGTTGCTGGCAGGGACTGAGGAAACAAGGGAATAGCTTCTGGCTGGCTGCCAGGACTCAATTAAGATAGGCTATGGGGAAGTGGCCCAAGGAAAAGAAGTTAAAGGGATGTGGCTGCTACTCAGAGAATCCCTGGGCTGAGCCCTGGAGTAGTGGGTGGGCCTTGGTCCTCTGTCCCCCACCCTCCCAACAGCCATTGGGGAAGTGGCTGTGCCCTGAGAGAAGAGAATTTGGACAGGCCTAGGGAAGGACTGTACATGGATCTGTTTCCCCCTGGAAGGGGGCTGAACTGAGATGGACCAGCTGAAAAGCTTGGGTCAGAGGACTAAAGGGCAGGAAAAGAGCAATGGTAATACAATCAATCATCCCCTCCACTGCTTGAATTAAAAAAGAAAAAGAAAAAAGAACCCTCATGAGTGAGGCACGAAAAGATCACAAGATCTAAAAAAAATTTACTTTTGGAGTATTTGCCTTCTGGGTTGGGAACCTTTAGGATACATAGGGGTCAGTTTTCCATGTGTTTTGCTGCAGCCAGGAAGGTATGATTTTTTTTTGTTTGTTTTTTTTAAATGAAAACAGATTGTCACATACTCATATGACTCTATACACTCGGGCTCTAAGGAAAATACCAGTTATTGTGAGACTCGCAACAGTATCATGACAGCTGGCAAAACAGTCCTTTATTTTACAAAAATCTAGTCCATTGTCTGCAGTCAACATTGTTGATAGTGTTGAACTATTTATTAAGAATGGACCAATCCTGCTACAATTTGTGAAGAAAGTCATGACAAAAACAGATGGAACTATTATAGCCAAAGCAGTCAACATCAAAATAAAGATGTAGAAAATATGCAGCATTTACTGAAACCTGTTTCCATAGTGACCAAATGCAAAAGAACCTTCTCTATTGCGAATACTGTTGAAATCTGGAAACAACTTCAACAAAACTACAGAAAAATTCCAGGCAGTGAAGGAGTGGACAGACTCACTCATTCCACCTCATTTTCTTGCAACACAAAGTATCAGGATACCCTAACTGACAAAGAATATGCTGCTGTGACATGAGCCCCTAATAGTCTATCAATCATGCCAATCATAATCAATGTCAGGGCTAGAGGTGCACCATAAAACAGTACATATTTGTTGCCAAAGCCATAAAGAAAGTCAAACTGCTAAAATGGTGAAAGTCACCAGCTAGGCACCTGGAGCCAGAGTTTGCTAAAGTGCTGAATGGCTTTTAACATCAATACCATCTTTTGAGATGAAAAATAATTTCTTCAGTTGGACTAACATATTCAAAGTTTAGAACCTGACTGGGTATTGAAAAAGCAGAACAGTTTGTCTTAATCTTCTATTTTATAAATAAAAATGAGGTGGGAGATAACAGCTCTTAGTTCTAGAACTTGAAACACATGGAGATCTACACACATATTTATAATGCACAGAAAAAACCTGCATGATCACAGGGGACTTCAATTTGAGTGACATATGATGGAGATCTTGTGTTGCCAGTTGTAAAACATCAGTTTTCTAAACGTTAAACATTATAGTTGACAATTTTCTAACAGATGAAGAGGGACTGATCCTAGAAGTTAATGGTCGCTTAGGAAAAGTGTTCACGATTTGACCACATTTATAATGTGCCAACAGAATGAAGTCCAGACCAGTAATATATATACTTGGTGCTTTAATAGGGACAATTTCACAAAGCTGAAAAAATTATGAGCCAAATCAGCTGGGAGAATGAATTTAATCAGAAAAAATGTGAATGAAAATTTAGAATTGTTGAAAAACATCTTACTAGATGCCCCAAAAGCCACAAATCAACAATTAAGAAGTCTGTGCTGGCTAAAAAACAACCTGCTTTAGAGGTGAAGTAAAGGCAGCAGTAAAAAAACACCCACACATCACAAATGTATATAACCCAGAAGCTAGGAATTGTAGAAAATTGATAAGGGAAGCAAAGGACACAAGGAGAAATCTATGCCCAGCAGAGTTACGGACAAAGGTTTTAAAATATATTATGAACAACTAGAATCCTGATAATGGTACTTAACCATTATTAGATGGAAATGGTAAGTTTATAAATAATAATGCAGAAGTGTTCAATAAATATTTCTGTTTTGTATTTTGGGGGAAAAAAACAGATTTTATAGTCTCATGCGGTGATGATTAAATTAGTAGCTCCTGTTTAACATCCTCTAGAGACACTAAAGTTAGACATTTTAAAATCAACTTCTCTTGGATGCAAGTTATCCAGACTTCTAAAAGAGCTGCATGAGGAGGTTGTTGGACTGTTAGTGTTGTTTTTCAAGAAGTCCTGAAGCACCAAGAAGACTGGAAGAAAGCTAATGTTGTCCCAATTAACAACAAAGATAAACAGGATGATCTAGGTAATTGTAGGCTGTCAGCCTGACATCAACCCCAAGCAAGATAATGGAGCAGCCGATGTGAGACTCAATTAATAAGAACTAAAGGAGGGTAATATAAATAATGCAAATCAACACAGGTTTATGTCAAACTAACTTGCTTTTAATGAGATTATCAATTTGGTTCACAAAGGTAATAGTGTTGATGTAATATACTTAAGACTTCTGTATGAGGTTTGACTTGGTACTGCATGACATTTTGATTAAAAATAGAATGATATAAAGAAAACACGATGCTCGTTAAATTGATTAAAAACTGGCTGAGATCACAAAATGTAACTGTAAATGGGGAATTGCCATCATGCAGGTCTGTTTACAGTGAAGTCCCACATAGATCAGTTTTTGGCCCTATGATATTTAACATTTTTACCAATGACCCAGAATAAAACAAAACCACCACTGATCAAGTTCGCAGATGACACAAAAATTGGGCAGTGGTAAATAACAGGACAGGTCACTGATTCAGAACTATCTAGCTCGCTTGGTAAAGTAGACACAAGCAAACAGTGTGTGTTTTAATACAACCAAGCGTAAACGTGTATATCTGGGAACAAAGAACTCAGGCTGTATTTACAGGATGGGGGACTCTATCCTGGGAAGCAGTGACTTTGAAAGAATTTTGAACATGAGCTCCCAGTGACACACTACGGCCAAAAGAGCTAATGCAATCGTGAGTTGCAAAAACAGTAAGAGTAGAAAGGTTGTTTTACTTTTATACTTGGCACTGGTGAAACCACTCTGTGTCCAGTTCTGGTGCTCACAATATTTAACAATAGGCTCTTCAATCTGGAAGAGAAAGGAATTAACAAAATCCAATGGCTAGAAGTTGAAGCTAGACAAATTCAGACCGGAAATAAGGCCTATGTTTTTAACAGTGAGAATAATTAACCATTGGAACAATTTACCAAGTGTTGTGGTGGATTTCCCACCACTGAATTTTTAAATCAAGATAGGATGTTATTATAAAAGATATGCTTTAGTTATAATCTTCAGAAGTTCTATAGTCTGTGCTATATCGGAGGTCAGACTAGATCACAATAGAATCTATGAATTCAATGATTACACAAAGCTTCCTTTGTTTAGTAAATCTGTTAGCTGTAGATGTGAAACATGTTTTGATAAACTTTTTTAAATGTATCCACACATTTAAGGTAACAACATTTTTTAAAATGTTTGTGCTAAACTGAATTCAACTTTCACTCAAATTCAGGTTGTCACAAATGATAAGTAAATCTTTTATTGCGGGGGAGCTGGTATCAGCCATTCAATTTAGGTTGCCTAATACTTTCCATTACAAAGGATTCTTGCTACATTTTCCTTTAAAAAGCTCTCACACCAGTACTGTTTGCAGCAGGCTTTTGATATTAGACAGAGGGAACACCATCAGACTACAGAAGTGTCTTTTCTTTGCCCCATGAAATTCTAGATTTGGCTGACACACGAAGGGCTAAAAAATGCCATTTGCCTTCTTTCACTTCCGTTCCTCAGAAAAAAATCTGACAACCTTCCAAAATGAACATTTTGAGGCCTGTCACCAGACCAGCAGCAGCAACACACACTGTACTACATTGGGAAAACATGGAAGCTGACAGGAGTTGTAGCAGGGAGAAGCCCCTCACCCTGTTAGCCTTCTGATCCAGCACATTGCTTCAGCAGCACATTTACCCTCAATCCCCTTGGGAGCACCACATAGGGTAGGAGCCTGGAAAAAAGTCACATGCAGTGAGAGAGAGATATGCTGTAGGTCTGGCACCTCCTAAATACTCCTTGGACTCAGTGGCCAATCTTGCTCTGGGGCAGGAGCTCCTCCCATTTTGGAGGCAGGAGAGGCCAGACTCCCGTCCCCTCTTCTGGCAAAATATCCTTTCCCTGTTGCCAGCTAATATAATTAAATCCTATAGCTCAAATAGTAGCAGCCTGTACTGTGGAGCTGACAGTTTGGGGTTCAAGCCCTGATGGTGATTCAGAATGTGGAAGAAGGTGGTTGTTACAGTTGCACAACAGTTTACCTTTTTCTTTAAAAAAAAACAAACAGAAGTTACATAGACAAACTATGCTAAAATAACTCTCGGTTGCAAAGTCAAACTCTCAAAAGTTGGAAAATGAAAGAATTATGGCTGCCTGCACAACTGTAATTCTGACCCATTACAATATAATCTTTAATTGCAGGATCACATTCTGTTTTTTCCACAGGACCCTGGCCTCAGTAAGTGCACAGGTTGGACATGCAAGTTGGCAGAAATAAGGTTTTCAGTTTTTGGCCCTACAATTTTTAAGTTGTATTCTTTTAGCATAATGCTTTATGTGCAACCTATTAAACAAGAAATACTGTACAACAGTCATCATTTTCTAACCTACTGAAAAATGTAGCATTAAGAATTTGAACATTTTAATCACTATAACACTGTAATTACATAAATAAATGTGTATAGTTACAGTGTATTCTTCTGGTTAGCATAAAGGCATACCAGATCTAGTATAAAGGCTATATTTTGTGGTAATCATAAATTGGTATTTTCTTTAGGAAGGTAATGAAGAAGCGCAAACAAAACAATTAAGCTTTCTTTAAATCCAAATTTTCCACTCACTGATTTAAATTATTAGAATTGGACTGAAATAAAATGATTTAAATCAATCCAGCCTGAGCAAGAATGCGACCAGCTCCTTTATGCCTCAGGGGATGCAGGGCCCTTGAGAATAGCTTATTTTCTGAACTAGCGGGGACCACAGGAAAACTGACTCATCTCATCACTTCCTGGGTTGGGCTGCTCCTCTGAAGCTACACATCAGAATAAAAAAATCAAACTACAAAAATCAGAAAGTTATGATTAAATCTCCTGCTGTTTAATGGCCATATCAGAAAGTGAATATTGAGACAATTTTTATAAAAATAAGTTCTTCCTATTTTCTCTTCCCTTGCCTCCCTCAAACGTGCTACTTGGATACATCTAAATAAACAAGATTGCCTCTCCAAATATAATTTTTAGAAACTGGATTTAGAAGTTAGGAGACAAGTTTAGTCCCAGGAGACATATCTGCCAACAAAAAGCAGTTATTTCAAAGTTAGTTTCAATAACATTTGGTGATATTTCCTACTCCTATACAATGTGTACAGCCTTCTGATAGTTTTTCCACAGACAGTTGCTGGAAACCCTGCAGTCTCAGCTCTCATTTCAAACAGATACTCAGTCATAACACAAACGTATCATACTTGCTAATTTCTCATTGTTTGGATAAAATATTTAAAAGCCCATATATTTTAACATATGCACTTTTGATAACCATAATGCTTATTGAATAACTCAGTCATCTTTTCACTACTGATTCTGAGGCTTTTTTAAAAATACATTCTTCTTTAAAGCAACAGGGTAAAAAATAATATTCTGGATGTTTCTGACATTAGTCAGTGAGATGGTTGAGACTTTCCACTCAGTTTGTCTAGACTGGGGAAAAAGATCAAGGTTAGGTTGGGTTAGCGAACTCATTTTAACTTACCCTGATCCACACACAATCATTTTTTCTATGTAGGCAAATCCTGAGTTACAACATACAATTCAGCTAGCACCCAGAATGGCATGCTTTGGATGTGAAGAATTCGCTTGGCTTCTCAACTATTACAGTAATGATTGTAGGACAGCTCACTCTGCTTTCCTTTCACTAACTAATCCATTTTGCAGCTGCCACCTCCACTCTGCTTTGAATGTCATCAGCCATTACCAGAGACCTCATGAATCAATGCATATCCTGCCTTCTCCACTTCTACTGCTGAAAGTGTCTATGCTGAAAGTTCAATGAAATATTAATAAGGGTTCACTGAGGTTTTCAAAATTGATCAAAGATCAATCTTAATGTTTTCAAACAAAAAGCAGTTTCAGAAGTTTCCTTTTTTAAACTTTTAAAAAGAAAACCAATGGTAAGAAGCTAACTATAATGTGCACAAGCAGGAACCCCTCTCCTAAAAACCCTCTCTTTTGTTAATCTCAATGTTAGAAAGAGACATGCAGCCAAGTTATACAGTAAACTGGTTTGTGATCCTACAGTGAATGTTTCAATAGACCCTTTGCAGGGTCTGATTTTGGGCTCATTTGCAGAAATAGAAATTACACGCACTGCCCAGCAGATTTTTAGGGCGTGGCTACACTTGCAGATATAGAGCACTTTGAGTTAAAGCAGCCTTCGTAGAGCGCAGTAGGGAAAGCGCTGTAATCTGTCCACACTGACAGCGCATTGGCGTGGCCACATTAGCAGCTCCTGCAACAGCCACAGAGAGCAGTGCATTGTGGTAGCTATCCCAGCATGCAAGTGGCTGCAACGTGCTTTTCTAACGGGGAGGGGGGTGTGATAGGGAGAGAGAGTGGGTTTTTGGAGGGCTGAGAGTATGTCAGCATGCTGTCTTGTAAGTTCAGACAGCAGCAGACCTCCCCCACCCTCGCCCCCCCGCCTCTCTCTCTCACACAGCATTCCACAGTAATGGTTGCTTTGTCTTGGAGCAGATAAGCATGCTGGCTGTCAAACGGCGTTTTCAAAGGGCATATCCAAAACAATGACAAGAGTGGCCAAATGACTTAAGGGATTATGGGACATTTCCAGAGGCTGATCAGAGTGCGGTAATGCAACACCTCGTTCACACTGATGCTGGGGCACTCCAGCGGGGGCGCATCAAACATTCTACTCGCCGAGATGGAGTACTAGGAGTGCTCTAGCCGTGGAGTCCGAGCGTTCTACGTGCCTTGCCAGTGTGAACGGGTAGTGAGTAGTGCGCCTGGGGCTCTTTTCATGCGCTGTAACTCGCAAGTGTAGCCAAGCCCTTAGGAAGAATAGGTACTTTCCAATACCAACAACCCAAAGACTTGCTACACCACCACAATAATATTGGACTAACAACCATTTTTAAAAGGGTAACATATTACGGCAGCAGCAAGACGCTTTGTTTTTCAGAACTTAAAGATATCTTGCCTGATTTTCAATACTTGACCACAGAATTTTACTCAATATTAGGGAAATGATACCAAGAGTGGGGAAAAAATGAATGAAGTAATAACTGAGGAGCAGCTTTCCAATATAACTGCATTGTAGCTTCCATAGCAGTTATATTGGAAGCATAACACTAGCAAAGGAGGCTGGAAACACAGGAATTGCCAAACCAGATTAGAGACAAGGTACGTTCAGTATAGTGTCCTGTCTCTCACAGTGTCCTGCCCCAGACTGCTTCAGAGGAAGGTGCAACATAATGGACAATAATGGTATAAACAGCCTGTTGGGGAAATTTCTTAACTAATGGAAGTTGGTTTACAAACTTCAAGTTTATATCTCTTTGTTTATTTTTAATCCAAGCTAATTTAACTATGGATATTCTCATTGCCTATATATAGATATACACACACACCCCTAGCCAATCTCTGAATCCCGCTAAGCTCTTGATCCCAGTGACATCAAGGGTAGGTCTACACAGCAGTGTAAGCCTAGTGTTGAGGGACTCAAGTCAGCGGACCTGCATCAGAAAACCCTGGGTTTGAGCATCTACACAGCATTTTAACTCTAGGTTAAGGATTTTCTGAACTGTGCTTGAACCTAGGGCTCTAGCATCCACACTGTGGTGCACAGACCCAAGTCAAAGTAAACTTAACCCAGAGTACCTACCACACCCCCCAGCGTCAATACTCTAGCCCTATGAATGTGTTGCACTGAAGGAAAACTCTACTGCCCACCCTTTTTCCTAACTGTGATGGTACTACTGATGGGACTCAAGTTCCCCTAAGGAGGACACACACTGTATAATGAGCTCATTTGATAGCTGTCCCAGAAGAATGACTGCAGTTTGAGAAGGCTTTATACTGAACTACCATCTTATCTGAGAATTGGGTTCTCCCCCTCTAGACTGAGTCACATTGGCAGGAAAATGCCCACATGCACCTGTTCTGAGGGTAACTAGGCATCAGGCTCCAGGGCTGTCAAACTATGAAAATTAAAACTTTTTGTGATTCTTAATTTTTAAAATGGGACATTGAATGGAAGCATTTGTTTGGTTTTATTTATTTTTATCTGTTTTGAAGTTTGACATAAAATGCAGGTTTCAGAGGAAAAACGCGCACACACACACCTCCAGCCTGGCTGCTGCTGGTTGCAGAGCAGTGAAGTACATCCCCAGGGTGTGGGATGCAGTGTGTTCCAGCACCCCTCGGGATCCCTTATATCTGCCCCGCCACATGCCGGGAGGTAGACATAAGAAATCCATGGGGGGCTGTGGGGAAGTTTTGGGGTTGGCTCCCACTCACTGTCTTGACAGTGCACACAGCCTGGGTGCCCCTGCACATGCAGCCCAGGGATGGGAAGGACGGCCCAGCAGTAAGGGCCAGAGAGGAGGACGGTGACCAAGCACTGTCCTGCAGGGAGGGGTAGCAGGAGAGCTCCCAGCTCAGTGCTGCTGAGGGAGGGATAACCCCCTACATCCCAGCAGCAGGGAGCTGCCTCCCACCTGTCAGCTTTGCTCCCTGCTCCGACCGAGCTCCACACAACAGCAAAGAGGAGCTGGAACAGGAGGTGCCATCACCACAAGAGGAGCAGGAACAGGGAGCACCTTCGGCCAGTCAGTAATGGCACCTCTGGCCGCTGCGCTGGCTGCCTGGAGTGCTGCTCCTCTGCCCCTAGAACTCTAGAATACATCCAGAGGATTTTCAGGACCAGAGTCAAGCCAAAGCTGTGTGCACACAGGAAAGCTATAGGCTTGGACCCTATGTCCCAGGTTAACACAGTCTCGGACCCTAGGTTAACACAATGGGTGTGCGGACGCAAGGGGCAGTTAGGCTTGAGCCCAGGCTCAAATTGCTGTGTTGACATACCTCAACTGGCAATCTGTTCCACAGGTTAATCATTGATGTAAAATTGATTACATTTGCTGCCTTTCAAATGAAAATTTATTATCCCTTTATTGTGATATTATGGGCAGGGGAATACGTGGCACACAATTTATCTTCTCTATCCTATAGAAAATAATGAATCTCTCTATCACAGTCATTTGCTTCTTCTGTAAACTTAATACAAATTTTCAGTCTCTTCATAAGGATTCTGTCTTTTCATGCCTCTAATAATTTTTGTTGCTTATCTCTGAGCTCAATATCTTCTATAGTCTTTCTGAGACAGGTGATGACCACTGGAAAAAAATATTCCATTTAATGGTGTACCACCAATTTATATATTGGCATTAAAATATTTATAGTATATATAATTAGATAGAAAGAAAAGTGTTGGGATATATTTTTCCTGACCACTGCTGCAAATTGTTCAAATGTTTTCATTGAGTTGACTACAATAACTTATGGCCTAAATGACAGTTAATTTAGAAGCCAGTGGGGTGTCTGAGTAGATCAAATTATTCCTTCCATCAGGTATTACTGTGCATTTGTCCACAGTTAACTTCATTTTTCATTCTGTGTCCCAGATACCTGTTCAGTTCTTTCTACCTGAAGTTTTCTCTAGTCTTTGCCATCTGCAAGTTTTGCCACTTTAACCAGCATTCAGAAGCTTCATATAATGCAGAATATAAGGGACCACTTCCTTAGTAGTGTTTCTCACAGACAGGATTTCACGCCTATGCTCCACAGTCTGCACTGACTTCAATTCCTTCTCTGGGTAAGTGTCAGCATTCATAGATTTTTCAGCAAGAAAGGACCTTTAGATCATCAGTATTATACCTGGTGTCAGACTGGGCCACTGAATTGCAACCAGTTACCCTTGTATTGAGCTCAGTAACTTGTGATTGACTAAAGTATCTCTTCCAGAAAGGCTTCCAGTCTTGATTTGAAGACTTCACGATATGGCAAATCCACCACTTCCTTTGGTAGTCTGTTCCATTGGCTAAATCACACTCACTGGTAAATGTTCGTCTTATTTCTAATTTGAATTTTCTGCCTTTAATTTCCAGCCATTGGTTCTTTTCATGCCCTTCCTATTTTCTAAAAGAATCCATTAGTTCTTGGTATTTTCTGTCTGTGAAAGTACTTATACAATAATCAAATCACCTCTTGATCCTCTTTCCAATATGCTAAACAGATTTAAGCCTCTCACTGTAAAGCACCTTTTCCGTCCTCAGATAGTTTTTTTTGGTTCTTCTCTGCACATCTTTTTTTTTTTTTTTCAACATCCCTTTTACAAAATGTTGACACAAGAACAGAATGCAGTATTCCAGTATCAATCACACCAATGCCTCATACAGAGGTAAAAATCACCTCCCTACTCCCACCTCATTACTTTTGTTTATACATCCAAGGATCATATTAGTCCTTTTTGCCACAGCATCGCATTGAGAGCCCACATGGAGATGTTTGTCCATTAGGACCCCGTTTTCAGGGTCACTTCTTTCCAGGATACAGTACTCCATTCCAGGAGTTCCCAAACTGCCGTATGTGTACCACTGGTGGTACATAAGCTTGATGTTCCATCCATTCACTTCACAACAACTTTTTAAGAAGGTGATATGTGAACCAATAAAGTTTTGGAGCCAATGCTCCATTCTTGTAATAATACCTGCATTCTTTGGGCAGTCATTACAGAGCAGTCATTTACTACTCCAGTCTTTTTATCATCCATAATTTTTTTACAGCAGTGATTTTATATTTACTTATAATTGATAAAAAATATTGAATAGTGCAGCCCTACAAGAACTAATCCCTGCAGATCCCCACTAACTCCTTTTTCAACAATAATTCCCCACTGACTTTTTGAGAGGAATCAGTCAGCCAGTTGTTAATCTGTTTAAATGTGTGCTTTATTGATATTGTACAGCACTATTGTTTAAAAATCAGAATGCTGCACGGTACTAAGTCCAAGACATTACAAAAGTCTAGTTTATACCATCACTCATAGTCTCTCTCTCCCAATTTAAGAAAACAGGTTTCAATGGAACTTGAAGACAGGAACTGTTTCCTTGAACCTGACAGCAGCCTATGATAAAGTATGGCATGCTGGTCTTCTGGTAAAACTGTCTAAAGCTCTCCCAGGATGGTTGGTGGACATTGCTGAATTTCTACTTTGTGACAGGCATTTTTGGGTACATGTGGGAGACAGAACAATGCATGGAGAAGGCAATCCAACTGCTTATCCCAAGGCTCTGTGTTTGCATCCACCCTGTGTTCAATCTATGCACAAATGTCCTGTTACTGACTGTCACGCAAATTTATCTATGCCGATGACATCCTAGTCATGCTCTTTCACTGAATGGAGAACATCTTGGTTAAGATGACAGACTACTATAGCAGTTGGAGGCGCCAACCAACTGTGACTAAGACAGTTTTGAGTGTCTTCCACCTCCACAATGCAAGCACTAAATAGGAATTAAATATCTTCCTCAATGGAAAACAACTGAAACACGAGGCAAAACCAGTCTACCTTGTCAAACTGGACTGCTCTTTGACTTTCCATGACCATCTAAAAAAGTCAGGCCAGCAATAATCTAATCAACTAATTAGCTGGTTTGACATGGGACACGGTGCACAGACTTTGCACATTGGCTCTGGCACTGTACTATTCCTCAGTGGAATACTGTGCCCCTGTGTGGTATCATTCGCCTCACACTAAATTGGTTGACGTCAAATTGAACTCAATCACGTATATCAACACAGGTACCTTGCATCTCACTCCTCTCCCACGGCTACCAGTTCTGAACAACACAGCCCCCCCCCCCCCCCCCCCACATTCATCGCAGAGAGTCTATAGCCAGATTGGTGGAAAAGCTACTTGCCTACCCAGGTCTCCCACTGTACATGAACATTTTCAGTCACCCCAGAGCACAACTTACTTTGAGGTGTCCATTGTGGTTTCAACTGCCAGATCTGAATCTGTCAGCAGCAACCTTATGGCACAGTGAGTGGTTGGATAAAGACATTAGGAATAGTTTCCTTGTTGCTGATCCAGCCGTTCAACTTCCTGGATTTGACCTGCCACGTCACCTTTGGACTCTGCTGAACAGGCTCCAAACTGGCCAAGGAATATGCATAGCCAACCTCTAAACATTGGGTCTGCACGACGACCCACTCTTCCCTGTGGCCTTCATCAGTCAATGACGCATGTTGTAGAAGAGTGTCAACTGACTAGATTTCATGGTGGCCTTAGAGCCCTTCATTGTGCTGATGAAGCTGCTGTTGGGTGGCTCGACAAGCACTGCAAACACTAGCAGAAGCAATTTAAAACTGTGAACCCCCTGGTTCTGTGCCTTTCCATACCTTGCACAGTGTCACACATGGACTGTGCATATCAAATTAATGATAATACTACTCAACAAACTGGCGTTGACCAGTTTTATATAATGTATGTCCTTCCTGGCAACTTTTGAGAGCACTCCATGTAATACCATGGAAACTAAGATCATATTAAGCAAAATTAGGTTAATATTGATGTAGTTACAGGGAAGTTGTGCACATTCACTAATGTGTGTGAAGTGAAGTGCTTTTATTAGATTTGCATTCAAGTAAGGAGAAAAAAGTCTGCCTTCTTTCTTTCTACTTTGATCCCTGTATGCAGTACAGTTGTAGCTGTGTCGGTCCCAGGATATTAGAGACACAAGGTGGATGAAGTAAGACTATCGTTTATTGGACCAACTTCTGCTGGTGAGAGAGACAAGCTTTCAAACTACACAAAGCTCTTCTTCAGGTCACCTCACCCACCTTGTTACTCTCATCCCTGACACTACTAGTACACCTGCATTACAGACAAGGACTTGAGGATAAACCTTTTAGATGCATCACCTCAACTCCTTTGACCGCCTCCTACTTTCTGGTACTTATCTTCTCTTGCTGAGAGCAGACAGACCCATAGGAGAAAAGGCTATTTAACAGTCACTGTGGTTCTTGGAGACAATTGCATTTTTGTATTCACATTTGTAGAATGACACTTCCCACTGCAGCAACATTGAGCTTCTAGAAAAGCAGCGCCTGTCTGGACCACATGCGTATCCCCTCATAGCACTAAAAGTTCAGAGGCAAGATTACAAGAAGTCATGAAGTCCCCCACCCAACCCAATTCTTCTGCTAAACTGCAGAGTCCCATAAGGTTAGAAGTCTGTGGAAGAGGGGAAGGTGCCTGGATATTATGAATATGCAAAGGTAACACTTTCAACCTAGTTACCATGGTAATTAGTCTTCCTTCCAGGCAGCCTCTGAATATTCTTTTTGTAGGAGTACAGCTAGCAGTACAATCCCCCAGGAAGTGGGCTGAGGATTTCTAATTCTAAACAAGGACTAGAGAACCGTTTGCCTAAAGCAAGCATCAGATTGAGATGCCAAATTGAGAAAACGGTGCTGCATAAACGTGCATACAGAACTCCAGATAGCAGTTCTCTAGGTTTCTATGATGGAAACATTAGAGGGTTGCTATCAATGCCATCTTAACCGTAAATTGAAAGAAAACTCAGGCACCAACAACCTCCCCAAACCAAACCAATAACATAGTCCATTTCAATAAACTTTCCGTGGAAATGCTATTCCCCTTACATTTTACGTAATCTTTTGGAGTTAAGACTAAGGCTTCCAGGAAGTCATTTACACCAATCAGTAAAAACTCAAAGCACACTTAAAATCTAGGATATGGGGCCTTGTTTCTTCCTCATAAAAGAGAGGTTTTGGAGGAAAAATGATAGTTACTTACCCGTAACCAGAGTTCTTCGAGATGAACTCTGCATATTCAGACTCCCTGCCCACTGCCCCCACCTCCTGGGACCAATGCTGCAGCGGGGGCAGGGGGTGTGTGGTGGGGGAATTGAGGCAGTCAGAGCACCAAGCCCTCTCTTATATCCTGCCCTCAGTGTGTGCTCCAACACTGAGGGGAGGACATGAGTGTCCCAGTGGGCATTGCTTGTATACGTTCCACTGCCCAAGCTACGCTGGCTGGAGCAACCCATAGTGCAGAGGACACTACGAGAACTAGGAGATTAACTGTCTGGTTTAGGCAAAACTGACACTACTTTAGGTAAAAACGTTGGACAATGATGCAAGACAACTTTATCCCTATATCTTCCATTGTTGTATGTAGTGGTGTTGTAGACATGTTGGCTTCAAGATATTAGAGGTCAAGATGGGTGAACATCCATCTTTTATTGGAGCAACTTTTGTTGGAGAGAGAGAGAGAGCTTCCAAGCTACACAATGCTGAAGAAAAGCTTTGAAAGCTTGTCTCTCTCACCAACAAAAGTTGGACCAATAAAATATTACCTCACCCACCCTGTCTCTCTAACTTTATCCCTGTGATACATATAGTGAAAGAAGGATCTGTTGTGAAAGGCTGTAAGTCACTCACCCGTCTCAAAAAGTTCTCTTTAGCAACAGGTAGAATAAAGAGCCCTCAACCAGAGGTTCAAAAATGAACCAATTAACTTTGTCAGTGCCACAATGAGATACGACAGCAAGAGCGCTTTTCTAATCTATGAAAAGTCATTAACCAGTCCTTTGAGGAATCTTTTAACAGATGATAGCTAAGAGTTCTTTAAGAGGACATCCATGAAGCATTCAATAAATATTTCTGTTGTGTATGTGGAAAAAAGCCAAAATGATATAACCATATTCTAGTGATTTCTTTTATCCTTTTCAGGCTGATTTCAAACCTGATTATGGAATACAGACTATACCCAAGGCAAAAGGTGGCTGACCATCTAGCAATGGTATAAGTATCTCACTTATAGTTATACTTGGAAATTGGCAGGTTTTGAGGTATATAAATGACTCAGCTGGGGTATCCTGAATGGTCCTTCAATGAGTTTGCTCCGTCCCCACAAAGAGTGGGGAGGGATAGCTCAGTGGTTTGAGCATTGGCCTGCTAAACCCAGGGTTATGAGTTCAATCCTTGAGGGGGCCACTTAGGGATCTGGGGCAAAGTCAGTACTTGGTCCTGCTAGTGAAGGCAGGGGGCTGGACTCAATGACCTTTCAGGGTCCCTTCCAGTTCTAGGAGATCGGATATCTCCATATATTAAATATTAGAGTTTCCAGAAGGCAATGTTAAGCAGCTGATTCATTGATTCCAAGGCCAAAAGGGACCACAGTTTTCATCTAGTCTGACCTTCTGTATACATAAGCCATGACTTCCCTCTTCCCCCCAAAAAACCCTAGGACATCTCTTCTTAAAAAATATCCAATCTTGATTTAAAAATGGTCAGTGATAGAGACTCCACTGTGACTCTCGGTACATTGCATCTTGCATCTGAAGAAGTGAGGTTCTTACCCACGAAAGCTTATGCTCCCAGTACTTCTGTTAGTCTTAAAGGTGCCACAGGACCCTCTGTTGCTTTTTACAGATTCAGACTAACACGGCTACCCCTCTGATACTCTCGGTACATTATTTCAACTAGTTATCCTATTTATCTGTCTTCATATCTATGAAGTGCTCCTTGTTATGGTAACTGATCATCTCACAACCACCCTTCACTGCACCCAGACTCTGTGATGTCATTACTCTGCCTCTGATTGGGAAAGATGTTTAGATTTAAGTAAACAGGCTACAACTCAACCCAGATAAGACTGATGTGATACTTGTTGATCAGCAGAGAACAGGAAGAAGTGGTGTCAGCACCATTACTGAAGGAGCATGATTAGCTTCCACTAAAATTGATTGTAGCTGTGTCTCTTATTGGATCCTCAAGTAGTTGTGATGGTATGTGGGATGGTTCATCAGCTACAACCAGCCAAGACAGCTATTCCTTTCTAATGCAAACTTCACAACCTTTATCTAGACCGTTGTTACCTCCAGGTTAAAGTACTGCAATGCATTCTATTTAAGGCTATGCTAGAAGACCACTCAGAAGCTTCAGTTATTGAAGAATGCTGCAGCTATTTATTTTAGGTTTGTCAGGGCACCTATCACAGCAGTGGATTGAACTGCTCAAGTATCTGCAACAGCTGCCTGTTCATTTCCAGATTCAATCCAAAGTGCTAGCAATGATCTTATCTGTTTTTGGTACAGCAGCAGAGTGGTTGGGGCTTTAGAGAAAGGGATGAAAAAAAAAGCTCTCAATCTTGCACTATTGTCTGCATACTATACTGGTATAATGAAAGCTGCACAAGCCCCCCATGCCCCACCTCACCCAGAGTGGATACAGTAACATCACTAAAGAAGTGTTTTATACTGACAGTTATTTCCATATGGGAAAGGTAATGAGCTGTACTGGTATCAGGCACCTTTATATTAATAAAACTGCATCCACTTGAGGGTTTTTACCAGTATAACTATTAACAATACCCCCTAACTGAAATAATTACATTGGTATAAAAATTGTGTGTAAACCAGACCTTATTAAAAAAAAAAAGTGTATAAATGCAGAAAGGGGGATTGGTAACAGCACGATTGAATAGAAAAGGGAATGGAAAACAACATGACTGAGAAGAAAAGTTCCAAATATGCCACTGATTCTGAGATTTATTTTTTCACCCTTTTGGTAAAGATTTTGAGTCACCTACTTTGTTAGTACTACTTTAATGAGTTGAAGGTCAAAAGACCTTTTGAAAAAATGTATTTTAAGGAGGGACTTGAAAGACGAGAGAGAAGACATGGCAGGCTGACTTAAGAAAGGGGAGGAGTTTAGGAATAAGGAGCTGCAGACGAAGTGGCTCACAGACTTGCGTGAGTGGACATTAAAGGCTTCTCTTATAAAAGAAAGTGGCACCAGGCTTTTATTTTAGTTTAAAAGCAATTACTTATAAACCTAAATAACTTAACCTAAAGAGGGGAGGGGGAGAAGCACACATTCTTAAAAGCTTGTGCCTCCACAGCTACACTGCTATTTTCAGAAAGTTGGCTAGCTTGGAGATGCTTACATGTGTTGCAATCATGCATCCTGATCAGAGTGTAGACATACTGCTAGATGTTTGAATCTTGGAACAAAGTTTTAGAGGAGGTCCAGACTAACCCTTACAAATATGTTAACTACCTCAAATAATCTGATAATTAACTATAGGTAAAAAAAACAAAAACTTTAAACAAGCCCTAAGCGATAGAGAAGCATGTCTCAGGCCAAGTGGATGGGGAAGATAAGAGCATCCAGGTTGTTATAAAGCTTTGCAGAGAACAAGATGCTTAAATTTAACATAGAAGGTAAAGGAAAGCTTGAAAGATTTGAAGAGGGACTTACTGTGGTCAGCGCAGTAGGCAAAGTCAATGGAGAGTTTGAGAGCTGGGGTGTTCCATCCTGGCAACATGGCCAAAGAGCAAGCAACATCACTTTTGAATATAATGAGTGAATGAAGGAAAGCCAGATCTCTGATTTTCTGCAAAATGTCAATCTTGCATACCACTTTACATATGAAGTGGTGTTGTAGCCGCATTGGTCCCATGATATTCAAGACACATGGTGGGTGAATTAATATCTTTTATTGGACCAACTTCTGTTGGTGAGTTGGTCCCATAAAAGATATTACATCACCCATCTTGTCTCTCAAACCACTTTATGCTCAGGATTTGGCACGGACAGCACATATGGAATGTCTCTAGCTGCTCCAAGTCTGCCTGTCAGAGGGTGCAGATTTCTGACTTGTATAATGATAAAGTTAGTACACAGGTTTGACAGATCCTGAACTTGTCTCAGTGCAAAGATGTTTTTGCATCCAAAAGCGAGATATGGAGTTGATGCAGAAAGCAGGGAGAACTATTTCTCAAGAAATGTCTGGCTTGCTGCAATTGTTTCAACTCTCCTTGCGGCCAGGTAGAGAGGAAGACATTGCAGTAGTCAAAATGAGAAAGTCAGGGCTTGGGCAGATTCTAGAAATTATGTCAAGGAAAAATTGGCAGGATTTGGAGGCGTGTAAATGGTTTGAGGAAACAGATAAGAGGGGAGCTGAAGATAAAAAGGTTGAGAGACAGGCGGGGAAGCCAGAGCAATTGAGAAGGGAGGGGGAAAAGAGTTCATTTTTGCCATTTTTTGTTTCACTTGATGCCAAAGCACCCTTTAAGCCCTGGAATGATCAGAGACCAGGTTATCTGAAGTGCAGTTGCTAGTCCTACACCCAGGTGGTCATTAAGATCAGTTGGGGGTGTTTTTAATTGTCTGTTTCTTCAGCGCAGGGTCCCTGCCTTTGGCACTCACTCCATATGGCAATCTGCAAGAGCTTGGGTTTGATGAGCTATGGGGGATAATGCAAGATTTACTTTGTTTAGTTGAACACCCTATTAAGCATTCCCATGAAAACTTCCTGAAATGAAATGTTGACTGTTCTAATTTTTTTATATCTCAGCCCAAGTCAGAACTGCCCTTATGCTCCAGAATTAAGAGTTTCAGTCTACAATGCTAGTGCTCTGGTGACAGTCAGAAAGGGGGTGGAGTTTGCTACAACAGATCAGCTCACCTGCAGAAAAACAGCAAAAATTTCCAAGCAGGGTCCTTCCAGGGAGGTACAGACTTGACACTGGTCTCAACAAGTAAACATTGTACTTCCAAAGTACAGGCTGGTAATTTGAGTCATGGAAAACTTGGGTATTAAGTTGTTACACGTCTTAAGTATTATCATCTTCAAGTTTGGGTATTTTTGAGAGTCAAAAAGTAAGACTACAGTTTTATCTTTTAAAAACCTATGTCATTTAGATTATCTAAACACCAGATAATGTTTTATTTGCTCTATATTAGAAATAAGCCTTTCACCCCATAGCTAGATTTTTGTGAGTAATCAAGTTTTTCCTGAAGCCTTCATGACTTGCAATATGAGAAAGTGAGGCTTAACGGATCTGAAGAGACCCCCCACTGCTCCTCACATATCTACCTACTTATTGTGGGGGTGTCAGGGAAGAGAAGTCCTAGAAGAAAAACAAGAGCTGGGAATTGAGTGAAAAAAATTAAGACATTATAGATAGGTCAAATGTTGATAAATCTGATCCTTTATAATCAAAATTTACCCTGACTGAGCAACAGTACTTTCAAATATACCTCTACCTCGATACAACGCTGTCCTCAGGAGCCAAAAAATCTTCCCGTGTTATAGGTGAAACCGCGTTATACTGAACTTGCTTTGATCCACTGGAGTGCACAGCCCTGCCCACCCAGACCATTGCTTTACCGCATTATATCAGAATTCGTGTTATATCGGGTCGCGTTATACCGGGGTAGAGGTGTATCTTCCATGACAAAACTCATTGCTCTAGCCACTGTACTAAAGTCTTGAAGTTTCTCACTTACTTTCATCTCACACTGGAAGAAATGATTAATAATCAAAGGACATATTGAGCAGCAATCAATTTCAGCTATATTTAATGTAAGGCTGTTATGCCATTTGCAGCTGACAGTACTTCCCTGCACCTTTAAAATTCAATTGTATTTAAAACTGAACTCTATGATAGCAATACACACTTAAATGTCTTTGTGAGCTTAACGAGGACCTGCTACAAAAACCTAACATGTTCCAGTTATATACACACTATGAAATAAAATTATCTGTGTAGCAAACACAGTACTAACACAAGAAACCAACTTCCTACATCCACTGAAATAGCAATTTTCACAGTTAACTCACTATGTAATTACAGCAAATATATACCCCACCACGCAAAAAACATTTACTCAAGGATACAGAACCACCACCACCACCACCTAAATGTCCCTGTGCTCATAAAGAATCCTATTATGGCTTTCATGCCTGTTTTCTTTAAGTAAAGGACACGCTCAAAGTAGTTTACTAAAGGCTGATCCCCACACAAAGTTAAACCAGTACAACTTCTGTATGTACACAAGATCCATGTTTGAAAAATATTCTCACTACCAAGCCCCTTCAGAGACGTCACCCTTTCTTCAACAAAAACAGAAATCCAGAGAAATTTAACATACGATTACTATTAAACTGGACCTAAAGCAAAAACTGAAACTATAGCTGTTTAGCCTGGAACAGAGAAGAATCAGACTAGTGAGCCCTCAAACTTTCCCATAAGGGGTCACGAATTTTAGTAGCGAATTAGCACATGGACACCTCCCCATCCTATTCACGATTCCACAGATCCAGCTCTCACCCATGACACTGGCACATCCCAGAGCCCGGGGGCGAAAAGCAGAGAGCGACCCCTGCCCACCCCTGAAGTATCAACCACTAGGCTCGTAGGAAGACAAGACAACGATTTCTGCCCCTGTAACTCCCCATACCCCACCCACGGGTCTCACACACCCCCTTCAGAGAGAAGGGAAACACCCCTTCGCCCCCGGTTTCCCACCAGGGTGGGGCATCCCGGGGATCCTGTCCCCAGGGCCTTGCACTCTCGAACCGCAGAAGGGGGGAGGGGCGCGCCAGGATACGGCCGAAAGGCGCCAGCCCCTGAGCGCGAGGGGAAAGCAAGCCCAGTCCACGCCCGGTACCTGCAGGCCCGACTCGGTCTCGCCTCGCTAACGCCGCTTCCTGCTCTACGGGCCCCCCGAGCTGCAGTAGCAGCGAACGGCAACAGGCGGGGCAGAACGTGCGCGCCCACAGGAAAACAGAGCAGCACAGCGCGTGCGCGCCGCCGCCGCCACCTGAGCCAATCAGCGCAGTTGGCGAAAGGGCTGCCGGGAAGCGGCGCTATAAAAGTCCGGGAGCTATTTACGCCGCCTGTACCCACTACCGTTCTTGCGCCTGCGCACTTGGGCCGAGAAGGATCGAGGCTGATAGGGGAAGGGAGCCGCGTGCGGGACAGGATCCTGGACTGGGAGTTGGTGGGGGTCTTCTAACAACGGGAAAGCGGGAGCGCCGCACGGCCCGGCTGGTGTTATCTGGGTCTGGCACTTGGAGTCGGCAACTTGGGCGGGGCCAGAGCTGCGGGGGTGGGGCTCTGTCCTGTACGGGAAGCCGCTCTCCGTGCCTCCAGGCCCCTTGGTGATCCGTGCCTTGCACCCGCGCAGTGCGGCAGGGGGCTGGGCGCGCGGCGCAGCAGAGGGCGGGGCTGGGCGCGGGGTGACTGCGGCGGCCATGTCGCTGCAAGAGGATCCGGTGCAGCGCGAGATCCACCAGGACTGGGCCAACCGCGAGTACATCGAAGTGATCACCAGCTCCATCAAGAAAATTGCGGATTTCCTCAACTCCTTTGGTGCGTGCGCGCCCGGCCCGGCTCCTCCCTCAGGCCCGGCTCGGTCCGCCTCCTCCCTCCGGTTCCCCCCGGCCGGCTCTACCCCCAGACTTGGCCTGGCTCCACCTTCACCCCTCGACTCCATCCCCCATCTCCCCAGTAAGGTCCGTGCCGGCTCCACCTTCGTCCCCAGCCACCCTCCCCAGTTCGACCCTCCGGCCCGGCTCTAGCCTCCATCCTCCCAGGTCCGGCTCCACCGCCCCCCCTCCGGCCGCCGCGCTCTGTTCGGGCGGGTTCTGGGGTTGGAGCTCCCCGAGGGGCGGGGGGCACCTGTCCTGGCCGGGTACCGCGGGGCCTGAGCCCGGTGCAGCCCGTGACCCGACCCTTCTCCCGCAGACATGTCCTGCCGCTCCCGGCTCGCTACCCTTAACGAGAAGCTGACCGCGCTGGAGCGACGGATCGAGTACATCGAGGCCAGGGTGAGGGGTAGAGCAGGGGAGGTGACACCAGGAGACAGCCCCGGCGTGGGAGGAGGGGTTGCCCAGCGAGTAGCTCGGTGCAGAGCTCAGCCCACGCTTAGCAGCTCAGGGATAGCCGGGGCCTTGCTGTTCAAGCCCCCCTGCGGCTTTTACCCCATCTCCAGTGGGTATTGCCCTGCTATCCTCCCCACCTTTCCCCACCCCCAGCTAGGCAGTAACACTGTGCCCAGCACCACCCGCCAGCTAATCTGCTCTTTACAAAGGGGGGGGGATGTGTGGGACTCCCACATAGAGCCCTGCTCTGCTAGTTGTAACCGGGGGGTGATGTTGCAGGCCTTTCTCCTGAACAGTAGTGCTGGAGCTCCTGCCCTCTACGCTCTGGTGGGCATCCCAGCAGTACTTACATTGGGGCATTGGTTTTGGCCAACACGGCTGGAGAGAGAACTGAGATCTTGGTGAATTGGTGACACTGGTCTGGGGAGGACTTCTGCCCTTCCCAGCCTTGCTGCGAGGGATGACTTTTACCCAATTCCCAGTGTACGGGAACTCATTAACTTTCTCTGAGTGGGCAGACTGGCTAGCCCTTGGTGACTGCAGGCTGTGCTCTCCTTTGGCAGGTAACAAAGGGCGAAACTCTGACCTAATTGCAGAAGGCTGGTGGGGAGCTGACCTGGAGATGATTGTGCGGCTGTGCCAGAGTTGACTGTCAGACATCTGATTTCTTCATTACTTCTTATTGGTGACAGGACTTCAGCTTGTTTGTGAGATGCAATATCCCTGCCTTCAAGTGCATGGCTCCAGGGTGACTCCAGAGGAAATTGATAAAATGCAAATGAGCATGTTGAATTCAGTTTGTGCAGACAGATTCATGCAGCTGTCAAATACTCCTGCACCCCTTAATCTCTCTCTCATTCCCAGCTGTGCATGTAGAACGCCTACATTTTGCAGCTGCAGAATCTCTCTGGCCAAAAGTCGCTTTGTGGGAAGAAAACTTCTCTTGGGAGCTGACTGGCTGAGGAAGTGGGTGTCCATGCTATTGGCGGGCCACTCCTCTGGTGGTTTCAGTTCCTTTAGCAAACACTGCAACTTATATCTCTTAGCAAAAATGTCAAATATATCCATCCTTCCAGTCTGCGAGCAGAGCAGTACATGTGCAGTCTGTGGTTGGCAGGGTGAGGCAGGGGAATAGGTAATGTGCCAAGATAAACTCTCTGGGCAGGGTGGGTTTCAGAGCTTTCTGTGTCTTTTGTATTCTGTAATGTCACATGGGGAGTGTCTTTCATTTGTGTTTCAACAATAAATTGCCTCTGCTGATGGGGTCTGAGCTGATCTATAGCTAGAGGTCATTGTCTGGGATGCAGGGGCGGGCCATGAAGTGCAGATGGCCAAGAGGAGTCACAATGGCCTGTTACTGTAAGAGATGCAGTTGCCTCTTGCTATTCTTCTCTTCTTTTCCTCCTCCACCAAATTCCGCTCCAGTGGGCTTGACTCCTACTTCCCTAAAATGATTAGTAGTGATCAGGGATCCTAGTTTTCTGTGATTTTTTTAAAAAAACAAAACTAAATTCTATGCTGAAGGGTTCTTTGCAATTGTGGGCCCTACTTCTATTCCTCTCTCCATTCACGTATCCAGGCAGAGTTCCTCTGAGCCACATCCACTGGCTCCCTTGACACATTCAAGGAGCAGTGGGCCCTGTCTGGGGCTCTCTGCTCTGTGTACCCGTCAGGTTCCCTAATTTTGACTCTTTGACCGTCACACCTATCCCTGTTTTTTCTTTTGTTGTCCCCTGTACTGATTTGTGTCCCAGGTTGAGTAGCTCCTCCCTTTAGGCTGGAGGAGGGGCCTTTAGCCATGGGTGGGTTTGTGCCTGCCCACTTCCCAGAACCCAGCAGGACCACTCTCTTACAGTGTCAGGACTGTCTTTTTCCCCAGATAGTGAGAATGTGCTAATGAAATTTGTTGATGATAGAAAGTTGGGAGGCATCATGAATACTGAGGAGGATCGAAATATTATACAGGAAGATCTGGATGATTGTGAACACTGGAGTAATACACATGGGATGAAATTCTATAACACTTAAGTGTGCAAAGTCTGACAGTAAGAATTTCTATTACAAGCTGGAGACTCGTCACTTGGAAATGACAGAAGGAGAGACCTGGATGTGTTGGTTAACCACAGGATGACTATGAGCCATGGCTGCAAAAAAGGCAAATGTGATCCTAGGATGTATCAGGCAAGGCATTTCCAGTGAAGATAGAGAAGTATTAATGCTATTGTACAAGCTACTGGTAAGATCTCATTTGGAATACTGTGTACAGTTCTGGTCACCCATGTTCAAGAATGATAAACTCAAAACTGGAACAGGTGCAAAGAAGAGATAGTAGGATGATCAGGAAAATGGAGGGGCCTGTCTTATGAAAAGAGACTGGAAGAGCTTGGCTTGTTTAGCTTAGCAAAATGGTGGCTGGAAGGGGATCTCATTGCTCTCTCTAAACACATTGGGGGTAAACACCAGGAAGGGTGAAGAGCTAGTTAAGCTAAAGGACTATTAGGACAAGAACAAATGGATATAAACTAGTCATGAACAAATTCAGGCTGGAAATGAGAAAAAGCTTTCTAATGGTCAGGGTGAATGTTCCCTCTATTTTTTTCCATCCATGTCTGGAATAAATGTTATGTGCAGCAAGGTATGTGTGGTTGTGCACCACCAGTAGAAACAAAAAACCTAGATAGAATATATATTTTTTTTAAAGTTAAATGGGGATAATTACTCCAGCCAAGACAGATTAGGCATTTTAGAACTCACTGCTCAAAGAATTAAATTTAAGTGCAAGAGAAATAAAAATTGACTTGCATAGAGCAGTCAAAACACTATAAAATAACACACTTTGTAAGAATAAAATTACAGAGAATATATGTGCATTGCAGGAGGTAACAAGAAGTACCAACAACAATAATACAAGTATGTGTTGGGAGGTGAGTGTGACATAGAGACAGTGTGTGTGAGTGACAAGAGTGCGTGACACTGACACAGGCTGTGTTGTGACAGAGTGTGTGCGACTGTGTCACAGAGACTGTGTGTGTGAGACGCAGACAGCATCTGTGCTGGCTGCTGAGGAAGTTTCTGAGATGCCCTGCACTGTCTCCTTAAGACACTCTCTGAAAGCTTGCCTGCTCTGTCCTGAGCCCTGTTGTCTCCCCTCCCCAGCTCTGCAGAGATTAGGGTACATGGACAGAGGGAGGAGGAGAAAGAGAGTGTGTGTGTGGCAGACAGAGAGAGAGTGAGCTGGCTGCTGGGGAAATCTCTGAAACAGCGAACTGTCTCTAATAAAGGCACTCAACCCCTCACCCTTCCCTGCAGAAGCTCCGAGTCCTGAGCCAGGCTCTGTCCCCTACCTCTCCCCTACTCTGTAGAGATGGGCTGGGGAGAGGGGGACACTCTGACATCAGCACCCTCCTCCCATCCCTGCACAGCCAGCAGGATGGTCCTGGGAGCAGCTGCAGGATGGAGCAATGTGTGGGGAGGGGCACCTGAGCACATGCTGCCAGCTGTGCATGCTCTCTTAATTAGGGTGACCACATGTCCCGATTTTATAGGGACAGTCCTGATTTTTGAGTCTTTTTCTTATATAGGCTCTTATTACCCCCCACCCCCTGTTCCGATTTTTCACACTTGCTGTCTGGTCACCCTTCTCTTAATTGGCTGGGCAGCACTTTAATTTCTCTTGTGTGGCTGCTCAAGTGCACAGCTTATCGGGAACACAGTTTTCCCTCAAATTTTTCCCATGCCTGGGCAGGGTGAGTTGGGGCTGGAGGAGGGGTGTCTCTCCTCTGGCTGCAGCAGGTCCCAGGGTGGGTTCCCTAAGTGCCTGCATAGTGCTAAATAGGTTGCTGCAGGGCCGCGCAGCTTACAGGAAACTTAGGACAGTGGCAGCAGAGGGTGACAGAGCAAGGCCATTGTCGGAGGAGTGAATGGTGGCACAACAAACAGCGGACAGAGTGAGTGGCTGGAGAGTGGCGAGCAGCTGGAGGAATGAGCAAGGTGCCTTCTCCCCTGCACCCTCCCAGGGTGGGAGGTGAACTCATGCGAAAGCAGCTCTGAACTCTGGGTCTTCACTGACCAAGGACAACAACTATGAGTGGGGTGCGGTAGAGGGAGAAAGGAGGGGCACTATAAAGAAATGTTTGTGGGACTACGTTTTAGTGACTTTGCTCCAAAATGCTAGATTTGTGACTGAGCACCTTGCATAAATATAATAGTCCTGTGGCACCTTTAAGACTAACAGATGTATAGGAGCATAAGCTTTCGTGGGTGAATACCCACCTGACGAAGTGGGTATTCACCCACGAAAGCTTATGCTCCAATACGTGGTCTTAAAGGTGCCACAGGACTCTGTTGCTTTTTACAGATCCAGACTAACATGGCTACCCCTCTGATACTTTACATAAATATACATTTCTTAGTAGGCTAAGATTTTTAAAACTCATTATATGCCAAGGTCATTATCTCACATTGTTACTATCTCGAGAGGTTGTTATCTTGGGCAGTTTCTGTAATATTTTTATCATATTACAATCAATTTTTACATAAGAATGGCTATATTGGGTCAGACCAATGGTCCATCTAGCCCAGTATCCTGTCTTCTGACAGAGGCCAATGCCAGGTGCTTCAAAGGGAATTAACAGAACAGGCAACTATTGAGTGATCCATCCCCTGTCATCCACTCAGCTTCTGGCAAGCAGAGACTCTCAAAGCATGGTTAATACCCATAGATGGACATATCCGCCATGAACTTATCGAGTTCTTTTTTGAACCCTGTTATAGTTTTGGTCTTCACAACAACCCCTGGCAAAAAGTTTCATGGGTTGACTGTGTTGTGTGAAGAAGTACTTCCTTTTGTTTGTTTTAAACCTGATGCCTATTAATTTCATTGGGTGACCCTTAGTTCTTGTGTTATGTGAAGGAGCTTATTCCCTTTCTCCACACCAGTCAAGATTTTATAGACCTCTATCATATCCCCTCTTAGTCCTCTCTTTTTCCAAGCTGAAATTTTTAAACGATAGTGACTTTATTTCCTTTGAAAGCAAGCTGTGATCGAAGGGGGGGGGTGGGCTCCTTACAGAGAATGAGTTAATAAAGGGGGTGGGTTTTCATCAAGGAGAAACAAACAGAAATTTCACACTGTAGCCTGGCCAGTCATGAAACTGGTTTTCAAAGCTTCTCTGATGCGCAGCGCTTCCTGGTGTGCTCTTCTAATCGCCCTGGTGTCTGGCTGCGCGTAATCAGCAGCCAGGCAATTTACCTCAGCCTCCCACCCCGCCATAAAGGTCTCCCCCTTACTTTCACAGAGATTGTTATTGCTGCTTGCTGTGTGCTCCACAATGGGGATATTGGTTTGGCTGAGGTCTGACCGAGTCAGTAACGATCGCCAGCAACCTTTTAAACGTCCAAATGCACATTCTACCACCATTCTGCAGTTGCTCAGCCTGTAGTTAGACAGCTCCTGACTCCTGTCCAGGCTGCCTGTTTATGGCTTCATGAGCCATGGCATTAAGGGGTAGGCTGGGTCCCCAAGGATAACTATTGGCATTTCAACATCCCCAACGGTTATTTTCTGGTCCGGGAAGTAAGTCCCTTGCTGCAGCCGTTTAAACAGAGTAGTGTTCCTGAAGACGCAAGCATCGTGAACCCTTCCCGGCCTGCCCACGTTGATGTTGGTGAAACGTTCCTTGTGATCGACCAGTGCTTGCAGCACCATTGAAAAGTACCCCTTGCGGTTTATGTACTGGGTACCCTGGTGCTCCGGTGCCAAGATAGGGATAGGGGTTCCATCTATCGCCCCACCACAGTTAGGGAATCCCATTGCAGCAAAGCCATCCACTATGACCTGCACATTTCCCAGAGTCACTACCTTTCGTAGCAGCAGCTCAGTGATTGCTTTGGCTACTTGCATCACAGCAGCCCCCACAGTAGATTTGCCCACTCCAAATTGATTCCCCACTGACCGGTAGCTGTCTGGCTATCGCCACTCGCTTCTCAACTGTGAGGGCTGCTCTCATCTTGGTATTCTGGCGCTTCAGGGCAGGGGAAAGCAAGTCACAAAGTTCCATGAAAGTGCCCTTACGCATGCAAAAGTTTCGCAGCCACTGGGAATCGTCCCACACCTGCAACGCTATGTGGTCCCATCAGTCTGTGCTTGTTTCCCGGGCCCAGAATCGGCGTTCCAGGGATAGAACCTGCCCCATTAACAACATGATCTCCAAAGCACCGGGGCCCGCGGTTTGAGAGAATTCTGTGTCTGGGTCCATGTCCTCATCACTCTTGTCGCTGCGCTGCTGTCGCCGCCGCCGCCTCCTCGCCTCATTTTTCTGGTCCTGGTTCAGCATAAACTGCATGAGAATGCGCGAGATGTTTACAATGTTCATGACTGCTGTCTTGAGCTGAGCGGGCTCCATGCTTGCCGTGGTATGGCGTCTGCAGTGTTCACCCAGGAAAAAAGGCGCGAAATGGTTGTCTGCCGTTGCTTTCATGGAGGGAGGAGGGAGGCTGTACCCAGAACCACCTGTGACAATGTTTTTTGCCCCATCAGGCACTGGGATTTCAACCCAGAATTCCAATGGGTGGGGGAGACTGCGGGAACTATGGGATAGCTATGGGATAACTACCCACAGTGCAACACTCCGGAAATCGACGCTAGCCCCGGTACATGGACGCACACCGCCGAATTAATGTGCTTAGTGTGGTCGCATACATTCGACTTTATACAATCTGTTTCCAAAATTTGAATTCTGTAAATTCGGATTAATCCGATAGTGTAGACATACCCACAGAAAACCTTATAAACCAGTCATTGTCAAAGCCAATTTTAGTAGTACTTAACGAGGCTGTTAAAAATGCTGGAGACACAACACAGTTTATTCAAACAAACAGGGCTGTCACATAATACTTTCTCTTTAAGCAAGAGATGCCACACACCAGAAACTGGAGACCAGTGTTAAGTGCACTGTCATTTGTTAATCCTGAAGTTGGACACTGGTTCCGACCAAGACCAGCAAATGCTCACTATCTTTCTGTAAGAAACTCAACTGACTGGTTAGAATCATGCAGTATAACAGTGAAAGACTCAGCTGTTGAAAAAGTGAAGAACTCTCACCGCATTCAGAAAATATGCATACATGGCTGATGAATGAACCGATGCAAATGGGTGTTAAGTATTAAGTCACTGCATATGTTTTCTTGATGTCAGTGGTAGGGCAGTAGATGAATTTCTAGATGTTCAGGTTATAGAAGACACATTGGCTGTATCTCTGACAACCCACATCTTAGAAGAGTTAAATGCTTGTAAATTGAACCCCAAAGAGATGGCTGCTTGTGCATTTGATGGAGCTGCAAACTTCTCTGGAAAACACAGTGGAGTACAAGCTTTGCTCAGAGAAAAGTGTAACTAAACTCTCCTATATACACTGCAGAGGCCATCTGTGATGGGTTCAGTCACAGAGACACCCCCTTGGGACTGTCACCTGATGTGCTGAAATTACCTCTGTGCCCATTTTCCCTGCCAGCTTGGGACTCCAGAACCCTGCCTTGTTGATCCAGACACGCTAGCCTGCTGCAACACAGACTCAGGGTCTGGGCCACGCCCTCAAAGCTGCAGACTTTAACCAAAAACAGCTCAGCAGGTTACCTCGCCAGTAGCCAGACATGCAGTTCCCAATGGGATCCAAACCCAAATAAATCTGTTTTATTCTGTATAAAGCTTATACCAGGTAAATTCATAAATTGTCCGCCCTCTATAACACTGATAGATTTGCACAGCTGTTTGCTCCCCCAGGTATTAATCACTTACTCTGAGTTCATTAATAAACAAAAGTGATTTTATTAAGTATAAAAAGTGGGATTTAAATGGTTTCAAGTAATAACAGAACAAAGTAAGTCACCAAGCAAAATAAAGCAAAAACATGCAAGTCTAAGCCTAATACATTAAGAAACTGATTACAGGTAATATCTCACCCTCAGAGATATTCCAATAAACTTCTTTCACAGACTAGTCTCCTTCCTAGTCTGCGCCCAATCCTTTCCCCTGGTACAGTCCTTGTTAGTTCCAGCAGACATCTCAGATGGTAAGCCGGGGCTTTCTCATGACTGGCAGCCTCCTTTGTCCTGCTCTACCCCCTTTTCTAGCTTTGGCACAAGGCAGGAATATTTTGTTTCTTTGGATCCCCACCCCACCTTTAAATGGAAAAGTACGAGATTTAAGATGGAATCCAGTGTCATGTGACATTATCCTGTGAGACCCCAGCCTCCATTCTTCATGGGCTGGCCCATACCTACACAGGAAGGTTTGCAAGTAAACAGAGCTATTTACAGTTCATTGACTCTGAAGCACCCTTAATGGCTTCCACTTAATATGTTTACATCAGTAATACAAGTTTATATCTTATTCTCCTAACTCCAGACATAGAAATAATACATGCAAACAAATAGGATGAACACACTCAATAGATTATAAGCTTTGTAATGATACCTTACAAGAGACCTTTTGCATAAAGCATATTCCAGTTAATTCATATTCACTTTCATAAAGCATGTGGAGTGCAACATCACAACATCTACTTGAACTAGTACTAGCATGAGCTGCAGAATCTTCAAAAGGAATTTAAAAAGCTATAAATTTAATGTCTTTCTTTTTTCAGCATGAGTCCAAAGGGACTGAACATCTTGGAAAATATAGAAGATACACTGGGACTGAAGTTCAAATTTGAAAAACTCGCTGGCTTTCTCATGAGCAATCCTTGGCTGTTGTCTTAAATTTACTGCAACCATTATTATTGGCTTTGGAAAGTATCTACCGAGATGGGATGGATCTAAGTAGTGAGGCTGGTGGACTACTTTTGCTACTAATTTCAGAGAAGACAATCACCATTCTCTCTTGTAAGTCTACTGTTGAAACCACTTCAGTCATTAAACAATGCCATCCAGACATCTGCTACAACAGTACTAGATCTCTGTCTAGCAATGGAAGCTATTCTTGGATCAATCAGAGAGATATCCATTGAAAACGTACTGGAAGAAACAAAGACTTCAGTTCAGAAATTGACTAATTAGGGCACTTATATTAACTCCTTAAATGAAGAGGACAAGAAGTGTTTGGTAAGCCGGCTGAAAAAGTAAAATACACAGACTTGATTTTTACCTCTCTACAACAGCAACTTCTGGATTCTGTCAACCTCTGTGTAGCTTTTACAGATGCCTGTCTTGTAAAACACTGACAGTTGAGTGGAGTGAGGCACTACCTGCAATGGGGCTGCCATGTGATCAGGACAGAATAGAGAATTTGAACAGAGTGGAATATCATATGATGAATAAAAGAAGATTTGACTTCAACTTCTTCTTTATCATCACTAGTGATTCAACCCAATTTTTGTGCTATATTTCCTGGAATGAAAGAAGTAGGAATTCATCTTTTTCTACTCCCAGTCACAACAGCTGCAGTTGAGCATTCTTTTGTGTTCTGAAAAAAGTCGCCTTCTGCATGATCATGAGCATATCATGAGGGACTGGAAGTCCCGGACACATGAGGACTGTGACAGGGTAATAATCCAGCACCCTGTTCAGTAAAGCTCTCCCAGACTGGGCCCTATTACCTCGCCTGCATTAGCGGCAGAAGGACTCGCACCCACCTTCTCGGCTGCTGTGTGGCTTAATCCAGAGCACTACTTAGATCCCCCAGGGCAGCTGAGTCTGTTTTCAACCATCATTTCCAGGCTGGAGATTCCAAAACCTGGGATGAAGCCTCACCCCATCCACAAATGAGCTGATGCCCCTGAGTCAGACTCATCCTTGAGTAACTGTGCCAGGGTTCCAAGGTTCCATCCTTCATGGATAGTCCTAGAGCTAATATGGGGGAGGGATGGCTGCTACTGCCACAGGTGTGCAAGCCTGGGGCTTCCTATATTTGCCCTAGCATCCTTCAGGGTGCAGAGAAGCTCTGTTGCTCCATTCTCATCTGGCCACTAGGGAGGAGGGGCTGAAGTCTTTGGTGGGAGACATGGACTTGAATATGGACTCCAGTGAGCAAATGTACGTGAAAAAGCTAAAAAATGAGTACTCTGTGGGAAGAAGACTTCACTGCCAGCCCCTAGTAAGATCTGGAAATGTATGGTTTTCAAATTCATATTCACTAATTTCACAAGTAACTCAATTCAGAGTCATTTTCAGATTATACATGACACAGTAAAGTCAGGCGATTCTGCCTCCCAGTTAGGTTGTAGGGTGAGGTGCCCTCTCTCACATCAACAGGGACTTGTCCTGCTATTGCTTATTTGGGGTCTAGGATTAGTCAAAAAATTCTACTGATCACAGGTTAAAATAGGCCTTTGGCCCTCTCAGCTTTTCTTTTAGGTCTCTAACCTCTTATGAACTTTCTAGACCAGCATAAGTTTCCATGCACTTGTCTAATTCTAGATCCCAAGATTATTATGCAAGGACTTGGAAACAATGCCTTCCTTTCACAGAGACAGAGTAGCAGGGGAGTTTGGCTTCTCTTCATGATGGACACGTTTTCTCTCACATTTCAAGATAAACAGCAAACCTTCATTGCTTTTAGAACACATTTTTATTAAGTCAGTACAAACCACCCTAATGTCAACAAGCCAATACATTTTAGTCATTTTGTTTTTCCATACCAGTCACATTCCTGCTGCTCTGTGTCACTATTCAGAACTATCAATATCAAGAGAAGAGCTGGGTGAATAATGGATTTTCTTTTTTGGTTTGCTGACAGTTTTGAAAAAAATATTCTGTTTCAGGTGGAACCAAAAACAGTGTTTAAAAAATGTTCAGCAAATTGAAAAGTCAAAACCATCTCAAGTTGGGTCAAAATGAACCTTTTTTTTTTTTTCAACCCAATTCAAAACTTTTCATTTTGATTTCAGGCGTTTTGACAAAAGCAAAGGAAGACAAGAGTTACAAAATGGCCAGGGAACAGAATATAGCCTTTCTTACAATGTTTAGCCCAGGGGTTAGGGATCTCACCTAGACTGTGGGAGACCCATGTCTCCCAGAGGAGGTAATTGAACCCAAATCTCATGTCCTGGGTGAGTTCGTTAACTACTGGGCCAAAGGTTGTGAGGGAGCTCTCCTCCTCAGGTCAAAATATTTTCATGTTTTTAGTTTGGTTACAGCTATTTGGCAAAAGCAACACAAATTCACAGATACTTTTGGGTTAACCAAAACTCAATTTTGACCAACTCTACTCACGAACATGGTTATCTGATTTAGTGTGGGCAAGTGGCGGGTGGCAACCTCACTGGGATGAGTATACATGATAAACAAGATTTTGATACTTTTGATATCCCTCTAGCATCTACTTTCCTTCAAATTTATTACATCTGTATGATCATAGATAAATATAAAAATGGCTATCTTGGATCAGACCAATGGTCCTTGTAACCCAGTATCATGTTTTCCAAGAGAGGCCAATGAGGATGCTTCAGGGGGAATGAACAGAACAGGGCTATTATTGAGTGATCCATCCCCTGTCATCCAGTCCCAGCTTCTGGCAGTCAGAGGTTTAGGGACACCCAAATCATGTGGTTGCATCACTGACTATCTTAGCTAATAGCCATTGATGGATTTATAATCCATTAACTTATCTAATTTTTTTGGACCCAGTTAGTTTTGGCCTTCATAACATCCCCTGGCAATGAGTTCACCAGGTTGACTGTGCATTGTGTGAAGAAGTACTTCCTTTTGTTTGTTTTAAACCTGTGGCCTGTTAATTTCATTGGGTGACCCCTGGTTCTTGTGTTATGTGAAGGTGTAAATAACACTTCCCTAATTGCTTTCTCCACACCATTCATGATTGGATAGACCTCTCCTTCTTAGTTGTCTCTTTTCCAAGCTGAACAGTCCAAGGCTTATTATTCTCTCCTTATATGGAAGCTGTTCCACACCCCTAATAATTTTTGCTGTCCTTTTCTGTATTTTTCCCCAACTCTAATATTTTTTTTTTTTTGAGATGGGGTGACCAGAACTTCATGCAGTATTCAAGGTGGGGGAGTACTATGGAGTTATATAGTGACATCATGATATTTACTGTCTTCTTATCTATCCATTTCCTAGTGGTTCCTAACATTGTTAGCTTTCTTAACTGCCCCTGCACATTGAGCAGATGTTTTCAGAGAACTATCCACAGTGACTCCAAGATCTTTTTCTTGAGTGGCAACAGCTAATTTAGACCCCATCATATCATATCTATAGTTGGAATTATGTTTTCCGATGTATATTACTTTGCATTTATCAATATTGAATTTAATCTGCTATTTTATTGCCCAGTTGTGTGAGAGCCCTTTGTAACTCTTCACAGTCAGCTTTGGAATTAACTATCTTGAGTAATTTAGTGTCGTCTGCAAACTTTGCCATCTCACCATTTACCCTTTTTTCCAGATAATTTATGAATATGTTGAACAGTACTGATCCCATTACAGATCCCTAAGAGAAACCACTATTTACCTTTCTCCATTCTGAAAAATGACAATCTATTCCTACCCTTTGTTCCCTGTTTTTTAACTAGTTACTGATCCATGAGAGGCCCTTCCCTCTTATCCCTTGACTCCCTACTTACGAGCCTTTGATGTGGGACCTTGTGAAAGGCTTTCTGAAAGTCCAAGTATACTGTATCTACTGGATCACCCTTGTCCACATATTTGTTGATCTCCTCAAAGAATTCTAATAGATTGGTGAGGCATGATTTCCCTTTCCAAAAGCCATGTTGACTCTTCCCCACAAATCGTGTTCATCTATATGTCTGATAATTCTGTTCTTTACTATAGTTTCAGCCAGTTTGCATGGTACTGAAGTTAGACTTAAGGGGCTGTAATTGCCAGGATTGCCTCTGGAGCCTTTTTAAAAAATCAGCTTGATAGACTGACCTGATCTTGAACAAACCTTATGGAATTAAAATAAACTCTATCAAATTAAGTTAAATCTTACTGAGTTAGGGTTAATACCTTTGGGGTATATTGTATTGAAAATTAAATTAAGTATGTGTTACTGTGGCATTGTATGTATTTTCTTTAGTAGCAGGAGGAGGCTAATGTACTTCCTCCATTATCCACCCTTTGAAGCCACCCGCTGGAAATGTCCATGTATACTAGTACAAACCAGATTCTCCATGGACTAATAGACAAAGAGGATTTTTGGATAAAGAGCCTGGTTTTAAACTAGCTCAGGGCCTTCTTTCTGATGAAGCAAACATAGGACTCCTGGTCCATGGAGGCCCTCCCATCCTTACGAAAGTGTTGGAAGGACTGGGCTGCTGAAGCCCCATAAGACTGGGTGCTTGTTCTGAACTGATCTGTGATGAACATGTGACCACACAGGAGACCCCATGGATGTTTAAAGACTGCTGTTGCCAGAGCCCATGTTAGGACTGAGGTGACCTGTGGTAACAGTATTAGCAGGCATGTAGGCTCTTTTATTGTTATTTATTTGGTTTTTTTGTAATGCTTTCACCTTAAGAATAAGACAGGCTTGCATAAGTAGTACAGTGTGGTAATTTATTGACAGTCACTCTTATCCCTCTCTAAAGAGAAAGCAAGCCTCTGCTGGGAATAACACAGTGAAGGCAGAGAGCTGGCAGCCTGGAAATAACCCCAGTCAGAAGGGAGAGAGACATAGGTCTCCACCCAGAAAGGTAACAGTTGGGGAGTTTGAAAGCCCGGGAGCGGGTGCCCTTCCTGGATCACAGTCGGGAAATACAGGTCCAGTTGCTCTCAACCGTGACAACAAAGTCAGAATTCAAAGCCAGAAGGGACCAGATCATCTAGTTCAGTGGCTCTCAACTTTTCCAGACTACTGTACCCCTTTCAGTTGTCTGATTTGTCTTGCATATCCCCAAGTTTCACCTCACTTAAAAACTACTTGCTTACAAAATCAGACATAAAAATACAAAAGTATCACAGCACACTATTACTGAAAAATTGCTTATGTTCTCATTTTTACCATATAATCATAAAATAAATCAACTGGTTTATAAATAGTGTACTTACACTTTAGTGTTTAGTATATAGAGCAGTATAAACAAATCGTATGAAATTTTAGTTTGTACTGACTTCACTAGTGTTTTTTATGTAGCCTGTTGTAAAACTAGGCATGTATCTAGATGAGTTGATGTACCCCCGGAAGACCTCTGCGTATCCATGGTTGAGAACCACTGCTCTAATCTGCTGTATAGCACAGGCCCCCAGCACCTGCCCACTACACCCAACAAGCAAAATTAGACCCAAGTATTACAGCACACAGGAGACAAGACTATTATGTGCCACAGGCAGAGAACAGGAGAGACTGGGTGCTGAAGGCTCCTGCAATGGCAGGAAAATGATGAAGTGAGAGAGAATCAGATAATCCTGGCAAGTGACCCATACCCCACATTGCAAAGAAAGGTAAAAAAATCCCCAAGGTCCCTCCCAGTCTGACCTGGGAGAAAATTCCTTCCTGACCCCACATGTGGTGATCATTTTAGATCCTGAGCACATGAGCAAGAATCAACCAGCCAAGCACCTAAGAGAGAATGCCCAGTTCCACCTCAGAGCCCTGGCCCACCTTGCCCAATGTCCCATCTCCATCCATGGCCAACCCTGATGCAGAGGAAGGAGACCAACCCTCATCCCCCTTAAAGCTCCAGAAGATGGCTGAAACCCTGAAGCATGAGCTGTAGGCACATAAGACAATAACCCGAAGGGACCCCCCAGTGCTGCTGAGCCCCGCCCCCTACTATCACAAGCATAGGGGCTGACTCCATGGGTGGAGGGTTGGAGCACCCACGGGAAAAAATTAGCAGGTGCTTTGCACCCACTGGCAGCCAAGCTCCCCTCTTGCCCTTGCTCCTCCCACCTGCCGGTGGCCCCACTGATCAACTCTTCACCCTCCTCCCATTGCCTCCTGCATGTTCCGTGGCATGCAGGAGGCACCGGGAGGGAGGGGGAGCAGTGGGGATGGGGCACGCTTGGGGGAGGGGGCGGGAAGAGGCGGAGCGAGGGTGGGAACAGGCAGGGCAGGGGCACGGTTTGGGGAAAGGGGTATAGTGGGGGTGGGCCTGGGGCAGGTCAAGCACCCCCTGGGGAAGAGAGGAAGTCGGCACCTATGATCACAAGCAACCCTGTCGTACAATCTCACTCATAAATTTGTCCAGCTGCTCTTAAAACTAAGAAAGTTGTTTGGTCTCACAACTCCTAGTGGGAGGCTGTTCCAGAACCTGGTCCTCTGCGAGTCGGTCTCTTGAGGTTCCACTCAGCTTTCTGTGATTTCAGCTCTCAATGGGGGAACCTTACAGTGCATGCAGGCTGGGCTGTTTTTTCCACAGAAATGCTGTCCTGCAGCAGATCTAAGCACTCAGACCTGATTATTAGTGATTTCAACTCTAGTGGTCACTTACAAAACAAAAGACTCTCCATGGAGCCTAATAAACTCTATCTTTAAATAGGGGAGAGGGGCAAGTGCCTGTGACTCTTAGGTCCCATCTACACTGGCAAGTTTGTGCGCTGTAAAGCAGCTTTAAGCGCTGTAACTCCTGAGGTGTACACACTGCCAAGCCACTTAGTGTGCAGAAACTGCACAGATGCAGCACTCTAAAAAAACCACCTCGACGAGAGGCATAGAGCTTCCTGCGCCGAGGCTACAGCGCTGCGGTGCCACTGTAGGCACTGTGGTGATTACAGCGCTGTGATTGGCCTCCGGGAGCTGTCCCACAATGCCTGTTCTCACCTCTCTGGTCATTGGTTTGAACTCTACTGCCCTGCCCTCAGGTGACCAACCATCAGCCCCACCCCATACTTCCTTTGCAAATTTGAAAGCCCCCTTCCTGTTTGCTCAGTGATGTGTGCAGTGGTCTCAGCACATCTTTCCAGGTGGCCATGCCTGCTCCATGCACCAGGCGATCCCGCACTTGGAGCAATGCCAAGCTGCTGGACATCATCAGCATTTGGGGAGAGGAGGCAGTGCAGTCACAGCTGCGTTCGAGCCATTGGAATTATGATACCTATGGACAGATTTCTAGGTGCATGATAGAAAAGGGCCATGACAGGGACACATTGCAGTGCAGGGTCAAAGTGAAGGAGCTGCGGAACGCCTACCAATCGCCATTCCAGTGCTGCGTCCACGAGCTGCCGGCTCTACAAAGAGCAGGACACGATACTCGGTGGTGACCCCACCTTCACTGCAAAGGCCTCTGTGGATACTTTGTTGGCTCATGTGCCAGTCAAGAGTGGACCGAGCCAGGAGGAGGTAATCTTGGATGAAGAGGGGGAGTGGGAACCAGAGGCAGAGGATGATTCTGAAGCCAGAGATGCATGCAGCCAGGAGCTCTTTTCTTCCCTGGAGGATCCTAGCCAGTCACAGCAGTTGGATCTTGGCAAAGCGCAAGCAGGAGAGCAGGCCCTTGATAAGTCAATCTGATTTTGGGAATTGCTGAAGCGAGTTGTTGGTGGCAGGAGGGTTGCAGAAAGCAGGCTTGTCTCCCACCTCATGCCTAGTTTGAGCAGCAGAACAGCTGTTGATACACTCCCTCACTTCATGGGAAGCTCCCTCAGAGATCATCAGGAAACTTTCGTGGAGACACTGGGCAATCCGCTCCCACAGGTTCCTCGGCAGAACTGCTTTGTTTCGTGCCCCATTAACGATAACTTTCCCGCGCCACTGTGCTGTCACGGGTGCAGAGTAGGTGGACCACTGCCGTACACAGGCTAGCCACATAGGGGCCAGGGCAGAAGCCGCAGGCTTGGAGAAGACCCTCCCTTGATTCCCTGCTCACACTCAGCAGCAAGATATCTTCCATAATGATCACCTCCTGTGGAAAGTGTGGGGACAGGAATGATTATCAGGCCCACCCTACAGTGCTGGCTCTCCCCAAGTGCCCAAGAGCCACGTGCCCAGTGTACAGCAGGGTCCAGGAACAGTGATTTACCTTGCCCCTGCAGCTACTCACCATTTTGGGGGTCTTGTGGCTTATGTGTGCTTGCCTAGGGGTCAGTTAGTGACAGGCGTGTGAGTACTGGCTGTGTTTTAAAGCACTGAAACAGTATTGTCTGCGTTGCAAACAATACTACTTCTGTAAAATGTTGCATTTAAACTTCACAGAGATGACCTTGGGAGCACAGCCTCCCTCTTTGTTATTGGTGGCAGAATGGTTGCGAAGAATTAGGAAGCATCCAAGAAAAACTAAGGATAGGGTGACCAGACAGCAAATGTGAAAAATCGGGACGGGGTGGGAGGTAATAGGAACCTATATAAGAAAAAGACCCCAAAATTGGGACTGTCCCTATAAAATTGGGCATCTGGTCACTCTAACTAAGGAGGACTTTATGCGTGAGGTTATAATGCACTCCGCTGCTGAGAAAAAGGAATTGAAGGAGTGGCGGGACAGCAAGAAGAGGGAATGAAAGGAGAACGTGGCACACCAGAAAGAAGCCACGGAACGGCTCTTAACAGTTATGGAGTGCCAAGCAGACACGCTCCAGGCAATACTAGCTCTTTAAACCGAGCAGCTCTGCACCCGCCCTCCCCTGCAGCTGCTGTCACAACACTCTTTCCCATGCGCCCCCTCCCCTCACACACACCGCCAACACACTCTTATCAACATCCTGCTCCACTCTCTACCCGCATTCCACTCCTCCCTCCTCACAGTCCAGCAGTGTGGATTCCCAATACCCACTGCACTCAACACCCATCCATTTACAGTTTGGCCCTGCTGAAGTACAGCACCCGCTGCATCATACTCCAAAGGAGAAGGTTGGGTATGATCCCTGGACGTACACAAATCTGTAGCCGTCCCGGGACCCTGCCTCCTCTTGTGACCTTCCATTCCCCCATCCCCCTCCCTGCTGATGATTTTTTTTGTTTCACTATCTCCTCTGGTTGTTGTCTTTCAATAAAAGAATTGTGTTTGTTTGAAAGCAATCTTTATTCTATTAAGTGAAAGCAAAAAGAGCACTGCAAAGCAACATACAATTATGTTAAGGCCCCTTCTTGCATAATGTGCACCAATCACCTCCTAGTATCACAAGCACTGCAATCCTGAGCATAGCAACAAATATTAGTGGCTTTCAGTTTCTAATTGCTGCCCCAAAGCATCCCTGATCCTTATGGCCCCGCGCTGTGCCCTTCTAATAGCCTTGGTCTCTGGCTGTTCAAACTCAGCCTGCAGGCGCTGAGCCTCTGTAGTCCAGCCCTGAGTGAAGCTTTTACCCTTCCCTTCACAAATATTATGGAGCATACAGATGCGGCTATATTCATAGGGGTATTGTCATCAGCCACGTCCAGCTTCCCATACAGACATCGCCAGTGGGATTTTAAACAGCCAAATGCACACTCCACAGTCATTCTGCACTTGCTTAGCCTGTTGTTGAACTGCTCCTTGTGGCTGTCAAGTTGCCCTGTGTAAGGCTTCATGAGCCACGGCAGTAGGGGTAGGCGGGGTCTCCCAGGATCACAATGGGCATTTTGACTTCCCCTATGGTGATCTTCTGGTCCGGGAAGAAAGTCCCTTCTTACAGGTTCTTGAACAGGCCAGTGTTCTGAAAGATGCATGCGTCATGCACCTTTCCAGACCAGTCTGCGTTAATGTCTGTGAAACGCCCACGGTTATCCACAAGCACCTGGAGAACCATTGAGAAATATCCTTTGGGATTAATGTACTCGGTGGTTAGGTGGTCTGGTGCCAGAATTGGAATGTGCATGCCATCTATCGCCCCTCCGCAGTTAGGGAAGCCCATTTATGCAAAGCCATCCACAATCTCACGCACATTGCCCAGAGTCACGGTCTTTTGAAGCAGGATGCAATTAATGGCCCTGCCCACTTCCATCAACACGACTCCAATGGTCGACTTTCCCATTCTGAACTGGGTAGTGACCTATCGGTAGCAGTCTGGAGTAGCCAGCTTCCACAGTGCAATCGCCATGTGCTTCTCCAGTGACAGGGCAGCTCTCATTCTCGTGTCCTTGTGCCACAGGGCTGGGGCGAGCTCATCACACAGTCCCATGAATGTGGCTTCCGCTTTCCTCATGTGAAAGTTCTGCAGCCATCGTCATCCCAGATGTGCATCACGATGCGATCCCACCATTCAGTGCTTGTTTCCCGAGCTCAAAAGCAGCACTCCATTGTGGTCAGCACCTCCATGAATGCCACAAGCATTCTCGTATCATAGCTACTACGTGTGGTGAGATCAGTGTCGCACTCCTCTTGCCTTTGTAGTTTAAGGAATAACTCCACTGCCACTTGTGACATGTTGGTCAGTACGAGCAGCATTCTGGTCAACAGCTCGGGATCCATTCCTGCAGCCAGAAAGAGGCAGAGCAGGGCGCGCAGTACACAAACTGTTGAAAGATGGTGCCAAATGCAGACGGAAGCACAGGGATTGCTGGGATGCGAAGCAATGCATCACAGGGCATTGGGACAGGACCCAGAATGCCCCGCGACCCCTTCTGCCTTCCCACAAGTCTTAACGGCAAAAGAGAAAGAGGTGCTCTGTGGGATAGCTGCCCAGAGTGCATTGCTCTGAATAGCGCCGCAAATGTGAACACACTATTGTGCAGGCAGCTGTCAGTGTGAACACACAACAGCGTTTTTTCTTCAGCGCTCTCTGAGCAGTGCTGTAACTTTGACAGTGTAGATGTGCCCTAAGGCACAGCCCACACCACCAAGCAAAACCCCTGTGTCCCGTCCCCCCCATCTCTCTCTCCACTGGGATCTGCCATCCAAACCCCTAGTGTGATGGGTTGGATCAGAGAAACCCCCTTGGGGCTGCCAACTGATGTGCCAAGACTACTTCTGCCCCTGCTTTCCTGCCCTGGAAGCTTGGGACTTCAGTGCCCTCCCTGATTTGAGCCAACCCTGCTAGCCTGCTGCAAACCCAGACCCAGGTCTGTACCACGTCCCCTAACAGCTGTAAGCTTAATTGAAAGCAGCTTAAGAAGTGTTCCTGTCTTTAACACTCAGATGCCCAACTCCCAATGGGGTCCAACCCCAAATAAATCCGTTGTACCCTGTATAAAGCTTATACAGGGTAAACTCATTAATTGTTCGCCTTCTATAACACTGATAGAGAGATATGCACAGCTATTTGCCCCCTCCCCCTGGTATTAATACATACTCTAGGTTAATTAATAAGTAAAAAGTGATTTTATTAAATACAGAAAGTAGGATTTAAGTAGTTCCAAGTAGTAACAGACAGAACAAAATGAATTACCAAGTAAAATAAAACAAAATATGCAAGTCTAAGGCCATGTAGCTTGGCTACACTTGTGAGTTACTGTACAATAAAGGAGCCCCATGCGCACTAACTCACTCCCCGTGCACACTGGCAAGGCACATAGAGCGCTCTGACTCTGTGGCTAGAGCATTCCTGGTACTCCACCTCGGCGAGAGGAATAATGTTTGCTGCGCTCCCGCTGGAGCGCTGCGGTGCCAGTGTGAACGAGGTGTTGCATTACTGCGCTCTGATCAGCCTCCGAAAACGTCCCATAATCCCCTTAAGTCAAGTGGCCACTTTTGTCATTGTTTTGAATTGCTGCAGGAATTCGGAAGTGCCCTTTGAAAGCTCTGTTTCTGACAGCCGGCTGCTTATCTGCTCCGAGACAAATCAACCATTACTGTGGAATGCTGTGTGAGAGAGAGAGAGGTGAGGGGAAAGAAGGGGCCTTCTGCTGTCTGAACTTACAAGACAGCATGCTGACATGCTCTCAGACCTCCAAAAACCCAGGCTCTCTCCCCCCACATACACACAACATACTCCCTGTCACACTCCACCCCACCACCCCCATTTGAAAAGCATGTTGCAGTCACTTGCATGCTGGGATAGCTGCCCATAATGCACCGCTCCCAATGCGGCTGCAAGTGCCGCAAATGTGGCCACGCCAGTGTGCTTGAAGCTGTCAGTGTGGACAGACTGCAGCACTTTCCCTACTGCGCTCTCCGAAGGCTGGTTTAACTCAAAGCGCTCTACGTCTGCAAGTGTAGCCATGCCCTAAGCCTGATACAGTAATAAAACTGAATACAGCTAAAACCTCACCCTCAGAGGTGTTCCAGTAAGCTTCCTTTTACAGACCAGTCTCCTTCTAGTCTGGGTCCAGCAATCACACGCCCTGTAGTTACTGTCCTTTGTTCCAGTTTCTCTCAGGTATCCTTGCGGGTGGAGAGGCTATTTCTTGAGTCAGCTGAAGACAAAATGGAGGGGTCTCCCAAGGGTTTAAACAGACTTTCTCTTGTGGGTGGAGACCCCCCTCCTCTCTCCTATGCAAAGTCCAGCTCCAAGATGGAGTTTTGGAGTCACATGGGCAAGTCACATGTCCACGCATGACTCAGAACTTACAGGTAGCAGCCATGGTTCACATGCTGCCTTGAACGTCCTCAAGTAGACTTCTTATGTGGATTGGAGCCTTCCAAGATCCATTGTCCATTAAGTGCTTCTTGATTGGGCTCTTAACTTACACATTCCTTTCTCAAGAAGCTGACCAAATGCTCTATTAAGGCTACTTAGAAATCAAGCAAGTACACAGCCAATATTCATAACTTCGAACACAAAAATGATACATGCATACAAATAGGAGGAATAGATTCAGCAGATCATAACCTTCACAGAGATATGTTATATGGCATAGGTAGCATAAAACATATTCTAGTTTTGTCATATATACATTTATAAGCAAATTTCCATAAAGCCTTATGGGGTGCAACATCACACCTTGCTTAGTGAGTGCTGTTCAGTTAAGGGTGACCAGTGCTTAATTTGTAATGAAAGAGGTGCCAGGGCTCAAGCAAGTTTTTTTACTTTCGTAACTGATGCAGCAAGCCCAGAGGTCCCAGGGCTATGAACTGCCAAGCCTAGAGGTGCTAGGCTCAGCCCTGGCAAAAATTAAGCATTGAGGGTGACCCCCTCAATCAGGACAGGCTAAGTATAGTTCTGCTGTCTTTTACTCATACAATAAGGGTAACAACATTCCATGACCCCCACATTCAATACTAAAGTCATTTTTAACCCAACACCAGCCAAAACTGATCACTTGGACAACACAAGCTCTGTCTGCTGGATACCTAGGTACAGTAGGTGAGTTCATGTAAATACAGTCTGGTCCTAAAGCCTTCCCTCCCTCCCTTGGCTCATCACTAGCTGTCAGGGAAGAGCTCATTCAGACATTGCTTACAAATTATAATTTGAAATTATAAGGTTGGCCAACATTGTCGAAACAAATCTGCCAACATTGTCAGAAAAAACAACAGGTGCATGAAGACAAGATGCTAATCTTTGTTCATACTTTTCAAACCTATTACACTTTTTCAGGTACAAGTATTTTATCATACACTGTATATGCTTTTAAAGTGTGTATTAATGTTTATATTTCAATTACAATTTCCAACCAATGACTCAATTGGTAACAATGCATGTGACCAGTTGACCACTAGGGGGGTGTTGGGGAAATTCAGAGGGGTGTAGGGAAATCCCTGCCTGCATGGGCATGGGCGACAGGTTTGTATAATTTTTGGTGGTGCCCAGAACAGGTTGAAGCAGAGCCGTCCCGTCCATAGGACATAAGAACATAAGAACAGCCGTACCGGGTCAGACCAAAGGTCCATCTAGCCCAGTATCCTGTCTACCGACAGTGGCCAATGCCAGGTGCCCCAGAGGGAGTGGACCAACAGGTAATGGTCAAGTGATCTCTCTCCTGCCATCCATCTCCATCCTCTGACAAATAGAGGCTAGGGACACCATTCCTTACCCATCCTGGCTAATAGCCATTAATGGACTTAACCACCATGAATTTATCCAGTTCTCTTTTAAATGCTGTTATAGTCCTAGCCTTCACAACCACCTCAGATAAGGAGTTCCACAAGTTGACTGTGCGCTGCATGAAGAAGAACTTCCTTGTATTTGTTTTAAACCTGCTCCCTATTAATTTCATTTGGTGAGCCCTAGTTCTTGTATTATGGGAATAAGTAAATAACTTTTCCTTATCCACTTTCTCCACATCACTCGCGATTTTATATACCTCTATCATATTACCCCTTAGTCTGAAGAGTCCTAACCTCTTTAAGCTCTCCTCATATGGGACCCGTTCCAAACCCCTAATCATTTTAGTTGCCCTTTTCTGAACCTTTTCTAGTGCCAGTATATCTTTTTTTAGATGAGGAGACTACATCTGTACGCAGTATTCGAGATGTGGGCGTACCATCGATTTATATAAGGGCAATAATATATTCTCAGTCTTATTCTCTATCCCTTTTTAATGATCCCTAACATCCTGTTTGCTTTTTTGATCGCCTCTGCACACTGCACGGACATCTTCAGAGAACTATCCACAATGACTCCAAGATCTTTTTCCTGACTTGTAGCTAAATTAGCCCCCATCATATTGTATGTATAGTTGGGGTTATTTTTTCCTATGTGCATTACTTTACATTTATCCACATTAAATTTCATTTGCCATTTTGTTGCCCAATCACTTAGTTTTGTGAGATCTTTTTGAAGTTCATCACAGTCTGCTTTGGTCTTAACTATCTTGAGCAGTTTAGTATTGTCTGCAAACTTTGCCACCTCACTGTTTACCCCTTTCTCCAGATTATTTATAAATAAATTGAATAGGATTGGTCCGAGGACTGACCCTTGGGGAACACCACCAGTTACCCCTCTCCATTCTGAGAATTTACCATTAATTCCTACCCTTTGTTCCCGGTCTTTTAACCAGTTCTCAATCCATGAAAGGACCTTCCCTTTTATCCCATGACAACTTACTTTATTTAAGAGCCTTTGTGAGGGACCTTGTCAAAGGCTTTCTGGAAATCTAAGTACACTATGTCCACTGGATCCCCCTTGTCCACATATTTGTTGACCTCTTCAAAGAACTCGAATAGATTAGTAAGACACGATTTCCCTTTACAGAAACCATGTTGACAATTGCTTTGTGGGCCCCTGTGTTTCAGGGGTGTGTGGGGTTCAGGGTTGTCCGGAAGGGTTAGCAGGGGCGCCTGGCGCTGGCAGCAGCAAGCGACCTGGCCCCAGCCCGCCCTGCTGGCTCCCAGTGTTACTTGGGGGAGGCAGCAGAAGCAGGAAAGAAGTGGAGCAAGGGCTTGGGGCCAGGGTCGGGGTGGAGCCAGGTCGCTTGCTCCTGCTGTCGTCAGGCCCCCTGCTAGCCCCCCAGGCTTCCCTGGACCCCACCTGCCCAGTCTGTCCTCTGGACGGGATGGCTCTGATTAAATATAAGCCCAAACATTGGTGGAGCTAGGCCCATGTTCCTAAATATTGGTGGAGCCTGGGAAGGCTGGCTATATTTTATATAGATAAGCTAACATAATATGCAGATAAGGGAGCCCGCAATCTCCACATCCCTGGCCCCCAGATCTGACAGCGCGCCCCCCAACGGACCCGGATCCGGACTCGGAACCAGCTCCGGGCCTGCTGCAGGGCCGCTCCGTGCTGCACCGACCGGGGCCCCTCCAGGTTCAGCACGGCACGGAGAAGCCGAGATCCCGCAGTTCCCGGACACTCGCGAGACACCAGGCGCTAAGGCTGAGCCGGCGCTCTCCCCCAGCAGGGGGCGCTGCGCCGCCAGCCCAGCCCAGAGCTCCGCCCACGGGGAGCTGTCGGTTCCGCCAATCAGGCTGTCCGCGCGGAGAGGCGGGGCCTGTGGCGCGGCCCCGCCCCGGCCGCAGTGTCCCTGCCGGAGCTCCGTCCGTAGCCGGGTGGTTGTTGTGGCTGTTGTGGCGCGGGCGGGTGAGTGTCTGCGGGCCTGGCCCGAGCCCGGCTCCTGAGCGCCCTGGGCGTTGTAGCTCCTGGGTGTGTTGGGGGCTGCCCCTTAGTGGGAGCGGACGGTCGGGGGCTGGAACTGAGGGGAGGGGGTCCTGGGCGGGAGTGGATGGATTAGGGGCTGGTGTGGGGGGAGGTGTCCTTGGGCGGGAGTGGGGGATGGGAGCTAGTGGGGGGGCCTGGGTGGGAGTGGGTGGGTCGGGGGCTGGTGGTGGGAGCAGGGGCCCTGATGGGAAGTGGGTGTTCCTAGACTAAAAGCCCATGGGCTCCCTCAATAAAAGCAGTGAGACTGGTGAGTTACCTTTGCACCCAGCTGAAGCCTAGGGTAGTTCAGCAGGGAGCCTGTGCCTTCTGGGAGCAGGAGAACCGCGGTAGATTATTCAGGGTGATGGGGACTAAGTGACCGCTGTGCTGGGTGTAGAGCTGCTTGCCTGGGGGCTAGGACAGATGTATCTGCAACTAGTGCAAGCAGCCTGTGGGCCTTGGAGCCCAAGTCCATCTTCTGCAGTCAGCTTTGCTGTGCTGCAGGCCCAAAGAGATGGCTCTAGTATGCATGTGGGAGCACCTCTGGGGTTCCCCCTTTCACTTCAAAAACAACAAGGAGTCTGGTGGCACCTTAAAGACTAACAGATTTATTTGGGCATAAGCTTTCGTGGGTAAGAACCTCACTTCTTTGGATGCATAGAGTGAAAGTTACAGATGCAGGCATTATATACTGACACTTGATACTTGACTGCTATCCCCTGATACCTTTCACTTCAGGCATTCATTCACTTTGTTCTGCATGAAAAGTGTGTTGTATAATCCCCCAGTGTGCAGCAATGACCTTTAGGTAAAACATGAATTTTCTGACAGATTAACTAAATCTGAGTTTATTTATGAAAATTAATTAAAAGTGGGCTTTTTAAGAACTTTCTCCAGCATTTGACCTGTTGTTCCTCTCTTTCTTGCTAACAAAGGGCTGGCTTTCTGTATCGTTGAAGCTTGTTGCCAGCTTTCCTCAAATGTATGCTGAGGCCTGGTCTACACCTAAAATTTATGTCAAACTAGCTACATGGCTCAGGGCTGTGAAAAATTTCGCGCTGGCACTTGGGTTGACCTAACCACTGTGGTCGCAGCCAGGTCAATGCTACAGCAGTGTGTCTCAACCTTTTTGTGCTGGTCACCCTGCCCTCCCCCCCCCCCCAATTGTGACCCTTGCCCTTAAATATCATTAAGTAAATTATGATTAATACTTAGGGCTGGCGAGCAAGGCCCCATGCCACATGGGGCCCCATAAAGCTAAGTTACATGCTTCAGCCCCAGGCGGGGCTTTGGCGTGGGCCCAGGGTGTGGGCCACCCAGCCCGTGGGTCAGTGTCAATGCTTCCGCATCCAGTGTTGGCTCTGCTCCCAGAGACGATTGCACGTGCCTTCTGTGGGATCCCACTCTTTAGTTTCTGCCCTGGTCCCCTGCAAGTCTTACTCCGGCCTTGCTTGTGACCCCTTTAAAACTCCTGCAATCTCCAGGTTGAGAGAAACTGTACTACAAGAACAGAAAAACCCCTTTAGTCACTGTAATAAGTGTCTACACTACAGAGCTACAGTGGCATAGCAGTTGTGCCAGTGTAGTGCTTATAATGTAGACATATGCTTAAAAGATTGGGTTGTAAGGTAAGCAAAGTTTGTCTTTCTGTCTTGCCTGTTATATTACAATTTTCCTTTCCTTGAAATGACTGTCAGTTCATATAACTTACCATAGACAGAAATTACTTATACTCTTAGTAAAAATGGTTGCAGTTTAACTGGTGTGGGGGCCTTTGTTTCCAAGAGGACTGAAGCTACAGGCTGTTGTCAAGAGAAGTGGCCTCCATTTCCCTAAAGCCTCTGGCAGTTTTGGAGCTTGAGAGCCAGTGTGTGATACAAGCCACTGGAATGTAGATTAGAATGGCTTTTCACTATAACACCTGGTTTTAAGACTATTTTCTTACTGTATGAAAAGATAAACATGTTTTAAGAGGGCACTGGAAAAAAGGAATGCTGTTCTCCTGTGGCCCATAAGAAGCCCTAATAATATTGAGCAAAACCTTAATTGCAGCCTTCCCATTCCCCATAAATACAGAATGCATAGTATGGCAACAGCAGGTAGTCCAGGCTTTGTTGTAACCTGTGAGGGAGGTGAGTGTGCTGTGTAGCGTGTTTCATTATTTGGAGTCAGTAGGAGGTTTAGTGTGGTATGGAGCCTGTTGCTTTCTCTGGAAGTGGTGCTACATGGGTAGTTTGGTCCAGATAAGAGCTGTTCCATAACTTGCTTTTTAGGGTTTGCAGTAGAAGGGATATCATGTGTACCGAGTCTTAGTCCCTTTTAAGCACAAGCTTTTGTTTATGGCTATTATAGTGGCAATAAGGGCAGTAAAGTGGGCTGATCTCAGAACTGCCTGCTCTGATCATCTAGTTGATGAAACTGGCCTCATGAAGTGAGGGACAAAATAGAGGTAAGACAAGTGGATCATTCCTCACACGCTGGAGGTCACTAGAAGAGGGGGGTATAGTAGTGAGAGAGGCTGTGGTAAGGACACACTTGTGTGGGCATCATTATACTTTATCTCGTAAAACAGCCTAAAAATTTACTGTCTTGTGAATGCTGTTGTGTACTGAACAGATGTCTCCACTAGTCACCGATTTCTTTCCTGAGAATTTACAGATTTTACAGAACTTGTTTGTTTCTTATGTGCATTATGACCTTTTACATGCCTTCACTGAACAACTTCTTCTCTTGTGCTGCTACTTCTGTTTGGCCTTTGTGGCACTCCTCACTGTTTTTCCTAGTACATGCTAACCAAAGTCAACATGTGCCTTTGGTAGATTGCTACAAACCACTCCATCTCCTCTCCCAGATAGTTATCAAATATCTTGGACCTCACCAGCTCTAGCACTAATCCATAAGTACCCAGATTCTAGTCTTTCCATACTGAGAATTGGCCCTCTATACCTGTGCCTTGCTTCCTTTTGCATTAAGCAGTTGTTAAATTAATTGCAGTGGCAGCGGTTCACCTTTCATGCTGTTGCTATCATTTTTCTTAACGCTTGTTGGGGACTCTGTCAAAATTCTTTAGAAAATCCAAAGTGCTATACATTGGTCCCTGTTCTGCTGGGTTTTTTTAGCTGTTTTAAAGTGTTCTGGCAGGTTAAAATAAGTACAGTTTTGAGAAGGGTAAACTGAGTTCCCTATCTCATAATACACCTCAAGGTGTTGTATTAACCTGCCTTTACCTGGTTTTCACAGCTATTTTTTCTGAAGCTAAAGTAAAGTGTCATGCTTGTTGACCGTTCCCAAACAACTTTTTTAAAACTGCACATGCAGCATAGCAACTAGCTTTAAGGGTAAAACATGGAACTGGAAGGGATCTTGATATGTCTAGTCCAGTCCCCTGCACTGAGGCAGGGCTTAGTATTATATTCTGGACCATCCCTGACAGATGTCTAACCTCTTCTTAAAAATATCCACTGGCAGATATTCCACAACCTCCCTAGGCAATTTGTTCCAGTGTTTAATTACCCTGACAGTTAGGAAGTTTTTCCTAATGTCCAACCTAAACCTCCTTTGTTGCAATTTAAGCCCGTTGCTTCTTTCCCTATTCTCAGTGGCTAAGGAGAACAAATTATCACTCTCCTTTTAATGACAACCTTTTATGTATTGAAGACTGTTATGTTCTCGCTCAGTCTTCTCTTCTCCAGACTAAACAAACCCAGTTTTTTCAATCTCTCTTCATAGGTCGTGTTTTCTAGACTGTAGATCATTATTGGTGCTCTCCTCTGGGCTTTCTCCAATTTGTCCACATCTTCCTTGAAGTGTCGTGCCCAGAACTGGACACAATACTACAGTTGAGGCTTTATCAGCTCTGAGTGGAGTTGAAGAATTATTTCTTGTGTTTTGTTTACAACACTCCTACTAATACAGCTGTCACGGATCCACAGGATTGGTGCTTGTCCCTAGTTTTGGGACACGCTGTAGGACAGGGGTGGGCAAACTACAGTCCGCCAGCCGTTTTAAGCTGGCCCTCAAGCTTCCACTGGGGAGTGGGATCTGGGGCTTGCCCCACTTGGCACTCCAGCTGAGGAGTTGGGGGCCACTCCACGTGGCTCTGGGAAGCTGTGGCATGGCCCCCCTCCAGCACTCCAACCGGGGAGCAGGGTCGGGGGCTGCTCCACGTGGCTTCCGGAAGCAGCTGCATGACCCCACTCTGGCGCTCCAATGGGAGCTGCAGGGGTGGTGCTTGCGGGGCGGTGTGCAGAGCCGTCTGGCCGTGCCTTCGTGTAGGAGTCGGAGAAGGGATATGCCGCTGCTTTCGGGAGCTGCTTGAGGTAAGCGCCGCCCGGAGCCTGCACCCCTGAGCCTCTCCCAACGCCCCAACACCCTGCCCTGTCCCTGATCCCCTTCCCACCCTCTGAACCCTTGATCCCAGGCCGGAGCACCCTCCTGTAACCCAAACTCCTCATCCTCAGCCCCACCCCAGAGCCCACAACCCCAGCTGGAGCCTGCGCCGCTTCCTGCACCCCAACCTCCTGCCCCAGCTCTGACCCCCTCCTGCCCTCCAAACCCCTCAATCCCAGCCCAGAGCACCCTCCTACACCCCAAACTCCTCATCCCCAGCCCCACCCCAGAGCCCACACCCCGAGCCGGAACTCTCCCCGCCCCTCTGCACCCCACTCTCCAGCTCAGAGCCCCCTCCTGCATTCTGAAGTCCTTATTTCTGGCCCCACCCAGAGCCTGCACCCCCTCCCGCACTCCAACCCCAATTTTCTGAGCATTCATGGCCCGCCATACAATTTCTATTCCCAGATGTGGCCCTTGGGTCAAAACATTTGCCCACCCCTGCTCTAGGAGGAACCTCTTCAGTGTGCCGGACCCCCTAAGGCCTCACCCATCCTGCACAGGATTGGACTCTTTAGACTGAACTTCTGGTGCTCCAGCACTCCTGCCTCACCCCGTGAGCTCTGTTAAAGCTAGTTCACATGAGATGGACCCCGGTAGAGACTTGTACATTCTTTAGGGATTAATGTGCCTCTCCAAACATTTGCAGTGACACTTCAACACCATTGTCAAAACAGTCAGGTTTATTAGTCAACTGGAACTCAGCTTAGGAAGTCCTTAGAGTAGCTAATAGAACTGAAAGTTAAAGCATAGCCCAAGTCCATTCTGATTAGTCAGAGCCCAGACAAGCGCTCTCTCTCTGTCTGACCTCCTTGGTCAGTTCCCAGGTGAGAGTCCCAACTCCTTCCAGCAGCCAGGTCCTATTCCCCGCCACCTCACATCTCCCGGCCTTTGTTCTCAAGCTGGGGGATGTTAGTCAGTTTTCCTACTGAGAGGTGGGGAAATCTATCTCCTTCTGGGTTGTTGGTTGCTAGACATTGATGTCCTGGTGACTGGTTTGCTATTGTTTTCTTGGCCAGGCTTTTCCCAATGACTCATTTAGTCTGACAGATAGGCAACATTCATATTGTACCTGAGTCACTTAACCTGCCTTGAGAGCAAACAGTCCTTTCCCACCCACTGGGTATCACTACTATGTATAGGAGAAACTGAGGCACACAAAGATTCATAAAAATTACCGAAAATTCTCACATCCTCACAACATCCCAGAATGATTATTATTATTATTATTTTTTTTGCAATAGTATTACACTGTTGACTCCTGTTTAGTCTGTGATGTGCTATAACCACCCCATCCTTCTCTGCAGTACTTCTTCCTAGGCAGTCATTTACCATTTTGTATTTGCACAGTTGATTATTCCTTCTGAAGTGGAGTATTTTGCATTTGTCCTAATTGAATTTCAATCTGTTTAATTCAGACTTTCTCCAGATTGCCAAGATCATTGTGGCTATTATAGAACACACGTGTGTTGCTTTCATTGTTGGGTTCTTTTCCGGCTCTCAGATGAAAGCTATTCTGGGGGTTTAGTACATCCTAACTTTGAGTTGTTCCCATAATTTTGTTTTTCATTACACTCCACTGGAGAGGTGAGAGAGTGCCCCACCATCACAACAGTTCAGGGCAATTGTGCAGTAGGGATTGTTCCATTGCTCTGGTGGAATTGGAAGAAATCCTGTTTTCTCTCTACAATCCCTTGTTTCTTCCTTTGCTGCCTGTTGGCCTAGCAGTCCCAACTTACCTCCCACCAATGGGCTTCCTGCGGTACTTAAATTGTTGACTTGGGTCTCAATTTTTCCTCTGAGCTGCCCTAGTCTCCACCCACACTTTGCTTGGTGCTGTTTCCACTGGGTGCAGGCACTTGCTTTGCACTGCCTGCTTCCTGTCTGCTCCTTTTCTTCCAAGCAGGGAACACACTGAAGTTGATCAGACAGCTGTTCTCCAAAGGACTTGTGGGAGGATTGTAGTGATTTTCAATAGAGTGTTTGCTCACAAACAGTAGATGCACAGCACTTGTGAGCCAGAACACAGCTGGCAACTGACACGTCTGCTGTCCTTAGCAGCAGCCTTTAAACAACGTGGGTGATGTCTAGAGAACCGTGCTTTCTGCCAGTGATCTGCTCAGGGTGAGAACTTGGGTACCTGTGGGTAGCTCTGAGGTAGTACTCTGTTCCCAATATTACTAGAACTCAATCAGAAATATTCAGGTTATGCTAGGTTTTCACCTTGAAAACTGCTTCACCAGTAGCTCATTCACTTCCAGCCAAATTAGTTGCTGTCCCTGTAAAAACCCCTTGGGTGCTCTATGGCTCCTCTGCTTTGTAAGCGATGTGGTTCTGCTTTTGTCTGGTTCAGGCTTCTCTCTGCCTTCCGCCATCCCGCTTGTACAACCTGTCAAACAGAAGAATGAGATGTCAGTCTATTCCTATCTCTGCGGGCATGTGGGGTATTGTCAGGATGAGTGTGGGAACTGCTAGGTTGGTATTTGTTCCACATGGCTGTCCCTGAGCCCCTTCTCTAATGAGGCGTGTCTATGCTGGGCACTGATGTACTGCTGCTGCCCAGTTTCTGCACAGTAGTTCTAGGTGTGGGGCAGCCTAATCTCTTTGGTGGCTGTAGAGCCCATGGGGGGCGAGGGCACAATCTGGTGCATGCAGGCGCTGAGTCGCATGACCTGGGTCAGGTGCTGGGTATGGCTGAATTACAATGTGTTATGATTGCCTTGTCTCCCACTCCCCCAGGCCTCAGGTGAGACTGAGGGTGGGGCTGGCAGCCTACTCCAGTTAACTTCCCTGGTTGGATGGCAAGCTCTTCGGGCAGGGACCCTGTTAATTGACTGACATCATCATGTACACGTTCAGTGCCATGTTGGGCACTTCTAAAGCCAGGGAAACCTAAGTGACAGTCTGTACTTGCCTCTGATTCATAATGATGGGCAAGAGCTAAGGGACCTTTCTCACCAACAAGTCTCCTTGCTCCTAATGACAGACTGGTGTGCCTTCCTGTTTCAACTTTGGCCTCCGTGGTGGTTCACACAGCTGTGAAGAATGACGTCGAGAGGTGCTGGGACTGCCTTTTCCCGGAGGAACTACAGGCTAAGCAATGAGTCTGAGAAGCCCAAGGTCACAGGTACGTGCCCTTGCATAGTGTGTAGATGTGCGGGTAGGCTGGCACACCTGTTTCCTAGGCTGAGTTCTTCACAAAAGCCAGTTAGCAGTTTCTAGTTGACACTGAGGATTTTCCCCACTTCCACCCTTTAGTGCTGCCGTACCACTGCCACCTCCCCAGTGTGACAAGAGTAGCTGCAATTTGCACTGGGGCATCTTACCCCACTTTTGGGCAGGGACAAGCTGTCCTGGTGCCAATGGCAGTGAACTTACTTGTTGCCCCAGTGCAGCTGCACTGGGGGCTGCAGTTGGGCAAAATTCCAGGGCAGACAAGATCCAAACCCTTCCTAAGAGCCCAGAGGGGTTTTGTCTCCTGGGGTGGGGGCCCTTTTCACTGCTCTAAGAGCTTCTCCCTCTTGTCTGTGTCCAAGACTCCCTTGCCACAGTGGTTTTCCTCTGCATGCAGCTCCTCTACCTGAGGCAAAAGCGTGATGCCTCAGACTCCTTGTCTTCACCCCTTCTGACTGGGGGAGCTGCTTGTGCAGTACTTTGAGGCTGCAGGGGATTATAGTTTTCATCTGAACCCCTTTCTGGGCAGCTTATATGTCCACCAGGAACTCATCTTCCCATTTATAAGTCCAGTGTTTCTGGGTGCAGCATCAGAGGCCTTGAAGTAAGAAGCTGTGCCAGTGTTGTGCAGATGATTTTCCTTTGGGTGAAGTAGAGTGTAAGGGCTTGTCTGTATGGCAAGTTAATGTGCGACAAGCTGGGCTGTGAATGTACCATAGCAAAGAAGGTGCAGTTGATATTTCTGAGGTGTTCTTCCTGACTTCCCATTGCTTATCTTTCTTTTGCTGTTCATTACAGGGATAGTGAACAGCAAGCTGCTGAATGACTATCTGCACCGCATCTTTCCCAGTGCTGATGGGATCCAGCCTGCAGCTGCTTACAGGTATTGGTTGCCTTCTAACTCTTACATGGCGAGTGAAGCTGCACCTGCCTTCCTCCGGACACGTCATGACATGTTGGCCTGGGAGATCCTTTCCAGAGTCAGTCAGTAACAAAGCCTCTCTGTGATGCTGGCATTAGGGAAAAACAAGCCAGTGGAAGTGCATTGTATTACAGAAGTCTCTTCTTTAATGGCACTCACAATTAGACTTCAGTGCCTGACTTATAGAATTGTGCACATGTAATTGCAGGCCTAAGTTGCTTGGAGATGTACAGTAAATGTAGTGGTTGCATGTACTTAGGGCCAGCTATGCATCTACCTGATCAATCATGCACACGCTTGCCCAGTTTGCTTATGCAGTGACAAGTGCTGCAGAAATGTTGTGTAAGCATTTGTGAAAATTGGGCAGTCAGTGCCCTGTAAACTAGACACAATGCTACTATTGTCATGTGTAATACAGAGACACTTCTTATGACAGTAATATTTCTTCTGTTGTCTCAGTCTTGGGAGCACTGTATGGTGACCTCTTTATTACTAAAACAACGAGGAGTCTGGTGGCACCTTAAAGACTAACAGACTTATTTGGGCATAAGCTTTCGTGGGTAAAAAACCCACTTCTTCAGATGCATGGAGTGAAAATTACAGATACAGGCATAAATATATATTGGCACATGAAAAGAAGGGAGTTACCTTATAAGTGGAGAACCAATGTTGAAGGCCAATTTAGTCAGGGTGGATGTGGTCCACTCACAATAATTGAGGAGGAGGTGTCAATACGAAGAGAGGGAAAATGGCTTTTGTAGTGAGACATCCACTCCCAGTCCCTATTCAAGTTCAAATTGATGGTGTACATTTGCAAATGAATTGTCCATCCACCCTGACTAAATTGGCCTTCAACATTGGTTCTCCACTTATAAGGTAACTCCCTTCTCTTCATGTGCCAATATATATTTGTCTGTATCTGTAATTTTCACTACATGCATCTGAAGAAGTGGGTTTTTTACCCACGAAAGCTTATGCCCAAATAAGTCTGTTAGTCTTTAAGGTGCCATCAGACTCCTTGTTTTTGTGGATACAGACTAACACGGCTATCTCTCTGATACTTGGTATCTTTATTATTAGGTGTCATCTGAAGGAAATTGCTTGTGCAGGGCAAAAGTAAAGTTAGACACCAAGCTGTGGCATTGAAATTCTTTTTATGCTTTCAACTCTGCTTCACATTCCATGGGTCAGAATCTTGGGGCCTCTTGTTGCGTAACTCTTGTGTTCAGCTTTGCCACTGGAAGGCCTGTAGGCTCGGGGTGGGTACAGTTGCAGTTGGAATGGTGTGGAGCCCCTCTGGTGAAATGTTCCTCTTTCTGCCTGGCTGTGTTTAAAAGGCGCTGGGGGTCACATTCCTCCCACTATGCTTAGATTCTGAGCTCACATCTGATCTGTCATCACCTCTAAAAATAACACTGGGCCCTCTTGGCTGTTGGTAAGCTGAGGTTATGGGGGGAGGAGGGAGGACTGTCTCATGTTACTTTACCACAAACTTTCCAGCCAGCATGCCTTGGAATATTCCATTTGCACCAGCATGTCAGTTTTCAAAACTCCAATTCTTTTGTTTGACTGGAGCCTTAAGGGCATAGGGGCTGATGACCAGGAAAGGATGATTGATCCAACAAACTGGCTTCTGTTTGGTTTTCTCCTCTCTGCTTCCCTGGACTTAGCTGAGAAGTGGAAGGCTGTTGCCTGATCCCAGTATGTTACTATCTCAACTCAGGTGCAGACAAACAGAGCTCTTGGCTAATGGAACTTGCCATATTGAAGCAGATCTTCTAGGCTGCTGTGCTCTCTGGTAGTGGTCTGTACTGTGCTTGGGTGGAGCTCCCTTTAAACATCCGCACAGCTATCTCATTATCCTCCTTCAAAGCCCTCCTGCAGGTGCGCCAAGACCAATTCCTGTCATGCTGTCCAATACTGTTTCCTTGAGCGCCCCCATCTGTCTGTCTACATTGTCTCTCGTTTTATATTTAGATTGTCAGCTCTCTGGGCCAAGGACTGTCCTTTTGCTCTGTTTGTACAGCACCTAACACAATGTGTTCCTGGTCCATGAATGGGGCTTTAGGCACTGTGGTAATAGTAATATAGTTGGCCAGTTTCACAGTACTCTCCATGGAATTGCTTCTGACCTCAGCTGATCAGCACCAAGACTTGAGGGCCTTTGGTAATTTAGCTTATTTCTCTGCAAACACTGTTGTTCTTCATATGTCTCAGCCTTTGATCCTAGCATGCCTGTCTGCCTCAAGTTCCTTCCGTTAATGATATGTAACACAGATAAGTGGAACTTATTACTGTGAGCTTTACTATAAATAGCAGCAAAGGACAATGCGGGGGACAGTCAGGCAGCTCTGGCTTACAAGCTACCCAAGGTGTGAACTCGTTAAACCTTGGTGACACACTGAGTTTTGAAGGGCTCTCTTCTTTATTCCCAGGAAGCCACTGACATTCCAGAACCTGCAGGAGCACCTCGACAAATTGCTGGCAGAGGACAGTGGTGCGGAGGACAGTCGAGGTAGGAGATATTGGGTGTCTGCTCCTCTTGGAGCTTCCTTGTGTGCCTTATTGGGAGAAGAATCAGTCTCATGGGAGACTGATTCCTAAATGAGCTTGGTTCTTGCTTTCCTATGTTCTGATTCATCATCTATTTAACTCCTGGATTCTAAGCACTTGTGGGCTAACCCTGCAACAGATCAGTTCTTAGTTGTAACAACCATGTTTCCAGATGGATAGTGGGGTGCTTGCTCCAAAGAATGGACAAACTCATTATGCAGTGGACTCTTGTTTGGGCAGGTGTGTTGGAGACATCTCCTTAGCAATGATATAGCAAGCTCTTGCTGCTGAGATTTCATACTGCAGAATAGCTGGAGTGTCCCATTCTTCAATGGAATAGGCAGGCTTGTTGATAGTCTCTGTGGCTTATTCTTCTGATGCATTCCTCTACTGTTGTTGAATTTCCTCAGCCCCACGCTTTTACCTGCCATGATCTGAGGCGTTTGTTCCCTCCCCCAGTCATTAAAGCACAGTCCATAAGAGGTGATGCTTTGCCTCTTCATGTATCTAGTCATGAGCCTATACCTACAGTGTGAGTGTCTTGCTACCACTAGATGGGAATGTTTGGTCTAATGTTTGGCTTGGGGTTTAGCTTTGATGGCCTCCAGACTGTTTTGAAGCTACTGAAACTGTTGGGATACATTTTCAAGGTACTATATGAGACTGGGCATGTGACTTGGGTGCTGCATGGCTAAAACATGCATTGCTTTGAGAACTTCTGTTTAAATTCCACCCTGAGCCTGCTGCCTCCTGGAAGTGCTGATAATCTGATGCTATAACTCTGTTCTACTGCTCCTCCTCAGCTGCAGAATCCAGGTGTTCTTTTCTAGTCTATACCATGGCGTCCACGAAACTCTTGTACTACAAGTGCCACGTGTCTTTCTCTGCTGCTCTGACTGGCTTTCATGCCACTCTCTCATTTCAGATCAGATATTAGAGGGGCGACTTGGTCCCTCTACTGTGGTGTTGGACCACATCAGTGGTTTTGAGGGACTCCTCCTGGTTGATGATGACCTACTTGGGGTGAGTGTGACGAGGAGCACAGTGTGTGTGGAATGGCCCATGGGGATTTAAAGGTCTCTCTTCAGGCCTGTGTTGTCCTCTTGCAATATGTTCTTCAGAGCAAATCCCCCTGCCGCCATTTTGGTGTGTTAAATGATGTTCTGGGAGGCTGTAATACTCCTGAATGAAACAGATTCTCCAAGAGGAGGAGTTCTGGCAGTGCCTTCAAACTGCATTTTGGGCAAGCTGCTCCTGCTCTGGTATTATTGCATAGTCTGTATGAGATTGAGGTGGTTCTCAATTGTTTTTTGAAATCACCTCGAGGTTGCATTGCACTTAGCCTGTATTCTGTGATACTCAGGTGCTGCAGGTTCAGTCAGTGAAAGATCAAAAGCAGCATGCAGGGCCATTGGGTAACCAGAGGTCTCTGGTCAGCAGGGGCCAGGCAGTTCCCTCATCGTTCCCTTCACTAGCCTGTTGTCCATTCTCACTCCCTGGTTCACTCCCAACATCCATTCCCCCTGCTCCTGCCATGGTGCTGTGGGAGCCCCCAACACTGCACTGACTTGTTCTCTCCTCCTTCACTTGCTCTACCCCATTGGCCAAGCAGTCCTGCTTCCTGCCACCCCCATTGAGCCCTACTGCCTCCACTTACTGCAGCCTTTTCTCCCCCAGCACACTCAATGAAAAAGCAAACTGGCCCAGTCTGCTGGGATCTAGCAGATTCTCCACCTGCCTTCAACGATCCTGCCCCTCACTGCCCCCTTATGTCCCTTGCCCCATGCTTACACCTCTATCTCAATCTCTTGTTGTTCTTCCTCCTCGGTCCTTCTTGCTTTGCCCACCACCGCCCCATCTCTATCCTCCCCTGGATCTAGAGTGCGTTGTCAAACTGATGTGTGTGTAAATTGCCTGTCACTCCCTGAACCCCCATCTCCTTGTCTGCCCTGAAATCAGGAGTCCCTTAGAGCATGGGTTGTCATTTCTCAGTGTCCGGAAAGAACCCGGTGGGAACCCTAATAAATACTCACTAATCCTTGTCTCCAGGCTGTCTATACTGAATCTGTGACTTCATCCTAGCTTCACATGGCTTATCTAGGATCCAGACATTTCTCCCGCTCCTCCTTGTACTCTCAGCAGCACCTGCAGCAAGCTATATTTACTTGGTGGTGGCTGCTGCTGCTGGGTCCTCCTGGTGCTGCTGAGCTCCTACTAAGCTCCTAACGTATTTGCAAACACCATGCGTTATGGGATGTATGCAATCCAGCAGCAAACAGTCTGGAGCTACCTGAAGATCCTGGGAATTGATATGCTTCCTTTGATAGCAACTGTCTCCCTGACTTATGATGGAAAAGTCTCCCCTGTGACTTGGGCTGCATGCAGTGGGAAGTGCCAGTGGTGGGGCCTGGGCTGGGGGAATCTATGGGCCTGCCTCAGCTGTACAAATCTCCCTTGTTTGTTCCTTGGTTCAGGTGATTGGCCACAGCAACTTTGGCTCCATCAGGGCCACAACCTGCGTGTATAAAGGTAAGTGCAGTGAGTGGATGGTGTGGCTAGAGAGCCTGCCATGGCAGAAGGGAGTTGCAGGTTACCCAGCTGGAGAGGCAAGGGTGTTTGTGATATGCTGCAGCCTCATCAAGCCTTTAAAACCCCAATCCTTCCACTTGGTCTGTGGGGATGGAAGGGAGGGAAGCCATTGTCTGATACCAAATGGGAGGAGTTGGCAGAGGGGGTTGGGCTTGACTTTAAGGTCCCCCGGACATCACATCCTCTCCTGCAGTGGCAGTGTAGCTGCCTGCTCTTCTGTTGCACTGAGTTTTTAGCCTGTGCTGTCTGGCTCTGTCATCGCTGCTCTTCTCCTCTCTCTTACAGGGAAATGGATCTACGAGGTGCTCATCTCCTCCCAAGGGCTCATGCAGATTGGCTGGTGCACTCTCAACTGCAGGTTTAATCAGGAGGTACTGTAACTGCACAGCTCTGCAGCCTGTTCCTGGCCTGCATGCTGAGGTCGGGGGGCGTGTTCTGTTGGTGCGCTAAAGCTACTTCCCAGCACAGTTTGTACACTGTAAATGTCACATCTTCATAAAATAATAAAGACCTCATAAAAGCGGTTTCTGCTGCATTTGCAGACTAGAGGGATTTGGAGGACACCTGCACTGTACCCGTGTGTTATGGGCTCATGCTGGATACACAACTGGGGACAGCAAATGCTGCATCTCAGGATACATAGGGCTCCCTGCTGCTCTCTCCTCTGGCACCCTGTTAGCATGATATACAGGGCTGATGGGAACAGTGGTGGCATCTGAGCCTCAACATGGTTCTTGACAAAAAATGCTACATGGCTTCTCAGGCTGGTATAAGCAAAGCCTGGTAACTTTTGCCAGGCATTTGGGGGCTGTTTGTTTCACTTGGAGTCTGGCCTGCCTGTTTTCAGTTTGTCCTTGAATGTTGATGTGTGATTGGCAGGGTGGACGGGGAGCAGCTGGTGGTGTCTCACTGGCTAGAGTGTTGGGTGTGTGGTTTGCTCCTGTTCTTTTTTTTGGGTTGAAGGTCAGTGGGGTGGTGGTCTGTAAAAAGGCATAGGAAGTGGGAGTGCAAGTGCCACTGGGTAACAGGATCTTTGAAGGCGCTGTGGGAGTGCAGAGAGCAATCTGCTGCTGCCCTGAGAGGATCACAGGTGATGCTCTGTGTTAGACTACAGATCTGGGGGCTGTGTGTGTGTCAATTACTAGAATTATGGTCCAACGCTCTTCTCCTTCCCCCAGCAGAGTGCTCATGCTGCTGAGCGCCAGAAAGCCCATTTTCTCTGCCCCATGGCTTTGCTCCCATTGCAGTGGCTGCCCCTCTGGGTGTGAGGTGCTTGGGATGGGCTCCTTGCGCCCAGACAGCTTGACTCTATTCTTAGCCTCCTCTCTACACAGGAGGGGGTTGGGGACACTCCGGATTCGTATGCATATGATGGAAACAGGGTGCGCAAGTGGAATGTCACCACCACCAACTATGGTAAAGTAAGTGCCTGCGCTCAGTGGCTCCCAAGAGGGAGCTCCCCTTTGCTCTTGGGCCTTCCCACCAGGTCACAGGTTAGGTCGCTAGTGGAGCACTGTAATTGCCGGGTCTAGCATTCCCCATCTGCAGTGATGAGCTCTGCAGAAGCCTTAATTGGCATCGGCAGTGACACAGAGGTGATGAGAGGAGCAGGCTCTGCAGGAGGGCGTGCAGCAGTTAGCAGAGCCCCGAGAGGCAGTGCTGCTCTCAAACCACACTGAACCCCATCATCGTCTTTGTGAATGCCAGCTGGGGATGAGCTGCTCTTTCCTTTGGGCAGGGAAAGAGAAGAGCTAGCAGAGCCATGTTCCCTTTAAAAGGGAAGGAAGAAGGTGGTCCCCTGAACTTTGTAAAACACTCCCGAGTGGTTTGGTGAAACAAGGGGCCAGCCCCAGGTGAGCTTGGGGATGCAGGCAGCCTGATGATCACTGACCTGTGCTCCTGGTAGCACATTGCACCCTTACAGCACCTACGTATTCAGACCTAGCTGCTTGGCCATCTAGTTTAGTTCAGTTCACTGAGCAGCTGCTGATGGGAATGAACCTCAGCTTGGCGCTGTTACTGCTCTTGGGAGGGCACCATTTGGATTGCTCCTTGTTAAACAATGCTGCTGCCCTGTGGCTAATTCTACTGGGTTTGTGGGTCTGACAGTCATGGTCCTACGCATAAACCTAGTGATGGCCAACAAGGAGAGCCTCTGAGTGTTGTGTGCACAACTGTGCAGAGGTGGCTGACGATGCTGTGTGAGCTTCTGTGGGAAGGAGAAGTCCCGTGCTTTTCTCACTAGACTTGGCCAAAAAAGGTTGCTGGAAAACAACCCAAATTGTTCTCTTTGCAAAACTGAAATCTTCACTGTGAAAACTTCTGATTTCTGTCAGGAAAGTCAGAATGAGTGCTCCTGGCTGTGCCTGTCTGCAAGGCTCAGTCTTAGAGAGACAATGATTCTATGATTCTAAGGTGAGTGAGGTCATATCTCTTATTGACCAATTTCTGTTGCGGACTGAGACATGCTTCTCAGGTCTGTGAAATGTACTCCAAGTGCCACAGCTAAATACAAGGTGGAACAGATTATTGAAGTAGTTTAACGCATTTCAAGGGACCATTCAAGGTGAAGTGGCCTGTTAACAGCCCTCCGTTCATAGGGAGGAAAGGAAGGGCATGGGGAGCAGCTGGGGGAGGTTGGTAGTGGGTTATAGATTATTGTAATAAGCCATAAATCCAGTATCTCTATTCAGCCCATGATTTTTAGAGCCTAGCAAAGTTATGAATTTAAGCTCCCAAGCTTGTCTTTTGAGGGAATTGTGCAGGCTTCTTTGAGGATGAGGACTGAGAGGTCGGATATAGAGTGATCACTTTGGGAAAAGTGTTCACCCACAGGTGCTTGGGTGTATTTTGTCTTTGGAAGGCTCTTGACATCTTTGCTTTCTGCAAGTGAAATTGACACAAGCTTTTCCGGGGGGCTGCTGAGACATAGTGCCTGGTCCCCCACCAGCTCTGGGAGGCAGAGCCTCCCACTGTACAGACTATCCTGAGGTGAGGGACCCCAGTTTTCCATGGTGTCTGACTCTAGGGCAGCCTGGCTTTGCCAGAGCTTCCAGGGCCCCTGCTGTGGAGCGGGGAGCCCTGACTCTAACTGGGGATGGCTCCAGGGGCCCTGGAAGCTCCTGAGAACCTTGGATTGAGCCCAGACTTACAGGGCTTCCCAAACTGCCTGCTGAGAAACCAGGAGCTTGGAAGCCCTGAGACTTTCTTGGGATCTGTGACAGCACTGCCATGTGGACTGCCCTGGGCCAGGGACCCTCAGGGCTTCCAGACTCATGGGCAGTGGGCTCCCTAAACTGACACTAGTGTTTGTTTTGGAAACATGTCCGTGTTACTGAAATCAATTTGGGGTGTGTGTGGGGCGGATTTCTGGTTCATGGGACACTTACACGAATTTTGATTCATTCCTTTTTGTAATGAAACCAAATTGCAAAAACGCAAAATTTCCCATAAACCCCATGTTTTGGCCAGTTCTTCTCTTCCCAGTCCAAGAGTCTGGGATAGGTATCTGGTCCTGCTCTGGTTTGGGAATATCTAATGGGAAGCTGGTCGAACACCTGGATAAGCCTCTAAACCTTTTCTTTCTCTTTCTGCAGTCCTGGGCGGCAGGAGACATCGTCAGCTGTCTGATAGACCTGGATGAGGGGACCATTGCTTTCTGCCTGTAAGCATCTTTGCAGGGCTCCCTGCTGCATTGACTAGCCCTGCTTAGTGTAAATATTCCTCTTTCCTCTATTCTCAACAGATGCTGCCAGGCCTTGGTTGAGCTCCTCCTGGCAACCGCCAGGAATATTGTACTCCCATGGCTGAATCCTTGGCCAAAGTAGCAGCTTGGTAGGGTACTTACCCTTTCTCCCTGGCTCCTAATAGTCATGGAACGCAAATGGTTTACTTCTGAGCATGACTTAAAGCATGGGTAGGCAACCTATGGCACGCGTGCCAAAGGCGGCATGCGAGCTGATTTGCAGTGGCACTCACACTGCCCAGGTCCTGGCCACCGGTCCAGGGGGCTCTGCATTTTAATTTAATTTTAAATGAAGCCTCTTAAACATTTTAAAAACCTTATTTACTTTACATACAACATAGTTTAGTTATATATTATAGACTTATAGAAAGAGACCTTCTAAAAACGTTAAAATGTATTACTGGCACGCCAAACCTTAAATTAAAGTGAATAAATGAAGACTCAGCACACCACTTCTGAAAGGTTGCTGACCCCTGACTTAAAGGGTCTGTCTTTGGTGCAGAGCTAACACAGGTGAATGGCGCTTGGGTTAACCTAGCCCAGATGTGAGCAGCCACACTGCGAATACCTGGTCAAGTTATTGGGTCCACACCTAAGTTCCCTCTAAGCTGCGCAGTCGCACAGCAGCCTATTAAGTGCCGTGCAGGCACTCAGGGCTGTGGCAGGGAGAGATGCCTCTTCCCCAGCCCTGGGCCTGCTGTCGCTGGGGGAGAGGCACCCCTCCCCACTGACCCTGGCCCCGGGCCTGCTGCGACCAGGGGAGAGGTGCCCCTCCCCACCGGCCCCAGCCCAGCCCCGGGCCTGCCACAGCTGGTGGAAAGGTGCCTATTCTCCCCAGCCCAGGTGCTGATGCAGGGAGAGAGAGCTGGGGGAAGTCCTCTTTCCCTGCTGTAGCTCTGGGGCAGCCTGTCCTGCACCCGAAACTCCTCATTCCTGGCCCCACCCCAGAGCCTGCAACCCCAGCTGGAGCCCCCACACTCTGAACCCCTTGGCCTCACCCCCACCATGTGAATTTTGTGACACATCACCTCCATATTGGTGCACATAACAAAATTCGTTCCGCACATGTGTGTGGGGGAAAATTAGAGGGAACACTGGTCCACACTGGTGCTGCACTCCTCCGAGTGTGTTGCTAGGACTACTGGGGGCATATCCCATGGTTCTTAGCACTGCAGTAAGCTGAGATGCTCTGATCGTTTTGCAGTGAGTCATGGGAGAACTTGTCTGTCCTGGGCACATGAGGAATTGTGGGAAGGTATTGGAGTACTATTGGCATGAACCTGCTTCCTTACTGCAAACTGGATGGGGTACAAGCCCAAGTGAAAGCAGCACCTGGGCTTTAGCCTATAGCCCCAGATGAGCTAGCTGGTCTGGGTTGAAAGCTCTGTCAAATGTAGGTCAGAGGTTTGTTTGTACCTGGGAGCCAGGTTAACTTTGTAGTGAAGACAGCTTAAAGCAGCCCAGGGGTTCAGGCTGTGCCTTCAGGAGTGGGGGAGTGCCACTAGGCAGGCTAGGTGTGGTGGGGAATCACTCAGGGCTCTGGGTCAGGTGTCTGAGGCGTTGCATGGAGTTCTGCACCATCGCAATATTGCACTTGTGAAAACTCCCCCTGCCCCATTCCATGGACTCCCCTGCAGCAGTAGCTGTCTGACAGATGCAGAGCTGCTGCAGGCACACAAAGTGGTGAGCAGAGGGACTGTGCTAATGGGAAGGGCAAATCTGCATCAGATCTTGGTTTTAAACTTCTAAAAGGCTGGTACAAAGCTAGAGAACTAGATGTAGGTGAGTGCTGGAATTAGTTGTTAAAGGGAGCTGCAAAGCAGACTGCGAATGGGGCTTGTTCTTTGCACTGTCTAGTGGCTACAGAAAGCCTGAAAAGTGTCTTTAGAAACACTTTTTTTTTTCTGCTTGTGTTTTCCATGAGAAATTCCATTCATGTCTAGCTTGGAAGACTCTGGGGCTGGAGAGCTAGTAAAATAATAGTGCATGACGCCGAAGAGTGAAAGTTGAGTGAGTGAGGAAAGGGAGCTCCAGTCAGACTGTCTAATGCTGCTGTAAATTGAACAGCTGTTTATCTTCAGTGACTTTGTTAAAGAGTCTATCCCCAGCTCTCTGTTTAAAGGGTGAGAGTTCCAAATATGCCACCCACACCCCCAGCCATCCTGTCTGGGGGAGGGGTGGTGGTGGGGGAACCCTTGCAAGCTGCCTTTGGGCCTTTTTTGCTGCTTTCCAATGGATAATCTCTTGGGGAAAAAAAAAATCCCTTCAAGGTCACCTTTAAACGCAATCCCAGGCAGCTATGTGATGAAGGGTAGATGAGCTCCCCCTTCTGGGGCACTTGAAGTGTAACAGCCTGCACTCCTGTTCCCGTTGAGTGTGAGGCACTTTCTCCGGGGCCAGGGCAAGCTGGGGCTTGCTGGGCTTGGCTCTATGACAGCTGGTTGATTGGCAAAACAGGCCCAGTGGAGTGTGGCAGTATTCTCTCCAGGGAATGGGAATCTCCGGTGTGGAGCAAACTGCTGCTGGGTGCCGGCCAAGGGAGAGGAGTCCAGAAAGTGATGGGCGTTTCTGATGCACGGCAAGGACTGAATGCAGGTGCTTTGTGGAGAAGATGCTCTAAGGTTGCACAGTAGTACAGACTGCAGGTGTGAACTGCAGTGTCCACAAAAGTACTGCACTGTAGCTGCGGTGTGGACGCTGCTGGCATGAACTGCAAGGTGCCTAGTTTGCTCTGTACACACAAGACTATGTTAATGTGAAATGGAATAATGGAAGCATAGGACTGGGAAGGGACTTCGAGAGGTTATCTAGTCCAGTCCCCCGCACTCATGGCAGGACTAAGTTCACGTCCGCAGTGTCCAGTGCAGTTACATCACAGCACTTCAGTGCATGCTGCAGTTTGCACCCCTGTAGTCCACATGAGGGACTGTGTAGACAAGCCCTTAGCTTCCCAGTCGGAATGGGAACAGCTCATGGCCCCTCCCTCCTAATTACATTGGCACCAGGATTTGCTTCCTCCTGCTGGGAACTGGGAGCAGCACCATGAGAACACATTGCTGTTGGACCTGGTGGGCAAAGCACAGAGCACTTTCTGGCCCTGAAAAGTAAAGCCTATGGAGGGGCTGATGTTGAGAGTTCATGGGCGCTGTGGGTGCCCAGCATCTGCAGACCAGGCCCTGCTGGAGTCCGGCTAGGCACAGGGCCCCTACTCGGGGGGGGAAATGTCCTTCACCCAGGGGTGTCTGTTTTTGGTTTTCCTTGCTAAACAGGTTAGCAAAGTGTTACCCTGCAATGCCTGTCCCAGGCCAGGCCCCTGCACATGTCCTGTGGGCTTAGTGCTGGTGGCATGGCACAAGCACTCTGCGGCACAATGGGACTGAATTCCATAGCAGTGCTAACATGGTCTGTCTGTGACATCCCTCACGTTCCCACCCCCCAGGCCCACAGCCATGGCTCTGGAGAAAATCCTCTTCAACATAACTTGCTTGATTTTGATGCTGGGTTCTTGTTGTGCTTGCTGACTACAGGGACCTTGGCAGCACCTATTAGGCCCAGGCCTGCCAATCTGTGTTGGAGATGGGGCGGCTTGTAGCCAGCATCAGCAGCTCATCTGCAGCTGCCTTGCTGCTCTAGCTGCACTTGCGGCTTCTTGGCTCCAGTTCTACGTCTCTGACCCCCCTCCCCTCCATTGCCTGGCACCATAGATCTGTGCAGGGAGCATACACAGGGGACCAAGAGGCAGCTGCAGGCAGGTCCCAGCCAGGCAGGGGGACAGGAAACAGGATGTGGGCAGCCTGATCAGCTGTGGAATTTACCCTGTGCTGCAAGTTGAATGCTGTGGCTGAGGAATCTGAGATCTGCAGGGCACTGACATAGATGAACAGGGCAAATCACACCCGCTGAGTGTTATCTGTGGTGTATTGGATACCATTATTGCTACATATTCCGTTCATGTTTTCAGGGTTACCTCAGCACTAAAAAGGCTAGAGACACATTTTCTGAATGAGATTCTGGAGCGCATGTCTGGTATGGATTCATGGGCCCCTGGTGCTTGGTGGTGATTTCCGTATCTGCCAGTGCACATCTCCCCCTTGCTGTGTGATCACAGTAAATAAGAGAAGTGTCTGGTCTATTGCCTCCTCCTCCAAACATGGTCTCTGAGATGGATCAACCACTAACCTCTTCCAGGCTAGTTAAGCCCCATGGAGGCTGTCTCTTCTTTCAGGAATGGTGTGTCTCTGGGAACAGCTTTCGATAACATCACCAGGGGAGCTGGCATGGCGTATTTCCCCGCTATCAGCCTCTCCTTTAAAGAATCAGTCGCTTTTAACTTCGGCAGCCGCCCACTCCGATATCCTTTCACAGCAAGCCTGGGGGAAGAACAGCTGGCACCTAGACCATTCTGGGTGAGGGGTGCTGAGTGCACAGCCAAACTCTGCAATCCATGATCCTGCCCTCGCTCATCCTGCTCAGATGCGCTCTTCGCAGCCCCTAGGGTGGGAAGTTAAGCAGGTGTGGCAATACGAAGGGCCTTCTCCTGTACTGGGGGTGTTCCACTTTGCTCTCAAGTGAAGTGGGTATAATGCTGTCTCAGCTGTAGGCTGACTGGTCTTGAGTGCCAAGACCCCTTCACTGTATCTTACTCTAAGTGTAGAAGTCCCAAAGGGGCCAGGAGTGTGGGCCCCCTTTGCTATGGGCCCTTCCCATCCTCCACTCTGGGCTGAGGGTGCTCTATTGTATCTCCTGGCATGGCAAAACTGCCTCACATTGGTGAGAGGGTTGGGAATGGCAGCCCATAGCTGTGTGGCTCTCGGGTCTGAGGAGCCCAGAGGTGATCTCAGTCACTGAGATGCAGAAGAGCAAAGTCTGAAATACTTGTACTTCCTTGTGGCCTCTTGGAATGTCTGTGCCCTGCTTGGCACACAGACTTGCAAGCATGGGGTGGCCTCAAGCTCTGACCAGAGACTATATGGACTGTATAATACAGCACATGCATGGCAGTCTCCTTGCGGAGCCAGTGGGACAGGTCTTCTGTTGTGTTCTGGCTAGTAGACTTTTCTTAACACTCCAGCACTTATCCGGTGGAGGGATATCGCCCCCTGCAGGACCCGCCCAGCATGGACCTGGTGGAAGCTCACAAGCTGTTGGGCTATCTGAAGAATGTTATTCACATTGGGATAGACGTGTTGGTAAGTTGGCATCATCAGGTTAGTGAGGCTAAGATTCTAGGAAATTTGTGCTGCTGCCTTCCCTCTGCCTGGCACTTTAAAATCTCTTAAAACTCTGAGGATACTCTCTACCTTCAGTGGTATGTGTTTGTGGGGGCTCCTGTGACTTGGTGACTCCTAATTGCCTATCACTCAAAAGTTGCAATAGGTCATCTCTAGCTTGTTTAAAATATTTTTTGTTTGCAGTGGTGTTGTAGCCATGTTGGTCCCAGGACATTAGAGACACAAGGTGAGTGAGGTCATGTCTCTTCCACCAACAGAAGCTGGTCCAGTAAGAGAGAAGTTTTCGAACTGCACAGAGGAGTTCTTCAGGTCTGGGAAAGGTCCTCAGTGTCGCAGCTAAATACAAGGTGGAACAGATTAAACATGAGGTGTTAACACACATTGCAAGAAACCACTTTAAACAAAGTGGTCAATTAATACCTCTACAGTATCAGAAGCGAGCTCCCCACAGACCAGGACCCACAAACTCAGAGGCACCAGACTCTGGCAGAATAAAGGATGCAAAACTTCAGACATAGCTCCACCGTTAAGATGATCAGTACCCCCATAACACTTTTTAGGATCCATGGGTCCTACATATGTCTATCACAACCTGTGGTATACCTCATCCCATGCATCAAATGCTCCACAACACCAATGTAGGCAAGCTTGTACAGAAAAATGATAAAAGATCAAAACACCCTCGCACTTGTGGGGAATGCCTTTCCCAAAGCGATCTCTCAATGTCTGACCTCTCAGTCCTCATCCTCAAAGGAAACCTGCACAACACCTTCAAAAAATGAGCTTGGGAACATAAATTCATAACTCTGCTGGACTCAAAGTCCTGGTCTACATGCAAAGTTGGGTCGTTTAAGCTGCCTTGTGTTGACCTAGTTGTGCATGTGTCTACCCTTAAGCGTGTGTCCTACTGGTGTAAGCACCCTGTTACAGCAACTCAGCATCACCACTTCCCCAAGGGGCACCGAGCCATGGTCGATGTATGGAGGTGGCTGCAGCATGAATGTAGACACTGCATTACTTATGTCTACCCTAACAGTCCTTCAGCAGCCGTCCCACAATGCCTGACACTGACTGCTCTGGTCACGATTGTGAACTCCACTGCCCAGGGGTCACAGAGACCGGAAGGCCCCCCACTACATCTTTAAAGCCGTGTGAATTTTTGAAATGTCTTTTCTTGATTGTCTTGACGAGCACATCGAGCAGCTCTCTATTGTGTACGACTGCCCAACTCATCATGCCAGCTACGTGCTCCAGGCACTCTGGCTTGGAGTAGACAGGAGCTATTGGATTCCTGGGCCTGTTGGGAGAAAAGGTTCTGCAGGCACAGCTACGGACCAGTAGTAGAAATCTGGACATCCATGAGCAGATTGTATGGGGGATGCAGGAGAAGGGGTATGACAGGGACCAGCACCATGCTGTGTGAAAGTGTAAGAATGCAACAGGTGTATCAGAAGGCCAGGGAGGCCAACAGTCAATCCATTGCCAAGCTGTAGACCTGCCGCTTTTACAAAGACGCATGCCATACTCTGCAGAGACCCCATCACCACCCCACAGACCATCAGGGATACCTCCAAGGAGCCTGAGCCTTAGGCCCCAGGCGTGAACAGTGAGGAGGTTGAGGAAGAAGAGGATGGGGAATGTGTGACTCGGGGGTCCAGATATGCCACGAGCCAGGACCTGTTTGAGATTCCACTGCAGTCCCAGCTTTTGAGCATGGGCGAGCCTGATGTAGGGGAAGGAACCTCAGATAAGTGTGTAATTGTGTTTCCCATTACAATGCTATACCGATGGTGCTCTCATCTTAAAAGGACACAACTATCAACTTTTCATTAATTTACTTGTACAAGAAGAGGTAGCGGTGGAACAAAGAGGTAGCATTATCATCTACTTTTCAGTGCCCTGTAGAGTTAAGCAAGGGTGGTGGGAGGGCACACCAAGCAGTTTATGTACACAGGTTCCTTGAATCTTCCTGAGAGATTTTGGTGAAACTTTCATGGAGGTTCTCTGCAATGCTCTCCCAAAGGTTTCTAGGGATGACTGCCTTATTACTTCCTCGGTAGGACACTTCCCACTGCACTCAGCAATAACTTCAGCAGGCACTGTTTATTTGCCTCACTCTTCACAGACTAGGTCAGCTCCCAGACTACTGCACTGGGCAGCACAGTATGGAGAGAAGGTGAGCAGCCCTCAGTGGTGAAAACAGGTTCAGGACTATTTAGAAAAGCTGGACATGCACAAGTCCATGGGGCCGGATGCAATGCACCCGAGGGAGTTGGCTGATATGATTGCAGAGCCATTGGCCATTATCTTTGAAAACTCGTGGTGATCGGGGGAGGTCCTGGACGATTGGAACAAGGCAAATATAGTGCCCATCTTTAAAAAAGGGAAGGAGGAGAATCCGGGAGCTACAGACCGGTCAGCCTCACCTCAGTCCCTGGAAAAATCATGGAGCAGGTCCTCAAGGAATCCATTTTGAAGCACTTGGAGGAGAGGAAGGTGATCAGGAACAGTCAACATGGATTCACCAAGGGCAAGTCATGCCTGACCAACCTGATTGCCTTCTGTGGTGAGATAACTGGCTCTGTGAATATGGGGAAAGCAGTGGACGTGATATACCTTGACTTTAGCAAAGCTTTTGATACGGTTTCCCACAGTATTCTTGCCAGCAAGTTAAAGAAGTATGGATTGGATGGATGGACTATAAGGTGGATAGAAATCTGGCTAGATCATCGGGCTCAACAGGTAGTGATCAACGGCTCGATGTCTAGTTGGCAGCCAGTATCAAGCGGAGTGCCCTAGGGGTCTGTCCTGGAGCCAGTTTTGTTCAGCATCTTTATGTAATGATCTGGATGATGGGATGGATTACACCAGGGGTTCTCAAACTGGGGGTTGGGACCTCTCAGGGAGGGGGTTGTGAGGTGGTTATATGGGGGGTTGTGAGCTGTCCGCCTCCACCCCAAACCCCGCTTTGCGTCCAGTATTTATAATGGTGTTAAATATATTTTAAAGTGTTTTTAATTTATAAGGGGGGTTGCACTCAGGGGCTTGCTATGTGAAAGGGGTCACCAGTACAAAAGTTTGAGAACCACTGGATTACACCCTCAGCAAGTTTTCCGATGACACTAAGCTGGGGGGAGAGGTAGATATGCTCTAGGGTAGGGATACGATCCAGAGTGATCTAGACAAATTGGAGGATTGGGCCAAAAGAAATCTGATGAGGTTCAACAAGGGCAAGAGCAGAGTCCTGCACTTAGGACAGAAGAATCCCATGCACTGCTACCGGCTGGGGACCAACTGGCTAAGCAGCAGTTCTGCAGAAAAGGATCTGGGGATTACAGTGGATGAGAAGCTGGATATGAGTCAGCAGTGTGCCCTTGTTGCCAGGATGGCTAACGGCATATTGGGCTGCATTAGTAGGAGCATTGCCAGCAGATTGAGGGAAGTGATTATTCCCCTTTATTCAGCACTGGTGAGGCCACATCTGGAGTATTGCGTCCAGTTTTGGGCTCCCTACTACAGAAAGGATGTGGACAAATTGGAGAGAGTCCAGCGGAGGGCAATGAAAATGATTAGGGGGCTGGGGCACATGACCTTATGAGGAGCAGCTGAAGGAACTGGGCTTATTTAGTCTGCAGAAGAGAAGAGTGAGGGGGGATTTGATAGCAGCCTTCAACTACCTGAAGGGGGGTTCCAAAGATGATGGAGCTAGGCTGTTCTCGGTGTTGGCAGATGACAGAACAAGGAGCAATGTTCTCAAGTTGCAGCGCAGGAGGTCTCAGTTGGATAATAGGAAAAACTATTTCACTAGGAGGGTGGTGAAGCACTGGAATGGTTTACCTAGGGAGGTGGTGGAAATCTCCTTCCTTAGAGGTTTTTAAGGCCTGGCTTGATGAAGCCCTGGCTGGGTTGTTATAGTTTGGTTGGTCCTGCTTTGAGTAGAGGGTTGGACTAGATGACCTCCTGAAGTCTCTTCCATCCCTAATCTTCTATGATTCTATCTGGGTCTGGGTGGCTTTGTGATGCCAACAGCAGCTGTGCTCTGTGCCTTTTGTTAGCCTCAGGAGTGAGAGATCTGCTAAAATCACTGTTGTATCTGGAAAACTGCCAGTATTGAATGCCAGTGCCCTGTACTCGGTTTCATGGAGCCAAGCAGTTCACTCTGCATTTCGCTCACCCCTTGCGAGCCGTGCTCACCGTGGCTGGTGCTGAGTGGGGAGTTGTGCACAAGCACTCCAAAGCAGAAGTGTCAATAAGCACAGACATTCTTGTTTAAAGCTTTAGGGGAGCAAGAGAAGGGATTTCTGAAGCTTAATGTTCACTTTCCATTGGGACTATATCAACAGTGGTACTTGTGTGTGTTATCTGCCTCTGCTGCCATTGTCGCCTTGTGGGGTTCCCATTCCATGCCTGCAGGACACCTGAGCTAGGTGAGGGGAAAGGAGGATCTGGAATGGCATGTTCAGTGAGATCCTGCAAGCCAGTGCTGCATCAGAGTGTGAGCACAGGGCCTGGAGGGTGAACACTGCAGACAGCCTGGAGAAGGAAGGAAAGTCCCAGGAGTCCCATCAGGAAAAGGAGAGGGAGATGCACCCAGATGCAATGGGCTTCTCTGGCAGCAAATATAGGTGCTGCAGCCTTTTGTGGACCTACAGGTTCAACAATCCGGGGTTCGTCTCCCTTTGCAGTCAATGGAGAACTCCACTGCAGCACCTCCTGCCATCCCCCAATATTCCACATGACATCAGGGGCTGAATCCCTACCCTACCACTCCACCCCGAGGGACATTAAGGACAACCTCGGCTTCATGTGCACTGACCTGTGATAGCTACGGTTGTTGTAGGTGTAGGTAAAATGGACATGAATGTTCTTTCCCCTTAAGTTTTGTTCCATTAATTTATTAAGTTTTTAGTGTATTTGCTTTTAAATGGCACAGATTTCTTTGCACTGGGTTTCTGACTGAATAAAATCCTGTCTGGAAAATAATTCATCTTCATAAGTTCACAACATATGCTTACAGCCTGCCTAGCAGTTCTGAAAGCACCCACTTGTTACTGGTTTCAGAGTAGCAGCTGTGTTAGTCTGTATCTGCAAAAAGAACAGGAGTACTTGTGGCACCTTAGAAACTAACAAATTTATTTGAGCATAAGCTTTCGTGGGCTACAGCCCACTTCTTCGGATGCATAGACTGGAACATATATTGAGGATGGAGACACACACACACACACACACACACCATGAAAAGGTGGGAGTTGTCTTACCAACTCTGAGAGGCCAATTAAGTTAGAGAAAAAAACTTTTGAAGTGATAATCAAGATAGCCCAGTACAGACAGTTTGATAAGAAGACTTCCATTCTATATATCCGAAGAAGTGGGCTGTAGCCCACGAAAGCTTATGCTCAAATAAACTTGTTCGTCTCTGAGGTGCCACAAGTACTCCTGTTCCACTTGTTACTGTACAGTGGGACACAGCTCATCGGGTCAGTGACAAAAACTGTAATAATCAAATGTACAGCAAGTGCTGCAAAATTAATATGTGCACGAAGCAGCATACAATTCCTAACAGGCACCCAAACAGCAGGGCCAGGTAGCACCTTTCAGTGCTCTCCAGCCACTCCTTGTCATCCCAAGCCTGCATGATGATGTGATCCCATCAGTCAGTGCTCATTCCTTGGGCCCAGAAACAGCACTCCATCATCTGCAGCTCCTCTGTGAACTCCACCTACCACCTTGAATTGGCAATCCATCTTCCAAGAAATCAGCATGTTCTCCACTGATTTGGTGGTTCTTGTGGCTCTGGAAATGCCAGAGGATAGTTCATCCTGTACTTGCAATGCTTATGACAATAGCGCAGAGCTGGGCAGGCTCCATACTGCTGTCAGATGGCGGATAGCCAGGAGGGCTGCATAGGTTCATAGGATTTTTAAAACAAATGCAAAAATTATGGGATATAGATGACATTATGTGGTGGAGACAGTTGCAAGCTGTGAAGTTAACCCCTTGTTCGCAGTCATCTCTGCACGACTCTTTCCTGCCTCAGTATGCATTGCCAAAACTTCCCAAAAGCCTCTTGTAGACAGTGGTGGATTGCACACTGGGATACTTGCCCATAGTGCATCACATTGTGCCTTGACACAACACTCCTGGTGAGTATGCTCAGCGCTGACACAAGGAACCAAGTATGCACACGCATAAACTATACACTAACTGCTGTGGCTTATACCAATGTAACTTGTGTAGCATAGACATGGCCTAAAAATCATGGGCTCACCAGAGAGCCCGGCTTTGTCTCATTACAACAGCTTGTAACCTTGTAATCCTCCTTTGTCCCATGACTGCAAGGATGTTAATTGCCCTGTTCATTTTAAGTAGTTTCTTGCATTGTGTTAATCTCTTATGCATTAACAATCTGTCCCAGCTTGTATTTAGTTGTGATACTCTGGTTACCTTTTCCAGACTTAAAGAAATTCTGTGAAGCTCAAAAGCTTGTCTCTCACCAACAAAATATTTCTTGTATCACAGCTTTCAGCAGTGAGAGTTCCCATCGATGCTATACACCAAGGGAGACTGAATTTATAGCTTGTATGATCATAACCACAGAATGTATTTATTTTTGCAGCTGTGTGAAACTGTTTTGCATATTTAACTCTCACTCGATCCCAACTCTACTAGTCCAATTTTTGACATGCCCCTCATGGCAGCAGTGTGGGCACATCTTAGAGAATCTGTATTCTCATCACTGGCATCCAGCATCAGGCAAGAGAGGGAGATGAAAATAACCATTGCTGACGGTAGCTAGAGAATGCTTCTCTAGCAGTGACACTTATGAGGCTGCCTCATCATCATCCAGGCTGGAAACACTTGCTTTATCCCACGGTGCGCTTGGCCTTCTGCTTTCCCACAGAGGGCAGAACTTGGATCTAGCCCCGGTCATGATTGAAAGCACACCACAAATCTTTCCTACCTCGCTTAGTTTAGAAACTTGCTCAGTTAGAACCTGTTGGGATAGGAAGTGCAGGCAGGTTGGGGGAGTAGTAAATAATGAAGAGGACAGGTGTGTCAGATTCACAGGGTTTGGTCTGTGCCCCAGCCTGGAGTGACTCTTTAATGTTCCAGACCTCAAGGGTCCACACAGTTCAACAGGTCAGGCCTATGGCCTCGACAACTCTGAGCTGTCTGCCCCTAGCAGCAATTTCTGTCTCTTTCCATGGCTCCCTGCAGCAAATCCAGCCGAGCCAGACTCCTGTGGGAGGTCTGTATGGTACCCCTCAGGGAGCAGTGCTCTCTGTAGGTATTTGCAGTGACACCAGACAACCTTTTCAAAAACAAGGTAATGCTTTAGTAGTCATCTGGCCTACAGAATATGAAAGTCCTGATGCTAGTAAGGGAAACCAAGGTTCAGACAGTCCATACTGCTGAAAGCCAGGGCTCTACCCAGTCAAGCTGCCCGTAGAATGTATGTTGGCTCTGTCCTTTTTTTTTTTTTTTCTTTCCCTCTTGTTTGTCTAGGGCACCCACATTTATCCTGTTCCTAGGGCTCAAGGCATAACCCTCTTAATTGAGGCACCCATCCATACCCCATTCCTAGGGCTCAGGGTGTAATAATCAATGCTCCTAATAAGGCAAATTAACTTTTCCTGGTGGCCAGTCAGGATCAGGTCATCTGGGGACTCCAGCTTCTGCATGATATGGCTGGCAGGATGTTGAGGTCTGGCAGCTCTGATCTGGGGCTGCATCCTGAAGTTGGTTCCTAAGAACTTCCTTTTGGACCCCAGTTTATATTGTGAAATTTGAGTCCTGCTTAGCTGTCCCTTAACCAATCATTTTACTACAATATTACAAGATAATTCTTTGACCAATCCTAACATATTGTGAAATAATTCTTTAACCAACCAGACCCCACCACCTTAGTTGATTTAAATCTTGTAAAATTAATTATGCAACAGACAGAAAAAATCAAAGAACCAGACAGAAACCTTACAGATCAACAATAGAGAAGTAGGGACCATAAAGGCCAAACAGTAGAAGTATAGATTTCATAATCGCAACTATCAAACACAGTTTTTTTTAAGGATCTGAAGATGTTTCTTTATCTGGTGATGGTGGGTGCTATTAGGACAAGATGGCCTTCTTAATAGCCTGATATTTCATTGTTTTAATGTAATTTAGATGGAATGGGAGGATGTGACTTTCTGCTTTTTGGCTCATGGCTGCTGCTCTCCTAATATGGCTGCAGAAAAAAGCCTCAGACATTGAAGTCAGTCCAGGTGCGAGCTCTTTGTCTCTCCAAAGGCCAGCTCTTAACATAGCTACCTGCCACTTTTCCCCATTGTTCTCCAACTCTCTGCTTCCCAGCAGAGAGGTGGGTGTGGCTGGGGGAATCTTGCTTCTGGTTGGTGGTTGCTAGGTGTGAATGGCCTGGCCAGTGACATTCCCGTTTGTCTTTTGGACCCTCAATTGAGATGGGTCGCTTTCATCCTGTCTTTAACAGCCAATTCATCCCATCCCAGACAGGTAATCCAAAAACTTCATGCCTTCTGCTTCGCCCCAGGAGCATTTTAACCCTTCTGCACCCACTAGTTGGCAAGCCCTAGTCAGGTAAGTCCCTGGCAGGCACATCATCCATACAATGTTATGGACAATTCCCATTTTGTCACAACAGGTCACTGACAGAGCCAACTGGATGGCTTGGCAAACTGGGTGCAAGCAAACACTGTGTTCTGACACAGCTAAGTGTAAATGTATACAGCTGGGAGCCAAGAATGTAGGTCAGAAGGGGGAGTTTCTTGGTGTGCTCTGGCATGACCAGTGCTGGATACAAGTGCTGCACTCCCTGCAAAGCAGGGGGAGGTCAAACTTACAGGACGGGACTATTCAGGGAAGCAGTGATATTGCAAAAGTTATGGGGGTCATGGTGGATAATCATCTGAACATGAGTTCCAAGTGCGATGCTGCGGCTAGAAGGGCTAATGTGATTCTTGGATGCATAAATGGGTGAATCTCCAGTAGGAGCAGAGAGGTTATTTTATCTCTGGTTTTGGCACTGGTGTGACCGCTGTGGGAATACTGTGTCCAGTTCTGGTGTCCACAATTCAAGAAGGATGTTGATAAATTGGAGAGGAGTCAGAGAAGAATCCTAAGAATGATTAAAGGATTGGAAAACCTGCCTTATAATGAGACTCATAGCTTGGTCCATTCAGACTTGATTTCAGTGTGTAAGTACCAGCTGAAAAGCAAATATTGGATAATGGATTCCTCAATCTAGGAGAAGGTCTAACATGAGCCAGTGGCTGGAAGCTGAAGCTAGAGAAATTCAGACTGGAAATAAGGTGTAAACTTTAACAGTGAGGCTAACTAATAATTGGAACAATGTACCAAGAGTTGTGGTGGATTCTCCATCACTGACAATTTTACAATCTAGGCTAGATGGTTTTCTAAAAGCTCTACTCTAGGAATTATTGTGGAGCAGATGAGCACAGTGGTCCCTTCTGGCCTTGGAGTCTCTGGATCTATGGGTGCTCTCCTCACTCTGCATCTTGGGTACCATTGGTTTCTGTAGTGACTGTGCCTTACGGTATCTAAGGCCATTCTGCCCTGCATGTGGGGAGAGGGAAAAGAGCACTAATCATGTTCTGAACTCTTGTCTAAACTGCTCTGTGAAATGTGCAGCTTAACCAGGGCATGTGCTGGTGTGTGTTAAAGTTCCAGTTCACCCCTGCACACGGCAGCTTAGCCCATCACCCCCCCCATCCTTATTTGCCCCAATGCGTGGTGGCTTAGCTCATCCCCCATCCCCTGCTACCCTAGTTCACTCCAAAACATGGCAGCCTAGCCCATCTCCCCTCCCTTCTGCTCCCCCTCCTGTCATCCTAAGTCACTCCAGCCTGGGGGCAGTCTAACCCATCCCCCCTGCTGTCCTAGTTCAGCCAGGCATTTGGCAGCAGCTTGGCGTTAGGGCGTGCACCATGGCTCCTTCAGTGATTTTTCCCAAAGGGCTGTTAGGGTGTGACTTCTCCCATGATTCCCCAGGGCTTTCATCATTTCCCAGTGCATGTTACGGCAGGGAGCTGAGTCAGGTTCTGTGGGAGAGTTAGACAGAGAAGCATTGAGGCTGAGCGATAGTGTGGCCAGGGGCCACAACTGAAAGTATCATCAATACAGTTCAGCCAGCTGATGCAGGAGCACGGACTACAGATATGCTGCTCTCTACTATAGGTAGGGCCCTACCAAATTCACGGTCCATTTTGGTAAATTTCACTGTCATAGCATTTTTAAAATCTTGAATTTCATGGTTTCAGATATTTGAATCTTAAATTTCACAGTGTTGTAACAAACAATGAATATGTATTTAAAAATGGTGAAATATACATGTGGAATGCCCTTTTGTCAGCATTTCTCAAACTGGGGGTCTTGACCCAAAAGGGGGTTGCAAGGCTATTGGGAGGGGGTAGGTTTGTAGTATTGCCATCCTTCTCTGCTGCAGTCAGAGCTGGGTGGCCGGGGAGGGGTGGTTCCTGGCCTGGTACTCAGCTCTGAAGACAGTGCTGCGCGGCGCCAGCAGCAGCACACAAGTAAGGCTAGGAATACTATGCCACCCTTACTTCACCGCTGCTGCTGGCAGTGATCAGAGGAATGATGCCTCTGCTTCTCCATAAGCTGCTGCTTTTTTAACCCTACTGTTGACAAGCTAACTGAAACAGAAAGAAGCACACTATCTGCGACCAAACTAACTACTACCCAGGAACGAATTAACTACCAACTGCCGGTCTAATGACCAAGTAACAAGATTACTAGGGAGCAACACGGTTGTTCCCACTTCCTGCCTGAGATGGTTAGAAGGAACCGAGTGGCCACTGGGGTTGCTGTGCCCTTGATGACCTCAGAGGAGTGGGCGTGTGAGGCCATGCAGTGTGTGTGTATGACCCCCCTCCCCCCCTTTGGACGCTGCTGGTGAAAACATTCTGAGCTCCTGTGCTGGGCACACGGACACTGTGAGTGGGATGCACACATGCAGTAACTTGAAGAGCTGAGCATGTCCCATGGCATGGTGGGAAAGGCTAGTGCACTCTAGTCACCATCCCTGTAAATTCTTGTGCCTTCTTTTGTCCTAGCACAGTGGTTCTCAAACTTTTGTACTGGTGACCCCTTTCACACAGCAAGCCTATGAGTGTGACCCCCCCACCTTATAAAGTAAAAACACTTTTTTATATTTAACACCATTATAAATGCTGGAGGCAAAGCGGGGTTTGGGGAGGAGGCTGACAGCTTGCGACCCTGCATGTAATAACCTCATGACTCCCAGTTTGAGAACCCCTGTCCTAGCATCTGAGACGTAATGAACTCTCATACATCCCCATGCCTGCATTCCACCCACTGTCTCCTGATTGGTCCCTTCCCCAACAGCTGAGCAACAGGGGGTGAAACAAACATAACTGTGGGCCTGGCGCCCAGCTGTACCAGGCAGCACCTGGAGATGCAGCTGCTGAGCCAGCACTGCCTGGTGGGCTCAGAGCACTCCTGGCACCCCCACAGCTGTCTGTATCTTGGAAAATTCCTTCCAGTGCTGGGAGTTGAGCCTCAGGCCTGCAGGCCTCTCTCTCACCTCCTCTGAGTGTGGATGGTGGGAGAGGAGGGAAAATGCACTTTGGGGGGGGGGGGGGTCATATAGCAGTGCAGTAACATGCATTTCTGTTTCTAAACATGTGCACCGTCAGGCTGTCCTGGGGATGCAGGTTTATGGAATGGGTTTTGCCTGACATCTGGTGTCGGGCCTGGCTGAGCTAGAACTCACCCCCCAAAGGCTGTTTCGGCTTTGTGGCGTTTTGGATACTGAGTTCTATAATGGCTTCCCTGCTGAAAGCCGCCTTATGGGGCGTGGGGGATGTGCATGCCTTTGGGCATCCCTTCAGGGATATCCCCTGTGCTGCTGTCCTCTCTGCAGAGGCAGGGAGTGCTGCCCCCTCCTTCAAGCGTGCGTCTGATGATGGCGCTGCAGGCGGGATTGGGGTTGCTCAGAGCCTTATGTCTCCTGGGATTGGTTTTGCAGGAGGGGAAGTTGGTGGAGAAGGACACGTCGATGTGGCAGCTGCAAGGAGAGCCCACAGTGCTGATCACCCTGGCACACATCTTTAACCACTTTGCCCCTCTCATGGTGAGTGCTGGCTGCTGGATGTGCATGTGCTCCCCCCCCCCCCCAGTGCTTACAGGGAGGGGGACCCACAACTCCTCCTTGGTTTTCATAGCTCAGGCAGGAGAGGTGACATGCTCTGGTATCGGAGAATTCACAGGCCTAGAGTTATTTGTCAGGTAGTCCCAAGTCATGAATGGCCCCTCTCCCATGGGGTGGCAGCTCCTGCTACAGCCTGACTGAGAGAGTGATATTGCAGAGCTAGTGTGGAGGCTTTGTGTTTACCAGGGTGTGTGCTTGCTATCTGGTCAGTGAACTGCAGAGTGGTGGTGATAGGGGTGAGATTGATGCTGCATTGCAGGGAGTTAATGCATAGGCGCCAACTTTCTCCGGCGCCGGTGGGTGCCTGTGCCCCCTGCCCCCATTCCAACCCCATCCCCAAAGTCCCTACCCTAACTCCGCCCCCTCCCTGCCCCTATTGGATCCCTTCCCCAAATCCCCGCCCCAGCCCCGCTTCTTCCCCCAGTGCGCTGCATTCCCCCTCCCTCCCTCCCTGCCCCACGAATCAGCTGTTTCGCAGCGCAAGCGCTGGGAGGGAGGGGGCAGAAGCAGGACATGGCGGCGTGCTCGTGGAGGAGGTGGAGGTAAGCTGGGGCAGGGGGGTGGGGCGGGGCCATGGGGAGCTGCAGCACCCACCAATTTTTTTCTGTGGGTGCTCCAGCCCCGGAGCACCCATAGAGTTGCCATCTATGGGTTAATGTGCTGCAGGGGACACTCTTTTGGAGCCCTTTGTACCCTGAGTTTGGTAATCAGGCTCTGCTTTCTTGCTTTCACATCTACTGTGGCCCACTTTTGCCTGGCACTTGTCAGAAATGGTACGGTTTCCATGTACTCCTGAAGTGGGCTGGGCTGTTCATGGCACCGAGCCGGGCATTGCTGCCAGACGTGTCATCTTCAGTCTGCTGTAACAGGAATATCCCATGGGCAGCAGTAAGTCACCGTTCCTACCTGATGCTGGCTCCCAGCAAATCTACAGCTTTCCACCTGAGCCTAGACCCTCTGTCTAGTGCTGAGAACCCGTTCTCTGCTGCTGTTTGGTGCTGCTGCTGGCTAGAGCTGCTGACCACAGGCTTTCTGTTTGCAGTGCAAAGTGTACCTGGTGGAAGATGTGCTCATGAACTTCCTGCTGAGCATTCTGGAGCAGGGAGGCGCTGTGGAAGCACATCCTCTCATCCAGCAGCTACTGGATCTCATGTGGCTTCTCATGGAGGTGAGTTGCTCAGGCACTTCCCCCTCTCTCTTTTAACTCTGCATCCCCTTGGTTCTCTGTAACAATGGGCAGGTGTCAGGATCTCGGCTGGGTGTTGGGCTTCCCCATTTGCCCATCTTGTCTGCACTCTGCACTGGCATGGTTTAACAGTTGAGTTGGTTTCTTGCCACCATCCCCCAAAGCAGCTTTGCCTGCCAGCTGTACTCCCTTAAGAATGCAGTACCAGCATCTGGTGCCCTGGCACTGGCTGTTCTCAGCACGCCAGGCCCTGGCTACAGTGACTGCAGGGAGGGAGCTGGGAAGAACTAGATTGATAATTAGAAATGGCTGGCCATAGTGAGTTTCTCCCCCCACCCAGAACCCAGTGACCAGGTCCTTTCAGTGTTAACAACTGTCCCTTGTGGAGTGGGAAAGACCGAGCTGCTACTAGGGAACTGGGAAGAGAGGAGGAAAGAGTTTGATATCTTTGACCTCTGAAAAGCGATTTCAGAATCGGACTTTTCTAGCTTCCTTAACTGTAAATAAACACAGATGTTAATTATTTAACTTCCTGCTTGTGTGACAGTAAAACTGTTACTCTTGATTAAAACTCTTTGAAAATAACCACTATTTAGTAATACTTCTGTAATTATAAAGTTCTCTTCATTGGAGCGGCTGGGGCTACCTGGGAAATGTTATAGACCATGACGTTGCATTGGCTGCAGTGGCAACTAGTGTCACGCCATTGCCCTCTTAATACTGGGTTAATGAAATACAGCCCAGGCTCAGCCAGGCCAGGAGGTTGTGCCCCTTCCTGGGAGGTGTCTGAGCTGGGCTTTGGCAGGCATCTCCTGGGAACCCCCTGCTGAGAGTACCCTGGTGGGTCTAAACCCAGAACTGGCAGAAGCAGCCTGGCGGCTGATCTAACTGCTCCAGGAGCTGTAGGGAAGAGACACTCTTGGGTAGCTGGGGTCAGGCTTGCATAGGGTGTCCAGATGTCCCAATTTTATAGGGACAGTCCCAATTTTGGGGGCTTTTTCTAATATAGGCACCTATTATCCCCACCCCCTGTCCTGATTTTTTTTACACTTGCTATCTGGTCACCCTAGGCTTGCAGGAGTTCCAGAGTATTGCCCACCCCTGTGGTTGCACCTGGCTAGCAGATGGCTGCTACTAGCCCTCATCACCGTGGGTCAGATGCTGCAGTGAAATCTCCCCTAGCATGTTCTGGACGCTTGCTGGCCCATAGCTCAGGTGACAGATTGGCCCCTGCCTCCCCCTCTTCCTCCCTCTCTCTCTCTCATTGCTGTCCTCCAGGAGTGAAACCAGAAGCCCTGGCAGGATGAAGTCCTGAGAGGTACCTAGAGGTACCTTTCGGTCTGGTATGGACCTGGGGAGCTGCATTGGCTTTCTGGGCTCTTCGCCAACAGAACCTGGGCCACATGGTGTCTAGGAGATGACTTGTCTCAATGTTCACTCTGGTATTAGACAGCTATTACTCTCTGCTGCCGATGCTGTGTCAGAGGCAGAGTGCCAGACTGCCCATCAGGTGGGTGGGTTCAGAGTGCTTGAGTGCAGGTCAGCTTCCAGAAACTAACCCTCCTCCCTCTTCATAAAGTCCATTGTTGGACTGTCTCTAGGGAATGGGACTTGCAGCCTGGTGAGGGCTGCAGAACAGAACTTCCCAGGTGTCTGCTGGATCTATAATAGGTGATGGGGTCTGGTGGGGCCATGCAGCAGGGGCGGGACCTTCCCAAAAGTGCTGGTGGGGGAGAGCCCCCCGCTCCCTCCTTGGCCCCTTCTGCACCAGGCCCTGGCCAAGCCAAAGCAGGCCAGGAGCCGTGGACCCTCCACCTGCCTGGGGTGATAGGGCCAAGAGCAGCCCCTGGCCCCACCCCGTGGGCCCCCAGGGCAGGTGGAGGGTTTGCGATTCCCCACAGCTGCCTGTGCAGCTGACCTGACCTGGCTCCGGCTGGGGCCCGGGCCTTGGAGCCACAGCCAGGCAGCTGTGGGGAGCCGTAGCACGGACCCTCCACCTGCCCTGGGCGGAAGGTCTGAGGGGTGAGGACACAGGCTGGGGACTGATCTCAGCCGTCCCACCCCAGGCAAGTGGAGGGTCCGCAGCGCCCCACACAGCCCAGGCTCCCCGGCCAGGCTCCAGCTGCTGGCCTGGCCGGGCGGGGAGGCCTGTGGTGAAAAGTCCACTTTCAAAAAGTGGGAGGGCCATGGCCTTCTGGTCCCCTGGTTCTGGCACCACTGGGGCTATGCTGGGCCAGAGGTGGCTTTGCATTCCTTAATTCAGGGGCTGGTTTGTACCTGAGGGCTGCTGCTGGCTGGTTCCAATAGCTGCAGACTGTTGATGTGTTAGAATGCCCTGGCATGCCCCAGGATGTAGGCGCTGCTATCCCAGCTCTTGGCCATCTGGGGGTTCCTCCTGTGCAGGGAAATCTTGGGGCAGGGAGGAGTGTGAATCTGAGAATCGGGCCCTCTCTTTCTAGAACTCTTATGTTATGACTAAGCAAAAGCCAGGAGGGAAGGTAATGCCTACATGTGCTCTGTACTGTGAGATTCCTGGTTCATATCACTAGTGTCCGGCTGCAGTATGGGGTCACATACAACCCAGGGGACTCCACTCTTTCCTGCCTAGGCAAACACCATTTCCATGTGTTCAGCCAGAGGCGATGCCTCTCTTGGTCCTGATTTGGTTATTTCTGAAATGCACACCTTCCATCCCTCCCCACATCCCCCCAGATGTCGATTTCTGTTGAGTCTTTCTCTCACTCTTTCTCAGGATTACGAGGTGCATGAATGCCTCAAGCAGCTGCTGATGTCCCTGCTCCGGGCTTATAGGTTCTCTCCCATCATCCCAGACCTGGGTTTACAGGTGAGTGGTAACTGAGAGTGCCCGAGAACAATGACTAGCCAAGGATTCATCCTGCCCTGGCTTCAAGTGTCCCAACGCAGGGAGTAGTCTGGAGTCAGACAGATTTCTGCACCAGAAGGGACCACTGTGCTCATCTAGGGTGACTTCCTGGATAACATGGGCCAGAGACCTGCCCCAAAATAACACCTAACGGCGGTCTCTCAGAAAAACATCTAAACCATTTCAGTGATGGTCCCTATTGTATTCCATTGAGGGTAATGCATATGCTCCTGGAACCAGAACTTTTCAAAGTAGTAGTGTTTGTCAGTCCGCGCATGCGCCTCTGTGTTGCTTCGTGGCTTTGCCTAAGGCAATAAAGGGCAGATGACTGCATCTTCAGTTTCTTCTTACCACTGCATGGTCTGAGTCGGAGTTTCTGCTGTCCTTGGTGACACATTTCCTGGAAAACTGTTTTTATTCTTTACTTAGGAATTTGAATGTTTTGTGTAATAGTTTTGTTTCTCAAGGTTTCGTAGGGCTAAGGACTGGGGATGCTGCTCCAGTGGTTTTCAGCCAAACAGTCCCCAACACCCCCACCCACACACCCCAGCATCTGCATCTGGGTATTGAACGAAGTCAGGATCTTCCATGGTTTTTGGTAGTAACTTTCTTTTGGGATGCTGCTTTGGCCTTTCCTGCCAAACGATCCTCCCCACCCAAGTCTGCGCTTCCTACCCTCGTTTTGTTCTCCCTCAACGATGTGCATCAACACTGTCTGTACTGTTTGGGGGACGCCCACACCATGGTCAGGTGCAGGATCTGTCTCCCCTTCCCTGCCACACACGGGAAGGCAGAGCCCTCCACCTTAAGAAGCACCTCATGGAGGTTGCCACAGGGGGGCAGTTGGATCCTGGCCAGGGAACAAGCCCCCCAACACCCTCTCTCCCCTCGGTCATACACCGCCCTGAACAATCCATGAGTGCACTTCTTACCACGGAGCCCCAATACAACGTTGCTGGTATCCGTATTAGGGACCCCGCAGTGGGGCCTAGCTATGAATTACGGAAGCATGCACATAAGCGTGGAAGAAAGTCTCCCTCCAGATCTAAGAGAGAGACTGTGCCATCCATGAATTCCGGCCAAGGGAGAGCACCATGCTCCAAGACCCACAAGACCGACAAAAGACTGCATTGTTCGCTGGATCTGCTGGTACTGGTTATGGACCCCCACACCCTGGCATCGGTTCCAGTGAATTTCTGGTCCTGAGATAGGGCCTGTTACCAGCTCCAGTCCCATCCATAGACCTGGTACTGCTGACTCTGGGGAGACTTGGAGATGCTCCCGGGCCTCATGAATTGTTCACCCTGGAAAGGATGACGTCTCTACGTGCTCTGGTACTCTTATCTACCAAGGGAACTCTGTCCCCTGCATCTGATCTGCCGCCACCTGGCAATGTTCATGTAACACACCCCATTCTGTCGGCTCTGTTGGCACTGCCATTGGTGCAAGATTCTGGTTCTTCCTCTGAGTCTGGGGATCCGGACATTACCCATGGCCTGCTGCTCCTGTTCCAAAAACATGACTATCAGATGGTTCTGACGTGTAGCCTTTTATGTTATTTAAAGTACATTTAGTGATGATGTATGACACCACTGTGGGTTATGTTCTGGTGGCTAAAGTCTCAAGTTCAACAGAGGTACCTCTGCCACTTGTTTCATATCTAGAGCTTCTAGGAATATATGAAGATCAAGGAAAGTAACCCATACACTCACAAGAACAATGTCCAATATCTTTTATCAATTTTATTATAGTTACCACAAAGTTATGACTATCCAAGCATATATAAATCCTAAATATATCCATGCATAAATTATAGAGACAGTCATACTCACATCCTCCTAGACAGTGTTAGGGTCTGGTAGGTTTCTCATTGATTGAGCATCAGTAGAAGGATGGTTCCTGCTGGAGTTTTCCTATAGGGAGCTCAATTTTTCCCAATCTGGGCACCCTCTTTTATAATGTGATTCTGACTGTATCTCATACCCTGCACATGTGCGTGAAAGTGTCAACCCTCTCTTTCCCTATTTATATTGTGTCCCCCTCATAATATTGTTGTACCCTATTTTCTACAGGTTGTGCATAGTTCCTTTTATTCTCATTAACATTGATGCACAACCTGTAGCCTGCAGTTAAGGGAAAAAATATACCTCTAGAGTGTTTTGTGATCTAAAATTAAATTTACGGCTAATTTTTCCACAATATCCCCCCTTGGCACAACTATTCCTGTAATCTTATGGCATTGGGTTATTCTTTGGTTACTTATGTCAAGCATATCTTAACTCCTAAGGCCTAAAATGGCTAAGCTAAAACCTTACAGGCCTCCGCCAGTGGGCCTTGCATTTCAGCCCTCCTTACTTAGATATCTAATCCATATTTATCCCTTCTAACTACTGATCAATCTTATACTTCTATAATCCTAACATCACACAGCACACGATAAAATAAAATCATTGGCTACAGATGGCACCGTGACAATTCCCTCACTTACCTCAGCCCAGGAGCCACTGGTGCCTGACTCCCTGATGTTGCAGTGGTGGTACCAGGATTAACCAGGATAACTCAGCTGCAGCTTTTGGTCCCAATATTTGCCTTCGGAACTGTCCTGTTTGGCATGGGAGAGTTCTCCAGTATCACTATAGAATCATAGACATTTAGGGTTGGAAGAGACCTCAGGAGGTCATCTAGTCCAATCTCTTGCTCAGAGCAGGACCAACACCAAATAAATCATCCCAGCCAGGGCTTTGTCATGCTGGACCTTAAAAACCTCTAAGGATGGAGATTCCACCAGCTCCCTAGGTAACCCATTCCATCCTGTCCTTCGTTGAGTAGAAGGGAGAGAAAGTGTTCCGCCTGCCAGGGCCGTGCTGCTCCTTTCTCTGGACAGGGGCTTGTCCATGCTGTTTGCTGAATGTGCCTGTGGAGTGGCCCAAGCATGGATATGGCCATGAGCACAGGTTCATGCTAAATTCCAAGTGTGATATTGCATTCCATATGTTTTATGGAAGTATGCTTATGAGTGTGAATACAGGGGTGAAAGTAACTTACAGGATTTACCGGTACTGCCGGAGTCCGGGGGGCGTGGCTTCATCCAGAAAAGGCGTGGCCTCAACCGGAAGAGGCGGGGCCTCTCGGGATTTAAAGGCCCTGGGGCACCAGCTGTGGCTGGGAGCCTCAGGGCTTTTAAATCAACCTGGGGCTCCCAGCTGCAGAGGTGGCTGGGAGCCCCTGGGGTGCACAGGCAAATTAAAGGGCCCGGGGCTCCAGCTGCCGCGGAGCTCTGGGCCCTTTAAATCACCACAGCAGCTCCAGCTGGGATTTAAAGGGCTCAGGGCTCCCGCAGCGGCAGGGAGCTCCGAGCCCTTTAAATCCCGGGCCCAGCCCGGCCGCCGAAGCTGCGGGCAGGATTTAAAGGGCTCGGAGCTCCCCGCTGCTGCGGAGAGCCCAGAGCCCTTTTAATCCCGGCCGTGGAAGCCAGTGCAGTCTGGCCCGGGGTACTGGCTCTTGCCGGTACACCGGACTGGACCGGCTTACTTTCACCTGTGTGTGAATATGATGTAACTGGAATATGCTTTATGCAAAAGATCTCTTGTAAGGTATCATAACAAAGGTTATAAACTACTGAATATATTCCTCCTATTTGTATGCATGTATCATTCTTGTATCTGAAGCTAGAAATATGAAGTATAACTCTGAGGTCCTATTGTAATTATGTGAAGTGTGGGCCATTTATGATGATTTAGAATCTTGATGGCTCCCATTGACCCAGACAGTTGGTTGTAAATTGTTTATTTCCCTGCAAACCTTCCTGTGTACGTGTGGGGCAACCCAGGAAGAATGGAGACTAGGGCTCTTACCGTGACATGTGACTATGTCACATTATGCTGGAATCTATCATAATCCTTGTATTTTTCCATTGATGAGGCAGGAGTGGGGACAAGCACAGACAAAAGATTCCCGCCTTGTGCCAAAGCTATAAAAGGGGGTGAAACAAGACAAAAGGGGCTGCTAGTCATGAGAGAACCCCTGCTTACCACCTGAAATGTCTGCTGGATGTAACAAAGACTGTACCAGGGGAAGGGATTAGGCCCAGACTAGGAAGGAGTCTAGTCTGTGAAAGAAGCTTATTGGAACATCTCTAAGGGTGTAATCAGTTTCTTAATATATTAGGCTTAGATTTATGTGTTTTGTTTTATTTTGCTTTGTGACTTACTTTGTCCTGGCTGTTATTACTTGAAACTACTTAAATGCTACTTTTTATACTTAATAAAATCACTTTTGTTTATTAGTAAGATATTAATACCTGGGGGAGCAAACAGCTGTGCATATCTCTCTATCAGTGTTATAGAGGGCAGACAATTTATGAATTTACCCTGTATAAGCATTATACAGATTAAACGGATTTATTTGGGGTTTGGATCCCATTGGGAGCTGGGTGTCTGGGTGCTGGAGACAGGTAACCTGCTGAGCTGTTTTTAGTTAGTCTGAAGCTTTGGGGGCATGTCCCAGACCCTGGGTCTGTGTTGCAGCAGGCTAGCGTGTCTGACTCAACAAGGCAGGGTTTTGGAGTCCCAAGCTGGCAGGGAAAACCGGATCAGAGGTAATTTCAACACATCGGATGACAGTCCCAAGGGGATCTCTTTGACCGAACCCATCACACCAAGCTAGTCTAGAGGAAGGCAGGTTGATAGCTATGTCCATACTTCAGGCCATGGTTGATTCAGCAGACACATCCTCGTGCATTTTGGCAACTGGAATTGTCATGAGGAGGGCATCCTGGTTCAACTCCTCTGGCTTCCATAGAGAAGTGCAGAACACGATCAAAGATGTCCCTTTTGACGAGTCACACCTGTTCAATCAAAAGATGGATGACTCGTTGCACTCGCAGAAAGATTCTAGAGCCACCTTGTGATCATTAGTCATTTACACGTCCGCATCAAAGTGAAAGCTGTATTTCCCACTGCCACGCAATGTTACAGAACTCCCCAATTTTACCACCAACGGGCCTACAAACCTACACACAAACGCCCCAAGGTTCACAGACCCCGTCCATCTGTTTCGACAACGCAGTCCTCCATACAACACACTCAGTCTGTGTGTAAACAGTATTTCTGTTTATGACCAGAGACCCATTATCCACACTGCACACACTGGCCTTGCCAGTCACTCCTTTTGTCGGCAGTCTCAAACTCTTTTTGCCAGCACGGAGCGGGATTACAATGGACAGGTGGGTTCTGAATGTCTTTCGGTGCAGCTACACTATTAAGCTTATGATGCTACGTCCCCCACCCCGCTCCTGTTCCAAGGATCATTCTCATGACAGTTTTCTTGCCCTAGAGGTGGACTCCCTCCTGCAAAGAGGAGTGGTGGAGCCAGTTCCTACACCCCTCCAAGGCACAGGGTTCTACTCCAACTATTTCTTCGTACCCAAGAAGACGGGAAGATGGAGACCAATCTTGGATCTCCGATGCCTCAACCAATACATTTGGAAACCAAAGTTCCACATGGTATGCTTTCGGCAATCATTCCCTCACTATAAAAAGGTATGTAGTTTATGACTCTCGATTTGCAGGATGCTTGCTTCCATATCAACGTACATGCAACCCACAGACAATTCCTGAGGTTCATGGTGGGTCCTCGGCACTTTCAATACAGAGGTCTCCCATTTGGACTTATCATTTCCTCATGAGCCTTCACAAAGGTTTTCTCTGTGGTAGCAGCTTATTTCTGACCACGAGGAATCCTTGTCTTCCCTTACCTAGCAGCCAATTGTCTGACGGGCGATCCAGAACAGAAACTAGAGTGTCAGCATCCCAGCTTCTTCAAGTATTGGTCCTTATTGTATTCAACTGAGGAGAATTAACAAGCAGTATGTAGGTAGGAGGAGGATGTAAAGAAGATGATGGAATTGTGGAACGGAGGGCTGCCATGCCGAAAGAGGCGTCTGTCACAGAATCATGCACTAGGGCATAGAGAGAAGAAAAGGCGGGTACCGAACTCCATGTGACCGCCTTACATATATGTGTGATGGGGCAAGTCATGGAGCGCTGCAGCAGCTAATGCCTGCACTCTTGTGGAATGTGCCCCATCCCACCTGCTGGGGACCATCCCAATAATTGATAGCAGAGCGTAATGCACCCTGAGACCCACTTCGAGTGTCTCTGGTGGGAGATGGCCTGCTCTTCAATTCTCTCTGGTATGGCAACAAATAGTCTGGGAGACTTCCGGAATGGCTTTGTCCTTTGCAGGTAAATGGCCAGGGCCCTACGTACATCGAGGGAGTTGAGTTGTCATTTTGCACTGGAGGCGTGTGCTTTGGAGAAGAAAATGGGCAAGTGTATGGGTTGGTTGAGGTGGAAACTGAAAACGAGCTTTGGTAGGAACCTGGGATGCAGGTGAGACCCTGTCCTTATGGAATGTGGTGAAAGGACAGGTTGCTAGCATAGCCCCCTAACCCAGTTCATTAACCCTCCTTGCAGAGATAATGGCGATCAGAAAGATGACTTCCATAGAAAGAAGAGAAAGGGGGCAGGAGGCCAAAGGTTCAAAGGGGAAGTTCATTAATGACGGGAGGACTAAATTGAGGAGCAACAGCCTGGATGGGTGGGTATTTGCATACAAGGCCCTTCCAGAACCTGGCAGTTAAGGGGCGGGTGAAGACAGAATGTCCATCCGTGGGAGGGTGGAAGGCACTAATGGCTGCTACATGCGTTTTGATGGAGTTGAGAATGAGCCCCTAGGTCTTTAGAAAGAGCAGATGCCCATGGCCTCTGGGGCAAGACCTCTATGTTGGGCCCAGGTAATGAAACAAGCCCATTTGGCCTGATAGGACTACCTTGTGGAACTATCTCTGCTATTGGAGAGAATTTCTCAAACCGCCTGCGAGCATTTGTGTGTTAGCGGAGGCATCCATCCGAATACCATGCTGTCAGGTGGAGCGCCCTCAGATCCGGGTGTCTGAGTCCGCAGTTGTGTTGCGTGAGTAGTTGCAGGAACATTGGGAGTGATGAACACTGACATGTGGAGAAGAGGAGGAAACCACAACTGGTGAGGCCAATATGGGGTGATCAGGATGACCATCACCCCCTCCCATCTGAGATTGTATAGAATGCGTGGCAGGGACATTAATGGAAGGAAGGCATAGTTGATCTGGTCTGACCAGTTGATGATCAGGGTGTCCTTCTACGAGTGGGTACTGAGTCCTCCCCTCAAACAATACTTGGTATTGGTGTGAGATGCAAAGAGGTCCCTGATGGGTTCCCCAGTGGCTGAAGATGTCTGCAACTATCAGTTTGCAACTGACCACGAATGGGAGTTACACACGTTCCTGCTGAGAGCATTGGCAAGTACATTCTGGGTTCACGGTAGGTAGGCTGCCAACAGGAGGATATGATGTGAAATGCACCATTTCCACAGTGGCAAAACCGCAGTGATGTTGTCTGACATGAAAAAAACAGACAGCTGTTAAGGACACATGGCACGCCTTGTGTACCATACAAGGTTCCTGGATGTTGATGTGCACCCTGGTTTCCTGAACATTCCAAGTGCCTTATGTCATGTGGTATCCCATGTGGGTGCCCCAGCCTTCGAGCGACACATCTGTTATAATTATAACGCTTGGCGAGGATGGAAGAAAGGGCATTCTGGAGCAAACATGGAATGGGTTTGTCCACCATCGGAGGGAAGAGAGGACTCCACAGTTCCACCGGGTGTCCATGGACTGGTGCATGGGGGAGTAGACTCCCTGTAGCCAGAGCTGGAGACATCAGAACCACAGATGAGTGAAAGGCATGACATATGTGCACACTGCCATCTGACCAAGGAGGGAAAGGCAAGTTCTGGCTGATATTGAAGGGCTGGAGGTCACTAAGGTGAGCAGTAAGCTCAGGAATCTTGTCTTTTGACAGATAAGCACAGGAGGCCGCATCAATGTGTGCTCCTATGAATTCTAGGGATTGTGTAGGATGCAAAGTCGATTTTTCGATGTGAATGCTCACTTCTAGGGAGGAGAATGGGAAGTTACTTGTAACTGGGCTTTCTTTGAGATGTATGGTTCCTACCTGTACTCCAAACCCATCCTCCTTCCCCTCCACTGCGGATCTGTAGATCTGTGGTGGAAAAAGAACTGAAGACGCGAACCCATAAGGAGCCAGGAGCGTGAAGAGACTGACGGAGCTCTCTGAATCTATTTGGCTTAACACAGACACGGTTCAGGGGTGACTTGGGAAACAAATATTTAACAATATGTTCTTAAGTCTAGCCACAAAAGGTAAGATCTAGTGACTGGAAGCTGAAGCTAGATAAATTCAGACTGGAAATAAGGAGTAAATTTTCCACTGAGGGCAATGCGCATGCGCACAGAGCTACTTTGAAAGCTCCAGCTCTGTGCACATGCGCATCGCCCTCAGTGGAAAACAGACAGGGACCATCCATCTCAAAGAACCTCCTGTTACAGGTAAGTAACTTCTCCTTTTGATTGAAAAATTGCCAGTGATGGAGAATCCAGCATGACCCTTGGTAAATTGTTCCAATGGTTAATTACCTCACTGTTAAAAATTTACTCCTTATTTCCAGTCTGAATTTATTTAGCTTCAGCTTCCAGTCACTAGATCTTACCTTTTGTGGCTAGATTGAAGAACATATTGTTAAATATTTGTTTCCCAAGTCACCCCTGAACCGTGTCTCTGTTAAGCCAAATCGATTCAGAGAGCGCAGTCAGTCTCTTGAGTTGCTGACTTGAAACGTGGCAGCTCTTTGTTCCGGGTGTACTTGTATTGGTAACTGAACCCTTGTCGCTTCCCTGGGATACAGCTTTTCCTGTTGACTCTGTTTTATCTCTCTCCCCAGATCCATTACCTCCGGCTCACCATTGCAGTCCTGAAGCACGAGAAGTCCAGGAAATATCTGCTCAACAATGTCCTGTATCTTTTGCATTTACTCCCATTCCGACATACCCTCTAGAAAATCCAGTCAGTTTCCTCTCCCTGGGTGCCCTGTGTTCTGAGGCGAGTCATGCTGGGGGCTTCTTGTATCTGCAGGAATGGCTGGTACCATTCTCCATGGAACCTCACTTTTGAAGAAGGGAGGGGAGCTCTCCAGACTGTGCTGCATCCTGTTGCGTTCTTTCTCCTGTCCCATGCTCTGCTTCTCTCTGTCTATGCAAACCCCACACTCTGTATCCGTTAGCCGACTCATGGAGTGAAACCACAGAGAATTCACCAAAGCAGCTTTCACAGCAATCAGTCCCCCCCCCCTCCCCCCCCGGCACCCAGCCTGTCCGTTTCAGTGGGATCCCCCCAATTTCCAAGCACCTCATGAAGATGGATTCAAGAGTTTGTTTGGAAAGGTGCCTAACCTCTAACCCCATCTTAGCGGTGGGGTTGCTTTTCCCTCCTCTGGGGCTCTTTGTATGGCTGACCTGCTGCGCGTGCTCCCAGCTTAGCTGCTGGGCTTCTCACTTAACTCCCGCACAGCTTCGACATACTCCGCTCAGTGGTGTTCTTCTACATCAAGAGCCCCCTGCGTGTGGAGGAGGCTGGCCTGCAGGAGCTCATCCCCACCACCTGGTGGCCAAACCGCTTCACCAAAGAGGTGTGCAATGACATGCCTCTGCTGGGAGTGGGAAAGATGCCTGGCCTGCCCAGTAGGGTGTGTGTGTGTGCGATCATAGAGTGAAGGCCTAGCTGTGCTGCCAGCTGGCTAAGTAGGTGAAGCTGACTGCTTCGCCTGGTGTCTGGCTGAGACCTGAGGCAGGCGTGATGGTGGCAGGCTGGGGAAGGCATAGCTGCCTCCTGCTAGGGGGTGCCCCATTATCTGGGACATGCTTGCACTTTGTGGCTGGGTTAGATAGCCAGGTAGCCATGCCGACTGGGATGGGTTTTCAGCTGTGTCTGGCCCGGATGTTGTGGCCATTTCTTTCTATGTGGGGACCTCTGTCCCCTCCAGACCAGACTGCTGCAGTGTGGTGTTCAAGGGTGTGGAGTCAGAACGATGGGTAGCAATCCTCCTCCATGATCAGAGCACTTGACACCGAAGGTTGGTATCCTCCCGTTTGACAGAGCCAGGGACTGGCCCAGCGACAGCATGGCAGTCCTGGGAATAGAACCCAGTTCCTGGGTCCCAGGTCGTTGCATTGTTATTGACACGTTCTGGCAGCACCTCAGGGCCCTGTTGGGGCCCATTGTGCCAGCGCTGTACAAACACGGTCCCTATCTGGAGAGCTCAGTCTGCCGGGCATGGACGAGCCAGGCGCTGGGGCTGGAGAGTTGCCTGAGCGACTTAGGCGTGGTAGGGATGGTCCCGTTTGTAGTTGGGCCTTTGTTTGAAAGGTCCAACCAGGTTGAGGGGGGGGGGGAGCGAGGGAGAGTCACAGCACAGCACCTATTGAGTGGCATCCCCAGGCCGGTTCTTGCAGCACCACAGTGGTGTGGAGACACGAAAGGTGCAGTTTTGAGGGGGTAAAGGCAGTGGCTGGCTGGGGCTTCTGTGAGGTGTGGGAGGAGCTGACAGGTGGGTGATGAAGGCTGGGGATGTTGGTGGAGTGGAGGCAGGTTGACGCCCCCGTACACTGCTGGGGAGGTGATGAGCCATGTTGGAGGTGGAGATGACTGGGGCGTGCAGGGTTTGGTAGGGGTGAGAGGGCAGAGCAATGAAGGTGACTGAGTCAGGAAGGTGACTGAGCTGCCTGCTCTGCGTGGAGCCCAGGGGAGTGAGGGGCCAGAGCCAGCCAGGAGGAGGTGGCAGCACCAAGGAGCGATACTCTGGGTGTGGCAGAGTGTGAAGAGGAAGCATCAGGGTTTGGACATGGCCTGAATGCTGGGTCCAGTAAGAGGCGGAGTCAGCGAGCGACCTGGTTACGGGCCCAAGTGATGGGCAGGAGTGTGGTGGCTGGGGAGGAGGAGGTTTTGGGAGGAAGGTCTAGTGCTGCCCACTAGTCCCTGCTGTCTCTGGGGTTAAGGGCAGTGAGTACCTTGCTGTGACCCTGTGCCAAGGAGCTGCACTGGCTGCTGACTGGCTTCTAGGTAGGGACTGGGGGCTGTTAGCTCCCAGAGCTGCCTCTCTCTGCCTGGCATGCAGCTGCGATCGACAGAGGAGCCCCAGCAGGATGCTGGCAGGGCATTCTCTATGGAGGTTAAAATAGCTCACAGTGACTGAGCTGCTGTCTGCTGTCTCCTGCTGTCAGCTGCTGGGGACAAGCTGGGTGGGGTGTCTGTCTGCTGGGGTGAAGTGGGGTGGGCTTGGCTGAGTCTGATATGTAGATGATGTGTCAAAAGCACCCTGAGCTGGAGAGAGAGAGAGATTAACTAGTGCTGTGCACAGGGCACCAGGGGGTTGAGGCCGGTGCAGTGGGACATGCTGGGGCCAGGGAGTGGAGGGATGTGTTGAAAAACTCCCTGATAGCTCCTTATTTTGTTCCCAGGCTGGGCAAGGAAGCAAAGCAGCCTTCAAGCTGTAGCTCCAGTGACAGGAAGGCGGGAGGGAGAGAGCAGGAGTTGAGCCCTGGACCCTTCAATGGAGGGGGGCAGCTGGGGCTCCCAGGAGATGGAGCTCTCAGGGTTTAGGGGCTCCCCTCCTTGCTCTCTACTGTGGTTGGTTTTAGGGGTGGGGGGTGGTTTGAGTGACTGACTTTAATTGGTTTGGGAGAAGGGAGAATTGCTTTTGGGAAGGTGTGTCAGGGGTTGGGGTTGAACTGAGGGATCCTGTACTGTGAGGGGGTCCTGGGGGAGGGGTTGGGTTCAGGGCTGTTCCTGGGAGTGGGTGCAGGGGGAGATGAGGCTGGGGGCTCTTGGGAAAGGAATGGTGTTTCGCGGGGGGGAGGGGAGGGAAGAGACAGAGCTGGGTCACTCTGTGGGACAAGGCACTAAAAGCAGGGCTCTAAGAAGGCAGCTGCTGCTTCCTTCTCCCAGCCCAGTGGGACTCAGCAGCTGCCAGCTCCCCAGCTCAGTGCTGCTTGTAGGCTCCTAGTTCAGTATCTGAAGAATGTTGGAGAGGATTGCAGGGGGTGGCAGCCCTGTTCCCTTGCTGACCTCTTGACATTTTGGGGTGCAGTCCACTGGCTGGGTAGGCAGGGGAACCCCCTGGCTGTGCTCACACGAGAACTGGCAGATCTGTGCTGTATCCTCTGTGCGCCAAGGGCTCCCAACCCCTCCACTGCCATCTGTCACGGTCTGACCTGGGTTGTGTGCTGCTGCGGGGTGGGGGCAGGTATACCTTACAGGAGGGTAAGGGGCAGGGCTTCCCTCCCAAGTTGCTGTTGCAATTCTGCGGGGTTGTCCAGTTGCTCTCCACCCCTCAGAGGTCTGGCACTGTGGCAGGGGCGTGGCTCTGAGCAGGGTGGCTCCTTCCTGGCTCCCTTGTCTAATGGGGGACCTGTGACACTCCAGGGAGGGCTCCCAGCTTGGCCGCCAGCTGCCAGGCCGCTTGCTCTCCCTGGGGAGGAAGTGCCGCTGTCCCTCTGTGGTGCTGGGCTTGGTGTGCCGGTCCTGGGCTGGGGTTAACTGTCGACCACCCTCTCACCCCAGGGCAAGGAAAGCAAGGAGGTGAAGGAGGAGAGTGCTGAGGAGAGGCTGCGCCGGCGGGCATATGACAGAGGCTGCCAGCGGCTCAAAAAACGCATTGAAGGTCTGTGAGGGAGTCACTACTGGGGGACCAGCGCCTTGTAGAGCCGTGTGGCGAAATGCACTCACATCATCACAGAACGGGTATCTGAGCTGCCTCCAAGTGCCCTTGGCAGCGAGGAGCCAGCTGCGCGCCCATGTGTGCCGAACTGGTCAGTGTTCCCATGGCCGCGCAGTGGGAGCCGGGGGCCAGGCCGAGAGGGCCCAGCAGCCATGGACAGTGCCGTGCTGGCCTGAGCATGCCTTCCTGACTCCTGGGGGGCAGTCTCTGCCCATGGCATGGGGGTGAATGGGCTCTGAGCTCTCAGGGCACTTCCTCTGATGGCTGACTTGTGTGTCCCTTTCTCAGTGGTGGAAGAACTCCAGGTTCAGATCCTGAAGCTGCTTCTGAACAACAAAGACCGAGGAGGGGTAAGTAGAATGGAAACACCTTGTGGGCCCCTCTAATGCGGCATCCATGGACTGCAGGGCTTTCAAGGCAGAGCTGCTCAGCCTTTCCCCACCCAGGGCTACTTCTGCCATACCATACCAAGCACCCCCAGTCTTGGATGCGGAGAGGCAGCCTTGGAGAGGGCAGCGGTCCGTGTTGATCTGTGCAGGCAAGCTGCATTGCTCCCTGAGCCGTGGACTCTGTGTTAAGGGGGAGTGGAGGATCTCTGAACTGCATTTTCTCATTCTGTGAGTCACCTGCTTTGGCCCTTGGTGTCCAACACAGAAACCAGAGCTCTTCCCTCGTGCTGACTTTCCTTCCTCTGTGGGATTCTAGTGATATGTTAGCCTGCACCCCATGGGTATGTGGCCTCTAAAAGCCTCTGCACCTGTGCATTGCATACTGTGTTCACACTAACTGGCCACACTGGCAGATCCCAGCAGGGTCCTACTGACTAACCTGCACTCACATCAGGAGGCACTGATGATATTGGCAGGAAGGTGGAGTGGGTACTGGCCCTGCTAAGCCTAGCTCCCAGGTTACTTAGTGGCACTTGTTAAATTGCTGTCCAAATGGCAATAGAACATAGCTGTCCATAGGTCACTGGCTCCGTGGGGAGGGACCAAGTGTTGTTCTCAGGACATTGGTGCCGGTGGTGCGGGATGCATGTCTGCAGTGGGAATAGCTTGGTCTGCCTTGGTGCAGGCCAGAAGGGGAGCTGGGAGGGAGAAGTGGAGTGCACCGGGCATGCAGACTAGCACGAGAAGACTTAAAAGGTCCCCAAAGATGAAACTGGCCCTTGTGCAGAGGGTTGTGCCAAGGCCTGTGTGGCACTTGATTCCCAAGGGGTTTCTGGGGGTGAATTTTGGGCCAGGTGAGCAGAGCAGTCCCAAAGCCGAGAGAAGAGCACAGGGGATTCTCACAGCTGGGTAAGCACCGCTGTTCTTTCTCCTGGCAGGGGGAAGCCTCCAGATACATCTTCTTGAACAAATTCCGCAAGTTCCTTCAGGAAAATGCTAGCAACCGAGGGGTAAGTCATGGCGCCAGCCCTCCTGTGAGGGGCCAGTGTTGTTCTCCAGTGCCTCCAGACTGGGCAGCCCAGCCCTGCACCAATATGAGCTGGCTGCGTGGCTGCACTGGGCCCTCTTGGCACAGGAAAGGATTGACACAGTGACTGTCCAGGGGATAGAACCCAGGGGATTCAGCTCTTCCCCCTGTAACTGCCAGGCGTGCTGTCCTCCAGAGAGTGGCTTGCGCACGCAGCATGCACTGGGGCGGGACGGGTGCTGGGGTTGAGGCAGGCTGTGGGGAGGGAGAAGCCAAATGTTTTAACCCCTCTCCCAGCCAAGGTTCTCATCCCTTTAGGACCCCATTGCTAGCCCCTCACAGGGAGAATGACCCTACCTTCACTCAGGCACTGAGAGCAACACGCCGTTAGGGGCATGTTGGGTCTATTGGGCAGGTGCTGTTGGAAGGCAGACAGCATGGTGATAGCTGGAGGTGCTCGCGGCCCTGCTGTGATGCTGCCGCTGTCCTCACCTTCCCAGGCTGGACCCACTCGAGGGTAGTGAAGGGAATTGTGCCGCTGTAAATGATACAAAGCTGCCTGGTTCTTGCAAGAGGCTGTTTGTGATACCCTCATAGGCTCAGCACCCAGAAGGGATTGTCATCTTGGGACACAGCCTGTGTCTGCCCCAGCCTTCCCCTCTGATCTCATGGCTGCACAGGCCCCAGTGCAGTCCCACTACAGTAGCTGTGGGGGATACCAGTGTAGGTGGAGCACTGGCGCTTAACCCTGGTCAGAGCATCTCTGGGGACAAGATATCAGTGACTAGCCAGGGTGCTAGGGTTAGTGCTTTCTCGCTGCTGCCGGTGGTGGAGCTGCTCCACAGTTAGTGCAATGGTGGGAAATTTGGGAGAAAGCCAGTGCAGCCCTAGCTCCAGGGAACCCCAGTTGGCAGCCTGCTTCACTTGCTGCTGTTGAAGGTCTCCGTGATGCTAGTGGTCACAGCTAACTCTGTGCTAGGTATTTGTGCTCTTCCCCACTGCATGGTTACGTTATTTAGCAGCTTGCCTTCTCTGCCACTGAGAGTGCCCAGCTGGCGTTCAAACGTTTGTCTGCTAGCATGCCTTCAGGCCAGTGGGCTGGCCCAACACTTGATTTTGTGATGCCACCTGGCAATGCCATGGGGAGGGGCACTGTGCGAGAGGCTGCTGCCTTCTGGGGAGGTGCTGTGTGCTGGGGCTGGGCTCTGCGGTCAATGCTCCACGCAGTCTGCAAGACAGCAGAGTGTACAGAGTGGGGCTGGGAGCAGAAAGTCCAAGCCGTGCTGCTGCTGTGACTGCCAAGTGTGACCCTCCCTCACTGTCCGCTCTGCCGCCCCCTCCAGAACCTGACTGTACTGTGCCCGCCAGAATACATGGTCTGCTTCCTGCATCGACTCATCTCCACCTTGCGCTGCTACTGGGACGGGCACAAGGCCAAGGCTCCTGCAGCCCTGAACAGTGAGGGTAAGGCCTCTCTATGCTCCAGCAATCAGCAGGGGAGCGGCGTTGCCGTGGAGAGCCCGCTACACTGGGGGTGGGAACGGGATGGGGCCTGGCTGCTGTTTTCCAGGAGGTTGGACACTTGAACTCCGTTCAGGAGCAGTGACCTTTCATGACCCTGCAGCCTGGGAACCTTTACACTTGGGCAGTGGTGCAAGTAGAAATCATTTTTTTGCTGGTACGCTGCACTTATGGGAGGGACACAAAAGGGGGGGGCACGTGACCTCCCACATGACTCCTCCCTAACCCACTCCCAGCCCAGGGCCCCATGCTCTCCCCATCCCTTCCTCATGATCCACATCCATCCCACATTACCGGGGGCGGGGCGGTTCTGTCCTCCTCCTGCTGCACTGAAGGCTTCTGCTGTACAGGTCTGTCTCATTTTACGCTGGGGTTACGTTCTGCGGTCAGCGCGTAAAGTGAAAACCGTGTATAGTCAAAATTACATTTAGTGTAATGGCGGGCGGAATTGCCTGCACTACAGGAACAGTATTTAAATTATTTTTCTTCTTTGTTTTTGTTTTGTTTTTTCTGACCGCATAAAGCTGAATTTGCACATGTTAAATGCCCATAAGATGTGACAGACCCGTACAGACCCCAGTCAGGAAGACTAAGGAGATGGAACTGTGTGGAAGGGCTAGGGGCAGTACAGCCGCACTGGAGTAAGCTGCCGGCATTCTCCTTTCACTGCTGTGGTTCCTTAGGGGATCAGGGCTTTCTGGAACTGCAGCAGCGAAAGGAGCAGAAGAACGTGGGGCCACTGGGCAGCCCCCTGCTGGCAGCTCCTCCGGCATGGCTGCTGTACTGCCCCCAGCCCTTCCACGCAGCTGCATCTCCTGAGTCGTCCAGCCTGGGGTCTATACAGCAGCCCCGCCAGAGGACGGGGCTGGGAGGGGGCATGGCTGGTGGCGGTACAGCCACGCGGGAGGAGCTGCTGGCGTTCAGTTCCTTTTCCCTGCTGCGGTTCCCAGCAGGGAAAGGAGCAGAACGCTGGCAGCTCCTCCGGCAGCTGTACCACCCCCAGCCCTGTCCTCCGGCGGGGCTGCTATACAGGAGGAGGAGATGCAGCTACGTGGAAGGGCAGGGGGCGGGGCTGGGAGTGGGTTCCTCCTCTGTCTTTCCGGTATGCAGTACCAGCTGTAAATATCTTACTGGTACGGCATAATGAACTGTACCACTGCACTTGGGACTTGGCAACACCTGGGAGGTTACTGGCATCGCTAATGCGGGATAGTGCTCCACCCAGGTAACGCCACTGTGCACACTCACTGTTTCGGAATGGTCCTTCTGAGGACATGCCTCCGTAGCTCTGCCACTCAGGTTCCTCTCACAGACCAGCCCTCCGAGGGGAGTGGATGGGCTTGTCAGAGCCCTGAAGTGCAGGATGAACAGCACTATCTGGCCAGTGGGGCCTGTGCTAGCTGCTTTTACACCCTCTATCCCAGCATCATCTATTCCCCGTCAGTCCTGGCCTGCCGCACCCTGCTATTCCAGCCTTAGCCCCGCCTCCCAGCTCTGTCCAGCCTGGAATTGGTCAAGAGCACCCCACTGTGTGGCTCGGTGGTTGGAGTGTGTTGCTAGGAACTGGGTGGACACCTGCCCCACTCGTGGAATGAGTAGGCTGTCGAGGACAAGGCAGCTGCAGGGGAGCAGTGTGTGGCCAGTCAGGGCTCTGAGTGCCCTGGCTCTGTGCACGTGTGGGTGTGTTCCTCTCTGGAAACCAACTCTTCCAGAGTGGATTTGTGACCCATCTGCAGGGCTGTCTGGCTCCCCAGGCTGGGGCCAGTGCTTAGTGCTCTCTGTCTCTTTGTGTTAGCTGGGCCACAGCCTGGGACGCTTGCCATAAATCTCTCTGTTCCCTTCCTGCCAGAGGCATATGTTCCTCCTCAGCTCTTCTATAATGGGAAGGTGGATTACTTTGACCTGCAGCGACTTGGTGGACTCCTGTCTCATCTCAAGAAGACTCTGAAAGGTGAGTGCTGGATCGGATCGCTTCACTTTACTGGCATGGTGTGGAGTCCTACCCTTCAGAGATCTTGGTCTAAATCGCAGGGAAGGGCAAGGAGGAGGTTGAGGGCAATGCAGTCTGTGGTAGCTTAGGGAGTAATGGGCATCTCCTTGTCCTTTAACTGCAGTGGGAAGGGGTTGGTTTCTGGGCACCTGGGGAGGGAGGGGCTGGCGTTCTGACTACAAGGAGAGGGCTGTCCGTTGGCCAGATTGTCATCAATAGTAATGCAGAAAAGGCAGACGTGTTCAATAAATATTTCTGATCTGTATTTGGGGGAAAAAAACAGATAATGCAGTCTCATATGGCGATGAGAACACTTTCTATTCTATTGGTATCTTGGGAGGATGTTAAATAGATCCCGGGATGCATAAACAGACATTTGTAAATCAGCAGGTCCAAATAACTTGCATCCAAGAGTTTAAAAGAGCTGGGTGAGGAGCTTGCTGGACCATTAATGTTAATTTTCAATGTGTCTTGGAGTACTGGGGACGTTCTAGAAGAGTGAAAGAAAGCTAATGTGCCAATTTTCAAAAAGGATAAATGGGATGACCTGACTAATTGTGGGCTTGTCAATCTGACATCAATCCCTAGCAAGAGAATGGAGCAGCAGATACAGGACTCAATTAATAAAGAATTAAAGGAGGGTAATATAATTAATGCAAATCAATGTGTATTTAAAAAAGAACAGGAGTACTTGTGGCACCTTAGAGACATATATGCATATATGCATCCGAAGAAGTGGGCTGTAGCCCACGAAAGCTTATGCTCTAATACATTTGTTAGTCTCTAAGGTGCCACAAGTACTCCTGTTCTTCTTTTTGCGGATGCAGACTAACACGGCTGCTACTCTGAAATGTGTATTTAAGGAACTTAAAATATCTCTCTTTGATGAGATTACGAGTTTGATTGATAAATTTACTAGTGTTGATGTAATATATGTGGACTTCAGTAAGATGTTTGACTTGGTACCATGTCATTTTAATTAAAAAAAAAAAAAAATTAGAATGATATAAAATTAACATGGTATACCTTAATGGATTAAAAACTAGCTAACTGATAGGTCTCAAAATGTAACTGCATATGGGGAATCATCGTTGAGCCAGTGTGTTTCCAGTGGGGTCCTACAAGGGTCTGTTCTTGGCCCTACGCTATTTAACATTTTTATCAATGACCTGGAAGAAGACATAAAATCATTACTAATACTTTTGTACATAACATAAAAATTGGTGGAGTGGTAAATAATGAAGAGGACAGGTCACCGGTACAGAGCAGCCTGGATTGCTTGATAAACTGGGCTCAGGCAAACAAGATGTGTTTTAATATGGCTCAATGTAAATGTATGCGTCTGGGAACAAAGAATGTAGGCTGTATGTACAGGCTGGGGGACACTCTTCTGGGAAGCAGTGACTCTGAAAAATCTTTGGTGGTCGTGGTGGATAATCAGGTGAACAGGAGCTCCCAGTCTGACTCTGTGGCCAGAAGAGCTAATGAGATTCTGGGATGCATAAATGGGAATCTCAGTAGGAATAGAGGTTATTTTACCTCTGGATTTGGCACTGGTGCAACCACTGCTGGAATCCTGTGTCCAGTTCTGGTGTCCACAATTCAAGAAGGATGTGGATAAACTGGAGAGGGGTCAGAGAAGAGTCACAAAAATGATTGAAAGGATTGGAAAACCTGCCTTCTAGTGAGACACTGAAGGAGCTCAATCTATTTAACTTAACAGAGAGAAGGTTAAAGGCTGACTTGACCACAATCTATCAGTACTTACATGGGGAACAAATATTTAACAATGGGCTCTGCCGTCTAGCAGAGAAAGGTCTGACACAATCCAATGGCTGGAAGCTGAAGTTAAACAAATTCAGACTGGAAATCAGGCCTACATTTTTAACAGTGAGGATAATTAACTATTGGAACAACTTACCCAGGGGCATGGTGGATTCTCCATCATCTCTAACAATTTTTAACTCTGGATTGGCTGTTTCTCTAAAAGCTCCACTGCAGGAATGCTTGTGGGGCCGGTCTCTGGCCTGTGCTCTACCAGAGGTCAGACTAGGTGAGCACAATGGTCCCTAGTGGCCTGGGAATTTAGGCACCCCTAGGTGGAGTCTGCTGTGTCATTTGGCCCTAGCTGCCTTGCATGCTTCCCTTTCCTACTGTGTTATTTTAAATGGTGCCCTTCCTGGTAAGGGGTTAATGTGAGGATTGATTGATTGATAGAAAGGTTTGGGGGTAGGGAGAGGGGGGACAACGATAGCCCCATGGAGGGGGCCATGCCCAGGTTGGAGGGACTGGTGGCTAACAGACTGAAGGATGGAAGGGGGTGGGAGCCCTCAAGGTGCAGGGAGAACCTGAAGGAGAGGTGAGCGAGACTCTGGGGAAGGGAAGATGGAGGGGCCTGAGGGACTCAAAGGGGAGAGCAGGGGATTCCAGGATTGGGGAGGAGGGGAAGGGCACTGGACCCAGTGGAGGGAGGAGGGGCTTGCTGGGGGTTGTCTGGGCTCTGGCCCCATTGCTATGATGCCTGACCACCCCCAACACTTACCCTGTCAGCACGAGGGAGCTTACCATGTCAAGGGATAGTTCACTTCATGCTCAGCAATGGTGGGCATTGCCTTGCTGTGAAACCTGGGCAGCAACGGAGGAACCTGGACCCACAGCGTGGCCTACCTGCATGCCAGGCTGGCAGTACTATTGCCTTGGTTTAGCTTTCTGGCTTTCCCACAGCTGTTTGTGCACTGTGGGACACAAGTGCCACCTGGGGAGCTGGAATGGGGGTGCTGGGATCTCACTGTGCAGGCAGCGCTGCAGTAATGGACAGGATCTTCCCCAGGTTAGACGGTGCAGAACAGTGCCCTGGTGTGTGCCCCGGCTGGGGGTACTGCTCCATCTCCCAGGAGTGCCCCTTCGGCTTGCTCTGCAGCTCTGGCTCATTCCTCCAGCTCAGGCATGTCTGGTCCCTGGAGCCTGCCCATGGCCTCTCACGGGGGTGCCGCAGTGGGCAGAGACGGGGCTGTCTCCAGTTCTGCAGCATTGCTATTGTCATAGTGGGGTTGTGCCAGGGATGTGTGATGGCAGTACCAGCCCTGCTTCTGGTGTAGCAGACTTGGACAGTGCTAGCCCAGCTAGGGAGTAGTGGAGAGGAGCGTAGGCTCATGTGAAATGGCAGGGGTGGGGAGAGCAAAGGGACCAGAAGCTGTGACTTCACTGGGACAGCGTCAGTGTCTCCCTTCCCGTACCCTCTGGGGCTGGCCGTGTGCCATTTTGCGCTCCAAGAGAGCGGGTCCACAGCGAACCCTGATCCCGTGGCTCCTTTCACGCAGATGACCTGGCTTTGAAAGCAAATATCCTGATTGATCCTGCGGAGCTGCAGGCTGTGACCATGGACGACCTGGATGAGGATGAGGAGTCTGCAACGTCCACAGCCCAGGTGGGCCCCGTGGGCATGTGCCCCCAGCAGCGGCTAGAGAAGCCACATGATGGGGAAGAGAGGGGACTTGGCCATACTGCTCCAGTCCCTGCTGAGTGAGCCTGGCGGCTTCCGGTGTCCAGTGTTCAAGTGTTGCTGCCATCAGAGAAGTACCCGTAAAGGCGATTCCATCTCTGCACAGCTCTGCTCCCTGTGTGGCTGGAGCAGGGTGCTGCATCCTGTTGGTCCTACACAGCCAGCCCAGTTGCGGCAGGGAGGGAGGGAGCAAGCTGGCATCTGTCACATTAGCCCTGGGAAGCTAGGGAAGCTTTGGGCTGGCACAGTTGCGACCCTTGGAGATGGAGGGCTTGGAGTCAGAGGTCAGCCTAACGAATGGAGCTGCTTACATTTCTGACCTTCTATGTCTCAGCGCCCAGTTGCAGCACTGGCCATTGGTGGTGCCCTTGCCAGGCCCAGTTGGCTCAGCTCACCCACCCTGGGCCGTGCCAACCGCTTCCTCAGTACAGCTGCCGTCAGCCTGATGAACCCGCGGCGGTCCCTGGGCACCCTGGAGAAGATGAAAGCACGCACGCTGAGTGTGGAGCAGCGGACAGAGGATGACAGTGAGTAGTTCCCACTGCATGCTTGCCAAGGTGTCAGGTAGGGGTGGGGGAAGCAGGCAAAGGAAAAGGCCCAGCCAGTCCCCGGGGAATGGATCAGCCCTGAGCCTAGCTGAGAAAGGGTGGCAGCAATTGCTCACTGTCTGACTGAGGAGTTGTCGCTCAGCTGGTGAGCTCAGTGTATGTTGCTCAAAGCCTGGAGGTGCTGGGGGCTGGCAATGACTTGGGCATGGCCCTGCTTGCAGGAGCTGCAGGAGAGCTGGGGTGCGTCCGTGCGCTGGTCACGGCAGCGCTGGTCACGGCAGCGCTGGTCCTGGCGCAGGCAGTCTGGGCTGGTGAAGTCTCTCCTGAAGCAGGTTATCAAAGTGCCTGTATTTTCTTTAAAAATCATCCGGTTGCCTACCCAAAGGCGAGGAGGTGAGCCCGGTGGCTGAGGACTCGGCCCCAGCTGCTGCAGTGCAGGGGCAGGCCAGGCGGTGGGGCTCGGGGCTCACATGTGGGCAGGTTAGAGCCCAGGTGGTGGGGCCCAAGTCTGTAATCCGAGGCACTCAGCACTGTGGACTAATGGCATGTCACGCAGACCTTGGGGCTGAGTTCCCGGCCCTGCCAACTCTTGATGATCTTAGTCTCACTCTGATTTTGGCAGAAGCTGTTGGGTTTGGCTCATTTGCCTGGCAGTGCCTGGAATGCCCCAGTTGTGCCCAGTCCTTTCCCAGCATGCAGTTGGAAGGGTTGGAGGCTCACGCCGTTCTGCTCAATGAGTGTTTGCCAGGCACTTCCCTCCTTGGCCTGGGGAGGATAGGGGCTGTGTGCAGGGCCGGACTGCAGTAGCATGTCAGACAGGAGCACTGCTCACACTCTGAGAGCCAGCTTGGCCCTTTTGTGTGAGGCCCCCAGACTTGTAGAGAGGGAACGAGGACTGGGGAAAGGCATGGAGAGGGAGGGAGCTGTGCTATGGGCATGGTCCCTGAGAACACTGCACACTGGGGCGATGCATTGTCTGGGAGGCGTACAGGCCTCGCACTGCCAGTGACGCTGCTGAGAAAACTCTTCTGTCTCGGGGCTGGGTTGCAGTAGAAGGCAGCCATGGAAATGAGGGTCTGTTACTGGGGAGACCCCCCGAGGAGCCGGAGCAGTCGATCACTGAGAACTCCCTTCTGGAGATCCTGGATGGAATAGTGATGATGTACAACCTCAGCGTCCACCAGCAGCTTGGTAAGGTGAGCATGATCCATAGGGGAGAAGGTCACAGCCCTTGTCGTGCTGCCCCACACTCGGGTCGGCACCCGTGGGTCCTTGCAGTGAGCCAGCTCCCTTGTGCCCATCGAGCCACCAGAGAGGGAGGACCACCTTGGCTGGTGTGCACGTCTGTTTGTGGCACAGCCCTGTTTCTTTTGTTGTTGCACTCATCCCGGGGTGATGGCTCTGGCAGGAGGGGACCATGTGTCTCCAGTAGGGACTGCAGATCCTGTTCCAAATTGCATTTGCTATGCTTCAGTGTCACTGGAGGTTGCAGCTGAGTCCCTGATCTCCAGCCCTTTTCTCCTCCCTCCCCCCCATTAGCAGTAGGGCTGAATCCCTTTCCTGGAGAATGGGAACTGAGTAACAGGAGCATGCTGGGGCCTAGAGCACAGGGATGCTGGGCCAGATGGCTGTTCACCTGAGCAGCCCAGGGCACGTTGGGATCTGGACGTCTGTGCTCAGTCCACCCAGTTCAATCCAGGACAGCGCAGGGCTCACTACTAGCATAGCATAGAGTGTTACAAGCTAGCATAGGTCTTACTTTTGGTCCTTTAGCGTTCGCTATGTTTGAGCAAGTGGCTGGGTTTGATGAGGAGGAATTGCTCCTGTATCTGCAGTGAGAGCAAATCACAACAGCTCCAGCCTTCTGATCCCCTGGCTTAGAATCATAGAATATTAGGGTTGGAAGGGACCTCAGGAGGTCATCTAGTCCAACCCACTGCTCAAAGCAGGACCAATTCCCCACTAACTCATCCCAGCCAGGGCTTTGTCAAGCCTGACCTTAAAAACCTCTAAGGAAGGAGATTCCACCCCCTCCCTAGGTAATCTATTCCAGTGCTTCACCACCCTCATAGTGAAAAAGTTTTTCCTAATATCCAACCAGTAGCGTAGCTAGTGGGGTTCAGGGGAAGCGGCCACGTCCCCTGACCGTATTCCCCAAAAGTGGTGCCGGCGGAACGGGGCCGTGGGCTGGCTCCTGGCGCTCCGGCTGGCAGAACGGGGCCGTGGGCTGGCTCCTGGCGCTCCGGCTGGCAGAACGGGGCCGTGGGCTGGCTCCCGGCACTCTGGCCGGCAGAACGGGAAGAGAAGAATGAGGAGGGATTTGCTAGCTGCTTTCAACTACCTGAAAGGGGGTTCCAAAGAGGTTGGATCTAGACTGTTCTCAGTGGTACCTGATGACAGAACAAGGAGTAATGGTCTCAAGTTGCAGTGGGGGAGGTTTAGGTTGGATATTAGGAAAAACTTTTTCACTAGGAGGGTGATGAAGCACTGGAATGGGTTACCTAGGGAGGGGGTAGAATCTCCTTTCTTAGAGGTTTTTAAGGTCAGGCTTGACAAAGCCCTGGCTGGGATGATTTAGTTGGGGATTGGTCCTGCTTTGAGCAGGGGGTTGGACTAGATGACCTCCTGAGGTCCCTTCCAACCCTGATATTCTATGAGTCTATGGATGGTTTGCTGCTCTCAGGGGTCAGGCTGCTGAGAGCAGCCCAGCCAGGGGACCGGAGCTCCACGATGCTGGCCGAGTTGCTGCTCTCCGGGGTCGAGCTGCTCTTGACCATTCTGGAAAAGCTCTGTGCTGGCATCACTGGTCCCCTCTTGCCTTTCAGATGGTGGGTGTGTCCGATGATGTAAACGAATATGCCCTGGCACTGAAGGACACAGAGGAGAAGATTAGCCGATGTCCAAAGAGGGTAAGGAGTCCCTCCGGTAGACCCCTCCCAACTTCCATCTTTGTAACCTTGGCAGAGCCCTGTGGCAAAGGGCTCTGCCGGAGGATAGCTCAAGCCGGGGGCTGCAAGGAGGCTGGCAGGGAGGAGGGGCATGTGCACTGTGTGGTCCAGTTGCTGCTTCCCTAGAGTGCAGGCCCCAGCAGCAGGCCAGGAGGAACAAAAGCACGGGTGTTGCTCTCCATTTACCTCTGGGGCTCGCAGGCTGAGGGCCCTACCTCATGGGACAGGTGCACCAGACTGGTCTGTTACAGGGTGTAGAGTTTCTATCCCCAAGAGTATTAAATAAAATAACCCTCCAAACCCAGCCCATGGCATAGATGCCTCCCACCCCCAGCTTTTGGGGCTGGGCACCGCCACATGCAGCACTGGGGCATAGTGGAAGGACACCTGGCTGGTGGTGCCACTGAGAAACCAGACAGGAAATGCCCAGAATGGTTTCTGGCTCAGGGCTCCTGCAGGTGGAGGGTAACTCCATCTGACCAGTCCTACAAAGGCCACCTCTTAGAGCAGGTGATTTGAAAGCACTTGGACACCTAGGGGCTAATACCTGGCCAAGGTTCCTGGTCCTGGGGTTCTTGCTGGTCAGGGCAGCGATGGATCCCACCTGGGCGTTGCTCTGCTTCTGGCTTCCACTCCCCCAGCCTTCACATGGATGCCTCTTGGCTGGGCAAGACTAGGCTCCGGCCCCTCTGTCCTCCCTTGCAAACCATAGAAGGGGGAACCTCTTGTGTCCTGTCCATTCTGCTCTGCACCGTGCCTGTCCGGTCAGGGAGGGGCTCCTCACACCTGCTATGCTTCTTTCAGAGGAGGGACATCTACGAGGAGCTGGTGAAAAGCCAGAAGGTTTTCTCAGAGAAACTCAACCACCTGAGTCGCCGGCTAGCCTGGATCAACGTCACCATCTACTCCAAGGTGAGAGAAGCGCGTGGTGAGAGGAGCCTGGGGGAAGGTGGGCAGTGGTTCAGCCTGACCCCTGTGAAATTCTGAGCTGTGGTTTTGATTTTGATGGACTACATGGGCCCAGAGAGTCCCAGGGGTAAACGTGACCCTGCCACTGTTCCTGTTTAAAACTCTTTAATGTTAATTTGGGGCGGGGTGAGCAGAGACCTCGGTCAGCTAGTACCATGGCAAATGCACCATTACAAACCAGTCAGCATTTCAGTAAAGATCTAGAAAAAGAAGGAAACCCAGTTAAAATACTGGAAATGTGAAGTTAAGTGGGGCTTTCATTGTAACAATATTTCTTCTCCTACCCTCATTCCCCCCCTTTGAGCTGTAGAGCCTTTCTCAGTAACCCCTCCCCCGGGACTAAGCCTTAGGTGGAAGTAAAGATGGTACTAGCTATTCTCTTTGGGGAAAAGAGAAACCGTGAGTTGGAATGGGCTGGAGCTGCCACTGCTGTTAAAGTTCAGTCCCCTTTCCTACAAAACAGAGCGAGACAAGCACATGAAAAGGGGAAAAAAACACAGAGAAAATGCAGCTTCCGTCTCCGGGGCTGGCTCTGACTTGCACCCTCGTTGATGGAGAAACACGGGCTCAGCATGTGGTCTGATCAGCCACTTCCGCACTTGGCAACTTGTCCCTGCACAGGTCTGTCCAGGGAATTGCTTTTAGCTGTGTTTTTGGTTACAGGCTTACAGCAGTGTTGCAGAGCATATGGTCCTTAAACAGAAGGAAAAAGAGGGCTAGGAAAACGTAAAGCAGGGGGGAGGAGGGGGAAGAGACAGACACCAATATCTTCATCCCAGGGGGTGATTGGGGTTTAGCTGGAACTGGTGGAGACAGCGATGTGTTTTGGCTCCCTTTCTCTGACCCAGTCTGGTCAGAACATTTTTCAGAATTCGGACAGTAAAGGCCCAGTGGTGGCTCCTGGAGGCCCTGGAAATTGTGAGGGTGACGGCTCACTACTTTTGGGCAGTCCATCTCCCAGCTAGCATTTGTTGTTCGGCAGCTTTTTCGTTTGTCCCCAAAAGTCTTTTAAGGAACCTCAAAAAAAGTAATGGGCAAAATAGCACCTTCCCTCATTATTTTTTACCATTGGGCCTAATTCTCGACACCAGTTTTGGGTTACTAACTTATGGTCCCATTCCTCTTTTGTTTGCCAGGCATGATCCTAACCCAGTCCTTGAGTTATACCAGTAGGGCTTTTTGCTTGAACAAATCCAGTCCTTTTCTTTCTCTTTTGAATGTTTTCCCATGAACATTTATTGTTATAGTTATTGTCTAGGCAGCTGTTGATCCACTGTGTCATGGTGTACGCGTAAAAGGTCTAGTTAGGTGCCTGCTGAATCTGCTTATGGCTGACCAGCCCAATTTAAGGGTGACGCAGCTTGCTAGAAGTTTTACAGATGCATCCAGGTGTTGTCTGAGTTGGAGTCCAAGATGACAGCACTCTGCTTTCTTCTTTCACGCTTAGCTTCCATTCTCTGGTTCAAAGCTGCTTTGGGTTGAGCTGCCCGTGGCTATCCACATGGCATGGTGCTGGGGCTCTCCACTCAGTTTTCAGCCTCTTATCCTTCATGCCCACAGCAACAGTCACTTTGGTATGTTGCCTAGAACCTTTTCTGGCCTGCCTGGGGTGGAAGCTGAGTCTTTCGTGGCTGTGTTCTCCCCGGCAGGAGAAGATGCAGGACATATACTGGTTGCTGCGAGTGTGCATCCGCACCATTGAGCACGGGGACAGGACGGGCTCGCTCTTCGCCTTCATGCCGGAGTTCTACCTCAGTGTGGCCATGAACAGCTACAGCGCGCTGAAGAACTACTTCAGCCCTGTCCATAGCATGGAGGAGCTACCCGGTGAGGAGGGGGCTCGCGCTGCCATCACTGCTGACTTATGCTGGGCTGGGCATGGTGCTGGGCAGGACAAAGCTGCGCCCTGGCTGCGAGCTCCCAGGAGACGGCGGGGCTGCTTCCCCTGCCATGTGCTCATCTCTGCACCGAGTGCTGGCCATTTCCTGGGGGGGGGAGTGCAGCTTGTTGAGTTAGACTGGAGTTCCAAAGGGGCCCATTGGGATTTCCTGGGCTTGGTCACCTGCTCGCCCTCCGCCTGTGGCATTTGGGGACCTGCAGGCAGCCAGGAGACCAGGCTGTCTTTGGCCATTGTATTGCCTTTATTGTATGCTGCCCCTGCTCCTGCAGTGTGTTGTGGAGTTTGCCCTGTGGGTGTCTAGCTTGCCACAATGGTGACTGGGGTGGGGGGGGCTACTCCTGGCTCTTTGCATAGCCAATGGCAATGCAAGCCTCCCTGTTGAATCCTTTGGGTCTGAGAGCCAGGCTGCCCAAGCCTGCTCCAGCGCCCCCTGGTTCTGTGCCATGTGCTCCTATGTCAGGGAGGAGGCCGTTCGGTGTGTTGTTCTGGCGGGTTTGAGTGAAAATCTGCTTGCTCTTTGAGGAGGGAAGGAGGGTGGGCAGGCAGGTGGGTGATACACTGCTTCTCTCCCAGCGAGAGGCAGCATGGGGCCGATGTGGGCATCCCCCTAGGATGAGGGCTGTGCCTACTGGGGAGCGAGAAGGTCTGAGGGCGACGCTGGCCTGGGCTCTGTCAGCGAGTGCAGTGCCTGGCCTGGCTGGCCCACTGCTGCCGAAGTGCTACTCCAAAATGGCCCTGTGTGTACAGCTGATTGAAGGGACTCCCAGACCTGCCAGCTCCTCTTATCCAGCCCAGCCTGGTGTGCCATGGAGCCAGAGCCCTGCTCCTGAAGGGTTCAAACCCTGAGGCAGAGAATGGTAGTGTCCAGCATCCCCAGTGGGGGCCCACCCTGGCAGTGTTTTCTAGCAGCGTGTAGCACAATGTTACATTGCTCCTAACTGTATCCCTTGAGCACATGGGCCACTCAGGGCTGCATTGCTGAGCCAGCTGCAGGAGCCATACCCTTTGTGTTCCCAGCTCGAAGGGGCAGTTGGGCTCAGGAGTGCTATCCTGAGCATCCCGGAGCTGCCTCCTGTCCTTCCCTGCTGTGCTGGGGGTTCCCTATGTCCAGCACCCCTCATCCCCATATGCGCAGCTAAGACTTGGAACTGTTGGTTATTTGCATGGCTGGCCTTTTGCTGAATTCTCCAGGCACCTGGCAGCCGCTACATCCGGGGAGGCTGACTCAAAACGGCCCCCTCAGAGCGATGATGTCAGGCTCTCTGCAGACTCAGGCAGAGATGCCCTGTCAGTTACTGTTCCCATGGTTATCGCTGCCCCACATGGGTGAGACTTAGTTATATTACATAGGAACCGACTCTGCCGCCCAGCTCCGCAGCAGGGGTGGTTCCCGTGGCTGCCTGAGGGCGTGGGACTGTGCCCCTCTCCACCTGCTCAATCCCTTTCCTTGCAGGCTATGAAGAGACTCTGACGCGTCTTGCTGCCATCCTGGCCAAGCACTTTGCTGACTCCAGGATCGTCGGCACTGGTGAGGCTGCTGTCTTGGGGTGACTGGTGACTGCTCTGCCTGTTGGGGGTGAGGGCCCGGCAATGACCAGCCCCCAGCTTGCTGCCAGACCCTGCCCTGGAGCAGCAAGGGGCTGCTGGAGTGCAGCAAAGGGGGCAGGCTGGCTGTGTCAGGGCTGCTGGGCACCCTGGCGTGGCTTTCCTAGCAATTGCTGAGGTTATTGCATTAGTAGGGGAAGGGAAGGGGGGCAGAGAGTCCTAGCTACTGGCATGGGGTGGGTTCTCCTGGGCGGGCTCCTCTGCCGATGGCAAACCCTGGGCAGCTGCCTGGAGGTTCTCAGCACCATCCCTGGAGTCTTGGCTGGGTGCAGACTGGCCATTTCTCAGAGAGGTCTTGCATTTCCCAGCTGCATGGGGTAGGGGAATCCATGACCTCCCCGTTGTGCAGGTGATGGGCAGAGATGAGCAGGGACTAGGCAGTTCCCCTGTGACTGGAGAAGGCCTGAGGTGGCTCCAAGCTTGGCCCCTGGCCTGGCAGGGCTTGGGAGGCCGCAGGATGGAGCGATCCTGCAGGAGGGGACCCGTTGCCTGTGTTACTAGGGCCCTAGCTAGCCCCCGGATTGTACCATTTAAAATGCCACTTGTCCCTTCTGCCGGAGGCCAGTCCCTTCCCTGGCTCCCTGCACTGCTCAGCCATGGGCCTGGCCCTGCTGCATCAGCCTAGCCCTTCTCATCTGCCCTCAGACATCCGGGACTCTCTGATGCAGGCGCTGGCCAGCTACGTCTGCTACCCACACTCGCTGCGGGCCGTGGAGAGGATCCCAGAGGAACAGTAAGTCGCGACCCGCACCCTGAACTGCCATGGGGAGCTGGGACAAAGGAGCTAGGACTGTAAGAGTGAGTGTCAGGACAATGGGGCTGAGAGGTCCCTGGGCTGGAGCAGGCTGGGCTAAGGGCAGTAGCAGTGATTATGGCTGCTGGGGTAGATCAGCTGCAGACTAGCTGGGGATGGGAAGATATAGCTTAATTTTAACCCGTCCCCCGGGTGTGCCGCAGGTGCTGGTCCCGCTCCTCCCCCGGGTGTGCTGGCCCTACAGACATTGGTGCCCTGCCATTCTCCCTTCCCACTAGGAGCCCCGAATGTGCCACCCTACCCTCCCTATATTCCTGGCTGCCAACCTGTCCCTTCCATCTGGTAGGCGAATATCCATGATGAGGAACCTGCTGGCTCCCTACGAGCAGCGGCCATGGGCGCAGACCAACTGGATCCTTGTTCGGCTGTGGCGGGTAAGGTCCCACTACCTGTCGCTGCCAGGAGCCTAGTCCCATGCCTCTGGGGCCATCACTCAGCTGCAGGCTAGAGGTATCAGCCCTCTCCCTGGCAGGCTGGGCAGCACCTGCGGTGTCCCCTTCAGCCTGCCTGGCACAGCTCAGCGCTCTGCCGTGGTGGCCTGGGGAGCCCTGCCCTAACCTTTCCCTTGTCTCCCCCGTTGCAGGGCTGTGGGTTTGGATACAGGTACACGCGGCTCCCGCACCTGCTGAAAACCAAGCCCGAGGATGCCAATCTCCCCAGCCTGCAGAGTGAGTGGGGTTGGGGCAGGGTCTTGCACCGGGGCGCTCACAACATTGCGGGGGTGAGGGTGTCTGGTGCTGGAGCGCTCACGACATTGGGGGGGAGGCTGGGATCTGGCGCCAGGGCAATTGCGGCTGTGGAGGGGGAGAGTGGGGTCTGGCGCAAGACGCTTGCGGCATTGGGAGCAGTGTGGGGGGGCCAGGGTCTCATGCTGGGGCACTCACAACCTGGGGAGAGAGTGGGGTCTGGTGCCAAGGTGCTCACAGCATTGGGGGCCAGGGCAGCTGGCCGCAGCCGGCTTTGCTGCAGCAGTGACTGGAGCCGTGTCGCCCTGTCTCCAGCCAACCGGGAGTTGGAAGGGCCAGTCTTGGTCTGTTCACTGGGGAGCCAGCAAGTTCTGTAAGCAGGCCATGCTGTTCCCAAGCGCCCCGTCTCCACCCAAGCCCTGGGCAAACCAGCTGCACTAGTGGCAGTGGAGGCCACAGAACAACAAACAAATCCAAATGTCACACAGCCACCCAGGTGCCTGGCATGCCCACGCAGGGTGCTGGTTAATAGAGGAGTGACTGTGGCATCTTCCTTTGTCCTCCCTTTGTCTGTTCCCTTTGCTGCTCAGCCCCTGGAGCTCTGCTCCCTACGTGGAGCTGTGTGAGGGCCACTGGGCCTTGGGGGCGTGCGTGTGTGTACACGCGCACACAAGCCGCTGGGTCTTGGGGCGCATGTGCAGCTGGGCTCTGGAGGGGGGGCTGGGGGGGAGTGTGTGCTCATACAAGCCGCTGGGCCTCCGGTGGGTGTGGGTGTGTGTGCGTGCGTGCACGAGATGCTGGGCCTCGCTCTCATCCGGTGGAGAGCTCTGGTGATGCCAGGTCAGCGGCTGGCGCGCCGCTCTGGGTGTGGGTGTAGGGCCCTGCAGCCATAGGTACTGCACCCAGGCAGCACTGCCCCCTCTGTAATGCCACTCTCTTGTGTCTCTCTCTCTCTCTCTCTCTCTCTTGGGGGCTCAGGAGATCTGTCTGTTGCTAGCCTCCAGCGTAAGTTAGCTGTTTGCTCGGCCCTGTCTTGTGTGGTGGTGCAGTAGCTCTTAGTCCCCTGGTGGTGCTTCCCCTCCAGGTGTGCCTCTGGCCCTCCCCCCACCCACTCCAGTCCTGGTGGGAGCCCTGGCGGGGGAGGGGCTCCTTGGCCTTCATCTCAGGTCTGTGCCAGGGAGAGGGGGCAGCTCATGCCAGTGCCCTGAGCCCCTGCTGCAGCTGTGCAGAGGGGAGCCACTCACCTAGGGCTGCCATCACCATAGGGGTGGCTTTGTGACTCATGGAGCAGGGCGGCTGCCTCCTGCCTGAGAGATGGGGGAGTTGCTGTGACTGGAGGGTGGACAGAGCTGGCAGATCCTGGGTATGAGCTGCACCAGCCTCTGCCTTGGCCTGCGGGCTAGAGAGCGCCATGGCAACATCCCCATGTCCCGTGCTGGCAGCTGTGTGGCACGCTTGCTGCACCCCCAGGGGCAGCGGTGGTGTGGCTCTGCTCCTGAGTGCCCCTGCATCTGATTGGGAAAGATCTGAGCAGGCAGAGGAATGGGCCTGGCTCCTGGCACTGCTGGTCTGTGCAGCCCCTGAACCAATAATGAATGCTGCTCTAATTGCAAGGGAGCACGTTCCACAGAGGTGCCCTTGGGTCCTGCCCTCTGCCTGGGTGGGGCAGGGGTACAAGGGGCTGATTCCAATGCAGTTCCCATTTGCATGGGCTGTGTCTCAGGGGCGGCTTGATGGAAGTGCTGCTCCCCCACCCCGGAGCACCAGGTCCATCTGCCAGAGGCGCCCCCCAAGCAGCTTGAGCCATTGGGAGTCCATCCAGGCAGTCCACGCTGGCGTGGCCCTGGAAAGCAGGCCCACCTCCCTTAGACCTGGGCATCTTGGCCCTTGCTAGAGGCAGGAGGGAGTGTTCAGAGGAGCAGCGCGCTGCCAGGCCAGGCACCCTTCCATCCCTCAGGAGGGCAGGGAAGAGTGCCCTGGTCTGCAGCATGCGGGCTCCCTGCTGCAAGGGGGAGGGCAAGGGCCAGGAAGCTTCAGGCCCTGCTGCTCATTGTCTGAGCCAGTCCCAGGGTCACTGTTGGCTCCAGTCAGTCCCTCCTGGGAGCGGGGCTCTGGCTGCTGAGAGCAGGGTGGCTCCACTCAGCAGGACATGTGGGGGCACTGCGCAGCAGCTGCAGGGAGCTGCTGCTATCTGCTTTCCCTGCCGGGGCTCTGCCCCACACGCAGGAACATGACAGCTCTCCTGCTGTAGCAGGCATGGCTCAGTGCTGGGCCCTGCGGCTGTGGCAGTGATTAGGGGCTGCGGTGCAGTGTCCGTTCCCCTCCCTTCCCCTTCCCTGTTGGGCAGTACCTAGGCCCGAGCCCCAACTGTGCCAGGGAGGGACGCTGGCTGAGCCCCATTGGGCCCCAGTGTGTTTGTCCCGGGGGCTGCCAACGCCGAGAGGGCTGAGCCGGGGAGCAATGGTGGGAGTGCCAAGAAACGGCCTTAGGTTCTCTGCAGCAGCCTGCCTGGGCTGCGGGAGTGCAACCCTGGGGGAGGGCTCTGCCCCATCTTAGGGAGGGAACACCTTCCTCACTGGCCTTCTGAGTGCAGCCGGGCAGACCAGGGCCCACGTGAGGGCGTGGGTGTCTGAGCGCGGGGCAGCGACTGAGATGCTGGCATCAGGAGAGTTACTGCTGAGCTGGTCTGGGACTTTCTGGAGCCGAGCATGAGAGGCTTGGTTAGCACTTGGCTGCAGGGCTGCTGTTCCCCTGGGAGGAAGGAAGGGAGCAAGAGCCGTGACGGTGCACAGCTGTGGCCCAGTTTATGCAGGGCAGTGCTGGCAGCCCACGGGCAAGCTCTGCTCAGAATAGTCTGTGCACCTAGCCTTGCAGGGCACCTGCCATCTCTACTCACTGTCCAGCAGCCAGGCACGAGGGGCTTCATGCTCAGTCTCCTGCCTGGCCTTAAAGTGCTGCATGGCACCAGGCCTCTGCCTACCTCAGCTGCCCGCCTCCCTGAGCTGGGCATCCCAGGCTGCCCCCTGCCCCAGTGCTGGGTCTGCCCTTGATTCGTCTGCCCTTTGGTCCTAGAGCCGTGCCCCTCCACCCTTCTGCAGCGGCACATGGCCGATCTGCTGTGCAGTGACTGCGACATGGCACCCAGCTTCCTCAACAGCGTCCTCAACCAGCTCAACTGGGCCTTCTCGGAGTTCATTGGCATGATCCAGGAGGTGAGTGCCGGGGCTTGGCTGGACGGCACCTAGCGGGGACCCCAGCGGGCTATGCAGGGGTGGGTTCTGGGAGCCAGGCCAGGGCAGCCTGCCTACGGAGTCCAGCAGCACAGCCCTGATGGGCGCATGAGTGGGTGGAGGCCTCTGTTCCTTTCAAGGCCCTGTACTGAGCTATGCCCGGGCAGATCCAGCAGGCAGCAGAGCGCCTGGAGAGGAACTTTGTGGACAGCCGTCAGCTGAAGGTGTGCGCGACGTGCTTCGACTTGTCCGTGAGCCTGCTCAGGGTGCTGGAAATGACCGTCACACTGGCCCCCGAGATTTTCCTCGACTGGAGCCGCCCCTCCTCGGAGCTGCTGCTCAGGAGACTTGCCCAGGTACATCCCCATGCTGGGAGCCGATGGAGCAGGCGAGAGCACCCCCTGCTGGGGGCAGGATGGCATGAATAAAGAGCCCCCTTCCCGGGTGTCCCTGTTAAAACTACCAACCCCGGGATCCAGCGTCAGTTTCTCAGGCTGATGCACCTGCGGGCAGCTATTGTGGGAGAAATCTGGCTGACTCTAGGTGCTGCCAAGCCCTCCTGTGTGATTAAGCTTTTCCAGCAGGCACCTCATCAGCCCCCTACCCCACAGAAACCCGTCCCAGGCAGAACTCCCTGCAGCCCCATGAGGGAGACGAGATGAACGCTCTGGACTGCACACTGAGGACCTCCCTGTGCCAGTGGCTTTCACATGGTAGTCGCTCAAATCATGCGGCGATGGCAGTTGTACAAAGCCCTGAGAGAGAGGAGATGCATTCATCTGCTTGCTGTGAACCCAAGGGAAGCAAGGGAGGGGATAGCTGGCCTTACTTTGAACCTGAAATCAAGTTAGGTTGGGTATTCCAGACCTGGGCTCACACTCTTGCTGTGCCAATGCCCTTCAATCCTAATCGACAGCCCTCTGCTGTTCCAGTCCCTAGCTTCCAGCCCTTCTCAGCTCTGCCAGTGCCCCCGGTGACTGACCTGCAGCCCCTTGCTGTTGCTGTTCTGGGATTTCCTCCTCCCCAGCTCTGCCCTTGCTCCTTAATCATGACCCACTGCTATTCCCACCCTGGCACCTCCATCGCCAGCCACAGCCCTGTGGCTAAAACTAGTATAACTAAAGTCAGTTTAGCAACTTCCCTTCTGCAGTCCGCATCTGCACGTAGCCTTGAACTGACATAATGCTTGGTTTTACAAGTCCCCTTTGGTGTGCAGAGCAGCTGCACTAGCAGCTTATTGAAATGAGGAGTAAAAGGTGACTTGACCCCAGGCCAAGTTCCTCTGCAGGGAGAATGTGGCTGTGAGCAGAGGGCTCTGACGTCCAGCAGCCAAAGGCAGAGCACGAGCCAGGACAGGTCGTTGAATTTGGCAAAGATCAAACGAAGCATGACCCCAGCTGTCTGAGTGAGGCCCTAGTCCCTCAGAGCAGATTGCCTGGGCTGGGGGGATTCTCCGTCCTGGGAATCTGTAAATCAAGACTGGACGTCTCTTTCCCAGAGCTCTGCTCTGGCCAGTCACCAGTCATTGGCTGGAATTGCGAGGTGATGTTCCCTGGCCTGCTAGGCCCAAGGCTGTACTAGGTCCTAAGGCTCTCTTCTGTGTCTCCACTCTCGGAGAGGTTGCTTTGGGCAAGGCCATGTCATCTGGCCAGGGTTCCATGCAGAGGATGCTGTGCCAGGAGTGACTAGGTACAAGCCCTCTGGGGCCCACATTGGCCAGCTGAGCTGGCAGAACAGCTCCGAGCCCAGCCACCTGCTGGAGCGCAGGGGCATGCCCCTCGCTTCCTGTATGCTCAGGATTGTAATCGGGGGGCTGCAGGAGGGGTGCAGTACAGGAGAGGGGAGCACCACCAGCAGCATTCCCCAGGCATGCTGTTGTGTGCCATGCCTGTGTCCCAGGATAGACCACAAGAGGGTATGCTGGCAGGGTCAGACGGTATGTAGCCAGGGCGGGGCCTCGCTGCCTTGAGTGGGGACACATAGTGAAGGGGGTTATACAGATGCAGGTAGGGCAGGGTGAGGGCTGGGGGGGGGGAGAGTGAGAGTGGGCCTGTCTGCTCCCGTGGCTCACCCTGCTGCAGACAGGGAGCACTGGTGCCCAGGTGGTGCTGGCACCAGACCTGCCCTGTGCCATGGGGGTCCCGCTGGAGCCGGCCCTACTTGGCTGCACCAGGGATTTGCTTTCAGCTGAAAGAAGAGTAGCCATGATGGCAGCAGAGCAGGCGTGCTGAGTGAGTTGAGGTGGGCTGTGTGCTGGAAAGGGCACGCCCAGAGCCTCAGCTGTCCCAGTGGGGGTTCACCCTGGAGCCTAACAACATTCAGTTTCACAGCCAGGCAAGGCAGAAGTCTGCTGCTCGTCTGGGTGGAGCTTGGTTGTATGTGATTGCTCAGCAGCCTCCTGGGCCTGAGCTGTTCCCTTGCTGTGCTTGGGGACCAGCAGTGCTAGTCCTGTTAGATCCTGGGCTCAGCAGAGAGCTCCTCAGGCCATTGGCAGCTGTTAGCCAGCAAGCACCTATACCCAGCCCTGCTCACAGCTGGCACTTGGTTGGCCCACTCTTGACTAGTTCTGCCATTGGCCACGATGTGGCCTGGGACTGTAGCTTCTCCTTGGTGAGAGCTTCCTTCGGACTGACTGCAGCCTGGAATGCAGCCGGTGTGACTGCCCATGTGTTCAGCCTCTCACCGCTGCAGACTGTGGCCCATTGCCCACCAGGGGCTACCTGCACTGTGCGCCCTGCTGAGGTGCGTGTGGCCTGCTGGGAGTCAGTGTGCACCCAAAGAGGGAGTGTTGCGCTGCTGCTGCTGTCCCATGCAGTGCAGCTGCACTGTCCACTCCTGATGAAATGCTGCATGCTGGGAGCTGCAGTTCCCCCAGGCATCGCCCTGGTAGGGATGGGAGGGCTGCAGTCAGCTCTGTTGTGCTCTGCGGTGTGGATCCTTAGCAATCCATGGGATGCGTTCAGCCAGATGCCTCTTGTCTGGCTGGCGGGAGGTTCAGGAGTAGCTAGTGGAAGAGGGGCTATCTCCTGCCAAGGCCCTGCACGTGGCAGGTGTGCTCTCTGAGGGAGACATGTTGACTTGGGGCTGGGACTGACAGCTGGAAAGGGGCTGCTCCGTCCTGCTCAGGCGGGCTCCCTGTCCAGGAGATAGGAACAATCTCTCCTGACATCTCTCTTGTCCCCGCACAGCTGTTGAACCAGGTGCTGAATCGGGTGACAGCCGAGCGGAACCTGTTCGACAGAGTGGTCAACCTCCGGCTGCCAGGTGAGTCACCCTTGTTGGGCCTGGCTGCCTCCTTGCTTGTCAGGAACTCACTGGTGGCTGTGCGGGGGGCCCAGGGGATTCAGGTGCTCCCCCTTGCCAATGGAGTGATTTGGCTGTGTGAGTGCTTTGCAGAGATAGGCCCGGTCTGTGATCTTCTGGGGCTGTCATTGGGTGCTGGGCTATGTACCGGGAACCTCAGGTGCCGCGGGCTAGGGATATAGCGGGGGACATTCTTCTTCTGAGTCAGACAGAAGGGTGACCTGCCAACCCAACCATGGGTACTTGCAGGACAGGCTCTAGGAGCTGTAAACAGGACTTCTGAGCATTGTGCTCACTCCCGATTCCTTGGCTGTTACCATGAGACCCTCTGTCCTACCGCAGGTCTCTCTGTCTCCCTCACTTCCCCTTTGGGTCCTGGCTTCTGGGGTCTCCAGGCACCAAACTCTGAGCAGCTGTTAAACTGCTGCCATGTGGGCACTCTAGGGAACTGGAAAGGGAGCTGGGATGGGAGTTGCCCGTGGGATGGGAGGTGCCTGTAGAATGGAGGCTGATCTCCCTGCATGCCCTTCCCTGGCACAGGCAGAAGTCCTTGTCTAGTTACGCGTTGCTGAGTCTGTCCTTGGGCTGCGCGGCTGGATTTGGGGAAGGACAGTGCTGTGCTAGCAGCCACCTGCTGTCCCTGCATCGCAGACTATCTCACCACTTGCATTGCCAGGGGACGGCTGAAGCATAGCCAGCAGATTAACCAGCATGCTGCTGGGAAGTAACTGGAGGCGAAGCCCCTGGGCCATGTGGTACTGCTGAGTCAACCTCTCTCTCCTCAGGGAATGATGCCTCATCAATGTCCCCTGTTTCCTTGAGACACAGCTCATCTACACTCCCCGTGGGAAGGCTCCAGTAGGCGGGCCCCCCCCATATCACACCAGGGCAGGGCACCAGCCCCAGGGTCGAGGGGAGCCCCTCTTTCCTGAGGCTTTGGAGAAATCAGTGCTGGCCATGGGGAGATGCCTGCGACCAGGGTCATGTGAAAGGTGCTTATGTGGTTTGGGGGAGGAGGAGGCAGCGCCTCTGGCCCAAGGCTCCCCCAGCGCAGCCATGGGTGAAGCTGAGGTGAGCTGCTGCAAACAGAAGGATGGCTGTCAGGCTGGGGGTACAGAGCCGGGCAGGTGCTGGGGTGAGGTACGGCCTGGCCTTCCCAGCCATGGTCATTGCTCTGGCTTTGCTCTGTCCCCCAGGGCTAGAGAGCGTGGATCATTATCCAATCCTTGTGGCTGTGACGGGGATTCTGGTCCGACTCCTCATGGACACTGACTTCCAAGGGTGAGTGACTCCTCCTGCAAGAGGCAGTGTCGCCATGAGGCTGTGCTGTAGTGTAGCTGGAGATGGACTCAGCCCTTCAGAGCCTGGGGATGGGAGTCCCTGCCGGGTGTGTGCTGGTCGCTAGGGCCAACATATCTGCCCCACAAGGTGGGCTGGACAACACGTTCACTTCACTCCCTCTGTACTGGCCCAACTGCTGCTCTGCCCTGCCTCGGCTCTGCTGAGACTTCTTCCGTCTCCTAGGCCTGGCTGCCCAGTGATGAGCTTCCAAAATCCTAAGAACCAGTTCCCTACCGGTTCCTCAGCGGCACTTTAGCGGCTGGGGGGCGGTGTCTTCACTCGCTCTGGGTGAAGTACCTGCCACTGAAATGGCGCCGAAAACCCGGAGCAAGTGAAGACACACACACACACCCCGCCACCAAAGTACTGTCGAGGACCCGATAGGGAACCGGTTCTTAGGATTTTGGGAGCTCATCACTGGGCGGGCAGGCCTAGGAGACGGAAGGAGACCCGGTAGGGAACTGCGCGGTGAGTACAAACCGCACGTGCCTGTCTCTCTCCTCCCCTCCCCCCCCCCCCATCATTGGACTCCAACCCATGTCCTGCCCCCAACTGCCCCCCTCAGAACCTGCAACCCATCAACCCTCCCCTGCTCCTTGTCCCCTGACCACACCCTCCCGAGACGAGACCCCCCACCCTAACTGCCCCCCAGGACCCCTCCCGCTCCCTGTCCTCTGACTGCCCTGACCCCATCCACCACCACCCCAACAGACCCCCCGAACTCCCACGCCTACCCAATCCCCCTCCCCCGTTCCCCGTCCCCTGACCACCACCCCCAGAGCCTCTACCCCCTCCAACTGCTCCTTATCCAACCCCTCCTCCTGGCCTGGCCCCCTTACCATGCTGCTGTATAAGGATGCCGTGCGGCCGCTGGAGCTCGCAGCCCCACCCCCTTACCATGCCGCTCAAAGCGGCAGGAGCTGCAGAGCTGCCCAGAGTGCTGGCGGCACATCATGCTGGGGCTCTGCGAGGGGGAGGTGGGAGAGCGGGAGAGGGGCCGGGGGAGCCTCCCCAGCTGGGAGCTCAGGCGAGCCGGATGTGGCCCGCGGACCGGAGTTTGCTCACCTGTCCGCCCCTTTAGGAACCGGTTCTACATCAGCTTCTAAATTTAACAACCGGTTCTTGCAAACCGGTGCGAACCGGCTCCAGCTCACCACTGCCTGCCTAGCCATGTAGGGGGCAGGCGTGCTCCCTTGAGCACAGAGCTAGCCCTGCTGTCCTCCTGCCGCAGCGCCCCCACTGCTCCGAACACCCCGCTCCTTTTCAGATTGGCCTGTGTCCCATGGCAGCAGCGAGCAGACACCTGCCCAGCCTGCTGGTGCATCACCTCCACTGTGCTGCTGTCTGGGGTGTTGCCTTTCTTCTTAACTGGTGGCAGTTTAGCCCTCAGGCAGGGCTGCACACACACACGTGTACACCTCTAGAACCAGCTGTGTAAAATACTTCGTGGCCCTCATCGCCGTAGCGTCTGGGGGCCACTCCAGCTCACGTATCACTCCCTAGCCTCACTGGGGCAGGGCAGGGCTCCTATCCTGCTCTACAGATGGCAGCTGATGGCTGGAGAGCCCGAGTGACTTGCTGAGACCAGGGAGCCAGTTGCAGAGTAGGGAACGGAACCCGGGTCTCCTGTATCCCAGGTTAGTCGTCTACCCCATGCGCTAACTGCCTTTCTAAGCTGGCTGTTCTCAGGGTGTCCTGGCAGGAGACTCAGCCCTTTGTGTGGCTGAGATGGAGCCTGCTTTGGCAGCCTAGGTGAGTCAGGAGAACAGCTCTGCTTTCCGGGGTCCCAAAGCCTTGATGTGCTGTTACTATAGGAAATGGCAGGGTGGTGCCATGCGACCCTCGACTTTTCCATGTGCAACCTTCTGCCTCCCTCGGTTGGCTCTGGGCTGGCGGCTTGTTAGTGCCAGGGTGGTGAGCTGCCCTTCTAGGCTCCAGGTGGGCTGCCTAGCACTGGGCACATACAGATTGAGCTCACCTGGCCAGGCGGGGGCTTGGCACTTGCCTTGCCTTGCCTCACATCAGTCACAGGTCCTGGCGTGGCCACTTCTCTCCAGTCCCCATCCTGGCCAGCACTGCTGCGAGGCAGGGCCAGCTCTCCCAGGGGTGTTCTGGGTGGATGAGGGCTTGCATTGGCTGTGTGTGAGGTAGGCAGGGGCTGGAGGGACAGCTGGGAACTATGGAGATCCCAGACGTAGCCGGGAGCAGCTCCCAGTGTCCTGCTCCTGCCCCACGGCAGGAGGGGAAGGTGTTGAATCCTTGCTGTCCTTGTGTCGCTGTGGTGTAAGGAAGTGACACAAATGCCTGTAGTCCACTGCAGCAGCCTGTGAGCAAAGGGGCCTCTGAACTAGGTGCCCCCTGAAATCACCATGCATGGAGCTTACTGTGCGGAAGGGGCTGGCAAATTCATGAGTGATTTCACTGGCCAGGTGGCTGAGTGTCATGGCAGCAACAGTTGTTGCCCTCTTTCAGGCTGCGCTGTGCCCAAGCACACTGCTGTGCTCAAGGCCATATCCATGAGGCCAACAGCATGGACAAGCCCTGTTCAGGGAAGGGGAGCAGCACGGTCCTGCCAGGCAGGACACCCTCTGCTCCTTCTTGTCTCAGAACGCCCAGGGGCCGTGGTGCAGGCTGAATGCATGTCCTACAGGCTCTGGGTATATATGTGTGCTTCCTGCTGAGAGCCCAGCCCATGTCCAGGTGGGCTGCTCAGGCTAGCTAAGATCCGCTTGGCTTTGTCTGTAAACGCACGTGCATTCTCCCTGAATGCCTTCTGCCTCCGGCTCTGCCTCGTCCCCTGCTGGGAGCCCCCAGTCCCCATCCTCCGCATCCCACTTTCCCTCTGTGCATGTGGAACAAGTTAGTCCCTGGCTTTGCAGAGAGCAGAGCTCCATCTGGCTGGGCCGCTCAGCCCTGCAGTCAGACTCGCTCTGATTCTTCTCTCAAGGACTCAAAGATGTACACAAATGCATCTAATTATATCCTGTCTCCTGCGGTCCCTGCACCAGTCACACAGCCCTGAGCATGACTGTGCCAAGTGTTCAGCGCAAGGTCACTTATCAGTGGCCTTTTCTGCTTTGCAAATGCAAACAGGCTTTTCTCTCCCATAGACTTCCCAGAACTGCTTGTTGTTGCTGGCAGCTCTCCCTTTGGAAGGGGCTCAGCACTGTGATGGGGAGTGAGCTCCGGGGGCACCTCCCTGCTGTGGCCTCCACAGCTCCTGCTCCTATTCAGGTTGCTGGACCTGTCAGCCAGAGGGAGGGGCAAAGGCTTTCCTTTGTGCCCGCAATCAGACCCATGCAAACTCTGGGAGGGCAGCACGAAGAGCGTGGTGTTAGGGGTATGCAGGGGCCCAGCGGAGCCTCCATAAGGGGACATGTGAGATCCCAGCTCGACGCTTGGCAGCTGGCAAGGCTGTGGGTTGGCACTTGGTAAAACCCATCTCTGTCCTTATGTGAACCAAGCAGTTCTGACGTGAAAATCAGCAAGGCTTCCAAGCTGTGGAACCTCGGCAGGCCCCTTCTTGGGCCCCCTCTTCCTCTCTCTTGCTGGCTGTCAGAAAGAAGGGTGAGCAGCAACCCCGACCATGGACACTACTAACCCTTGGAAGGGCAGGCATCATATTCCAAGCAGTGAGGCAAGCGCCGCCCCCCACCCCACCCCGACCCCCTGAACAGTGCACATCTGAGTTAAACCTCATGGTTGGAACAGGAGTATCCAGATGCCCTTGGGGGCAGTGGCTAGCAGCTCAGACGGGATTGCCATGTGGCAGGGCAGTGAGCAAAACACAGCGACTGTAATCCACCCCCCCAGGCATCCCTGTGTGGAGGCAGCAGCTTCCTGGGCGGCATGGACCTAAGCTCTGATCCCATCTGGCAATTCCTGTGCTCCTGAAAATATCAGGGAAAGTTCCTTGCACTATGGCTTGTTTAGTCAGGAAAACATCTCCCCCAGGGCTGGGATTGGAGCCCTGTTGCTTGGGGCATTTATGGTTAGGCTAGACCTGGCCAGGCCCAGAGGGACCTAATAGAGCTCTTCCATCGCTGCGTGATTTTGTTTGCCTGTTGTTTGATCCATAAAACCCTGCACTCGCTTGTTTGCAGGGGATATTCCTGGGCTGGCATTCTCCTGTTTCAGAGCTCAGGCGGCTGCAGCCAGGGCAGGAATACTCAATGGGCCGCTGTTGCACTCTGGCCCATGCTTTGGCTCCTCTTGGAGTACAGGGGCCTGGACCCCACTCCCATGACTGAATTGCCCTGAGCTGGAGGTGGTGTAGTGGCCAAGTGAGAGGAGAGTTCAGAAGGTGCCTGACAGGAGGGGGCCTGGAGCCAGGCAGACTCAGCTGGTGTCTGAGTGTAGCATCAGAGAGCAGTCCAGTTACCCCAGCAACGCATTGCCATGGGGCAGGAGGCGACAAGGCATCTCATTACAGACCTTCTCTGGTGGGACGAGCCCCCTGGAGCCAAGAGAGGAGCGTTTCCCCAGCAGAGCTGATGAGAGGACCTGCACTGACCATCATCCTATTTCAGGGATGGACAGAGTGGGCTCGAGAGAAGCACTGCAGTATTTAATACCTCCGGTCACACTGGTGTTAATTGTGGTGAGTCATAGCTCTCCCATCACACCCTGTCCTACTGCTCATTATACAGCTCTCCCTGGGTCGTTGTTACCACATGACTTCCCAATGCTTCCCGGAGGGGGAAGCAGAAAAGGATGGCTCTAACTACCGGTGTTCAAGTGTGGGGAGCATTCTCTGCAAAGAGAATCGGGGGCTTGTTTGACTGGGGCACAAGTCCCAGTGCTTTACATCTCTGCTTTGGCTGGGCAGGCCACTTTTATCACTTTGGAGACCTGGATTCCAGTTTGCTTGAAATCACTAGGGAAGCTGAGTTTGGCCCCATGTAATCCCTCCTGGATGTCAAGTTCAGCACCAGCATTTTGCTGCTCGGCAGAACAGAAGAGTAGCGGGGGGCTGAGAGTTGGATTGAGGGGCACTGACAGCTGTGTTGGGGGAAGCCCAGGCTAGAATAGCAGAGACTGCAATGCCAGGCCAGGATTTGTCAGCAGAGCTGTGGGGAGCCCTGCTCGGTGCGCCCCTGCCTTGGGCTTGGTTCTAGTTATTGTTGATCTGTTTTTACTAGCACAGAAATGTACTAATGAGAACAATTGACAGATAGGGCTGGCCGCAGCAGGGCTGCCCGCAGTGGGCCAGTGGTAAGGGATTAAATGTAATCCCTCCTGGAGCAGCTTTAGGGAAGGGCCCTGCCACACCTGACTCCCCTGCCCTGCCAGTTCAGACCCTCTCCCATAGTGGGACAGCAGAGGGAATGGGCCACAGGCTGGTGTCGGGGTGCCTTGTTTCCTTTCCCTCGGTGGCAGCCTGGCAAGGGATGGGGCTGGAGGCAGGGAGCTGGCACCAAGCGGCAGAGATCAGGGACTCTAACAAATCCAATGAGTCCCTGAACCCGGGTCTCCAACAGCTGCCTGTGCTGGTGAGAAGCCATGCTCTGGTGTCCAGCAGGGGCCAGCGCACCACCTGGTATAGACCATATGACTTCTGTTGCCTGGCCCATAGGAGTCCCGCTCCACCCAGTTGGGGAGGTGGCTGCTCCGCGTGGAGTGAGACTGTTGCAGAGATTCCCTGCTGCATTGGTTTGCAATGCTGAGTGCCAGCAGCATCTGTGCCCGTTAGGCAGCAGTGGCTAGCTGACCCGCACCCTCCCCTTAACTCTGAATCAGGGGCTGAGAAGCTGAGCACCCTGGCATGTATCTGTCTCTCCAGCACGGCTTCCGGTGCCAGGCCATATGCCCTTCCCCATGCTAGGCAGAGCTACTTCCAGGAACTGGAATAGGCCTGGCTGGCATGACAGCAGCTGCCATTCGCACATGTTGATAGCTCCTGCTTTTCTTTCAGCTGGCATATTGGTGCAGGGCAGGTGGGTGGTGTGCTTCAGGGCCCCCATCCTGGGCATCACCATCTCCCGCTGTTCCCACCTTGGCGTACTGCTGGCCACCATGAGTCTGTCCCAGAGCTCGGACTCAGTGCCATGGGCAGCTTGGTCCAGAGCTGGAGTGCCGGGCAGCAATAGCATGGGGAGAGGCACGGGTAGGGGTCCCATTGGCTGATTTGGAGCCAGGTCCTAGACACACATGGACTTGCAGTGTGGAGGCCAGGAGGCAGAACAGCCCCAAGTGTTGGTCCAAGCCGCTGAGCCTGTGGCAGTCTCATGCCTGTGTGTGTCTGCTGAGTAACTGAACCGATGTTCTACTGAGCAGCCCTTGGAGGGAGCTGAGAGGAATAGCATTGACAGAAGGTAGAGCTTGTGTAATGACACTGGCAAGAGCCAGGAGAGCTTCCTTCTCAGTGCTGTGTGGATCACCACAAGCTGCCCAGACACCTGGCCGTGGGTGCTTGCACTTCCCACCTCCTTCCTCCTCCTCTCTCCCCCTCCCCCACAACTGGGCTTTATAGAGGCCCTGGATCTGGGTGCTCACTCTGCCTGTAGGCAGGCTGGGGTTGCTGGTTTTCTCATTTCCCCTGGGCTCTGGTTCTCATTCCCCTCTGACTCTGGATGGATTTCTGGCACCCATGTGATGGGACACAAGTTGTATCATGTTCCTTACCAAAGTTCCCTGATAAATAGAGCCGTGCCCCTAGGGATGCCTCTGGGCATGGTGGTGCCATCCCGGCATGAAGGAGATGCGCTGGGGGCAGCTGCCTGGCAGCTCTGCTATGGGAATTCTGGAAGGGGGATGAACAGGTCCCCTTGCCCCTCCCAGATGGCAGGGCTGTTGGTGGGCCCAGCACTGGCCCCAGCTGGGGGTCTCTCTGGCACAGCATTTTGAGGGACATGGGTGGTGCAGCAGAGCACTCAGCGCCCCCTGCAGGAGTTAGCCAGAAACGCTACTTGCTGGGCTGCAGCATCTCTCCCTGCCCTGCCCTCCTAGGAGGTGGATTGCAGAGGCGACTCCGCAGCTGCGCCCTAGCTCCCCGGCCTTTGCTTGCACCGATTGTGTTCAGGCTGTTGTGAGCTCTTCTGCATCTGTGTGTGTCCCTGCACACGCCCCACTGAGACTGTGCAGATGCTGAGGCAACGATGCTCTCTGGGCTGCCTCCCTGCCCAGCTGCAGCCCCAGGGAGCATGGGGAGCCCTGGAGGAGATCTGAGCCTTGACAGATAAGCCCTGCTCCTAGCTGTCCAGCCTTTGCTGTGCTGGGGATTGGCTCCCCCTACCCCCAAAAGCTCCAGCAACTCTGGGAACACACAGGCGCAGCCAGGATGAAGAGAACTAAGGTGTCCCCGCTTGCTTGGGGTGGGTCTGTCTAACCTCCAGAAAGCCCTTCAAGGCTCCCCCATCCCTTGGCAAGAAAGCTGGCATCTGCCCCTCAGGAGGGCTAACGAGTGTTGGGATACCCTGGGCAGAGCTGGCCTGGGTGCTGTAGTGCCAGTCAGCACAGATGGGGGATGCGGGCATGGTTGGGGCTTTTCAGGCACTGGCTATCCAATTCTCTTCTCAAGGGGTGCGCTGTGTGTCAGCAGCCATTGCTGGCGTGTCACGAGAGGCAGCCACAGGGTCTGGGTTTGATTGAGGGGCAGAGCTGCCCTCCCACTGGCAAGAACAGCTGGAGCTAGCCCCGCAAACTAGGAGCTTGCATCAGAAAGAGGCAGGAGCCAGCTCCCCGGGCATTGGTGAGGTGGCATCTGCCCAGGTGGGAGATGGACAGGACAGTCTCTGCTCCAGAGAGTCTGAGCCAGAGTGCAAAGGGGTGGAGCTGAGGCAGCTGCACTACTTGTGTTTTTTAAGTGTGTGAGAGAATTTGGCTTTCATGGCTCCACTGGTAACCTTCCTCCAGTCCAATAGTTCTCCTTTCAGCATGGCCTGTTGCCTTCTCTCCTTAGCCAGTTCCTTATTGGCTTTCCAATGCTTGTGCTGATCCCCCATCTTCTCTCATTTAACTAATAATTTCCCATGTGGTACTGTGTCAAATGCTTTACTGGAGTCCAAGTGTATTAGAATCCATTATTCTTTGAGTGCTGGTTCCCATGTGTATTCCACATATGGGTATGCATGTGCTCACGTACCTCAGATCAGAGATTTGTAGCATGTAGGGTCCATTGATCCATGCATGCACAGTTGTCTCCTCTTGCTCCCAACCGAGGGCATGAAGGCTGGCACAGACCGACGCCTCTCCAGTTCCTTCTTATTGCCATGTGGCCTGAGTCAGAATTCTGTGTCCATTACAATCTTACTCTACTTTAATACCTGTAAATTTATATTATAAATAGTTTTTAGTAAGTTTAAACTTAGTTTTTCTATTGTTTCTATAGTCAGTATAGTTAGTTCAGTTTTCCCCACTTTGGGAGCTTCTTCCCACGAAGGAAGACTATGCCAAGTGTCCTGGGGTTTAAGAACTGTCTCCTGCCCCTGTTTCTTCTCCGTCAGCAACAAACCCCAGCACTGCCTTGGGGAGGCTTATGTCACCGCCAAGTGCAGCATCTGACGCTCCTTCCCTCCTCATGCTCATGAGGGATGAGAGCTCCATCTGTGGAAGCCCTCACAGAGCAGGCCAAACGGTTCTATTCGGATCTGGGCTGGGGAGACGCCCCGTACACCAGCCTCAGACTGTGAGCAGCGTCTCTCTGAGCATGAGCTCTGGAGTAGAGGCCAAAACACATAGTCTTAAGAAACCCTGTCCCAAGAGTAGGGGACATGAATATAAGCATAAGGACAGGTTACTGTCCAGATCTCCTTCTAAGAGAAAGCATCCCTCTCCTTCATGCTCAAATTCAGGTGAGTCTTCATTTGTGGGTCCTAAGGAATTAGGCCCACACAAACCTTCTGTCCAAGAAGGAAAGGTGTGAAGGAAAAAGGATCCAATGGTATCAGTCCTGGTTCCGTCCCACAGACCAAAAGATCGGTACCATCTGGTCTGGGAGCTCCATACTGGACCCCATTCTGTGTGGGATCCTCTTAGCACCAGATCACTGGACACCCCAGATCCGCTAGTCCCCTCCCTAGGACTCCCAAAATACCATAAAGGACTTAAACCTTTATCTCACAGGATATTTTTGCTCTGCCCTATCCAGAGTCTCCTGTTCTATGGGGTTCAGTTGTACTTAGAGACATTTCTACCCTCAAAAAACCCACATTAAAGAAAAGAGTCTTCCCCTTCTACGTCCACAAGCTGGAGTATCCTCCCACCGCTACCAATGGCACCACTGGTAGAGCAGGACCCTACCTTTTCATTGAGCAAATCCAATGCTCCAGACGAGCCTCCCCGTGAGGGAAATGAGCCCAGACAGAACCCATAGGAGGCACAGGGGAGGCTGGGGTGTGTCAATCTCCTCACCGGATGAGGTAATTGCTCCATCCTCCCCTTGCCTCTCCAACGACCACGCGCAGTACCAGGAGCTGTTACAGAGGGCAGCAAGCGAGCTTCAGATATATCAAGGAGGTCTAGAACACACAGCATAGTTTACTGAACATCCTTCAGCCTTCTGGTCCTACTAGGGTGGTCCTTCCAGTGAATGAGACCATTTGGAAACCCACCAGGTCTATGTGGCACATCCCTGCCTCCTGTGTCCCTACCCCAAAGAGGACTGAAAAATGATATTTCATGCCAGCTAAAGGGGCAGAGATTTTATTTACTCATCCAGCGCCCAACTCCTGAGTGTTGCAGGCAGCTACAGGGAGGTCCAGAGCACAGCACCCCAAGACCACCCCAACTGACAAGGGTGCTAAATATCTTGACCTCTTGGGAGGAAAATATTTTCATCAGTTACTCTCCAATTCAATGTTGCTAACTACCAGTTATTAACAAAGTACCACTTTGCAAATTATTCTAAATTTCTGGAATTCAGAGACAAACTTCCTCAGGAAGACAGAGCTCAGTTCCAAGCCCTCATTGATATAGGCAGATTGGTGGCTAAGACATCACTCCAAGAGGCAGTGGAGAGCCATCACCACAGCAGTAGTCATGAGGCATGAATTGTGGCTGCATTTTTTGTGGTTCCCCAGGAAGGTTCAGCATGTCAAAGGGAAGGTTCTGAATGATAAGTCTAACGTCTTCAATGAGAGGTCAGTATGCTCTCTTAAGGACTCAAAGACAACCCTCTGCTTCCTAGGTATTTACACTTCATCCTCGAAGAGAAGACACCACAAGCAAACTTAGACCCAGATTTTCCCCCACAGACCTTTCAGCACTAGTGCCCTTATGAGCCACTACGCAAGCAGAATTCAGAGACCCTAATACATGGCTTCTTTCACCTCTACAGTCACTGCCCAGCCCCACAAGTATTGATGCCATGCCCGGTGTCCTGTCTCCAACAGAGGCTAGTAACAGAGCTTAAGGGGGAGTGAGCGGAACAAGGCAATTTTTAGAGAGATCCACCCCTATGTTCCCTTCCTTGCTTCTGACAGTCAGACATTTATGTTCCCGCTGAGTAAGGGGTTACATCCCTGACCACCTTGGCTAATTGCCATTAATGGACCTATCCTCCCTGAATTTATCTAGTTCTTTTTTGAACCCAGTCATACTTTTGGCTTTTACAACATTCCATAGCAATGAGTTCCACAGGTTAACTGTGCATTGTGTGGAAAAAGTACATCCTCTTGTTTGTATTAAACTTGGGTGACCCCTGGTTTTTAGTATTGTGGGAAAGGGCAAATAAATTACACTTCTCTTTTCACTTTTTTCACACCAGTCTATCCTATCACCCCTTAATCATCTCCTTTCTAAGCTGAACAGCGCGGATCTTTTTAGTCTCTCCTTGTATGGAAGCTGTTCCATTCCCTTGATTATCTTTCTTGCCCTTCTCTGAACCTTTTCCAGTTCCATTACATCCTTTTTGAGATGGGGCAACCAGAACATCATTATTCCAGGTGTGGGCGCACCATGTATTTTTATAGTGGCTTTATATTTTCTGGTTTTCCGTCCTTTTCCTAATAGTTTCTATCATTCTGTTAGCCTGTTTGACTGCTTCTGCACACTGAGCTGAAGTTTTCAGAAAGCTATCCATGATGACTCCCAAGATCTTTCTTGAGTGGTAATAGCTAATTTAGAGCCCATCATTATATATGTGTAGTTGGGATTATTTTTTTCAGTGTGCATTACTTTGCAATTATCAACACTGAATTTCATCTGCCATTTTGTTGCCCAGTTTTGTGAGACCCCTTTGTAACTGTTCAGGCAGCTTGACTATTTTGAGTAATTTTTTATCATCTGAAAACTTTGAGACTTCTGTTCACTCCCGTTTCCAGTTCACTAATGAATATGTTGAGCAGGACAGGTCCCAGTATGGATCCCTGGGGGACCCCGCTGTTTACCTCTGTCCATTGTGAAAACTGACCATTTATTCCTACCTTTTTGTTTCCTGTGTTTTAACCAGTTACTGATCGATGAGGGGACCTTCCCTGTTATCCCGTTATTGCTTAATTTCCTTAAGCAACTTTGGTGAGGGTTTTTGTCAAAGGCTTTCTGAAGATGCACTATATCCACTGGATCACCCTTATTCACATGTTTATTGACACACTCAAAGAATTCTAATAGATTGGTGAGGCATGATTTCCCTTTACAAAAGCCATGTTGACTCTTCCCGAACAAATTATGTTCATCTACGTGTCTGATCGTTCTGTTCTTTCCTATCGTTTCTACCAATGTGCCGGCTACAGAAGTTAGGCTTACTGGCCTGTAATTAAATAAATATATATATATATAAAAAATCCTGGATATAGTGCCGGGATTGCCTCTGGAGCCTTTTTAAAAATCAGCATTACATTAGCTACCTTCCAGTAATTGGTTCAAGTGATAGGTTACATACCACACTTAGTAGTTCTGTAATTTCATATTTGAGTTCGTTTACAACTCTTGGGTGAATCCCATCTGGTCCTGGTGACTTCTTATTGTTTAATATATCAATTTGTTCTAAAACCGTATTCTAGTGACACATCAATATGGGACAGTACTTCAGATTTGTCTCCCAGAAAGAATAGTGCTGATGTGGTTATTTCCCCCACATCCTCCACAGTGACCACAAAGGCAAAGAATTCATTTAGCTTTTTTGTAATGGCCTTGTCTTTCTTGGGTGCTCCTTTAACACCTTTGTCATCTAGTGGCCCCACTGCCCTGTTTGACAGGCTTCCTGCTTTTAGATAGATTCATAGACTCCAAGGTCAGAACAGACAATTTGAGATCTAGTCTGACCTCCTATATAACACAGGCCAGAGAACTGCCCCACAATAATTCCTAGAGCAGATTTTTTTTTTAATCCAATCTTGATTTAAAAATTGCTGGTGATGGAGAATCCACCACGACCCTTGGTACATTGTCCCAGTGGTTAATTGCTCTCACTGTTAAAAATGCATGCCTTATTTCCAGTCTGAATTTGTCTAGCTACAAGTTCTGATGCATTTAAAAAAATTCTTACTATTTTTTTTGCATCTTTAGCAAATTATTTCTCAGATTTTTTTTTTCTTGGCCTGCCTTCTTACATTTAACTTGTCGGAGTTTGTGCTCCTTCCTATTCTCCTCATTAGGTTTTGACTTCCAAATTTTAAAGTTTGCCTTTTTACCTGGCCTCCATTACTATGCTGTTTAGCCATTGTGGCATTCTTTTGGTCCTCTTAGTCTTTTAGTCTGTTCCTTTATTATAGTGATTTAATTAGTACCCATGCTACCTGTAGGCATTTAAACCTTGTGACAACTCCTTTTAATTCCCATCCAACAAATGTCCTCATTTTTATGTGGTTCCCCTTTCTAAAGTTAAATGTTACTGTCTTTGGGTTTTTTGGTATTATCCCCTCTACTGGGATGTTAAATTTTAATTACATGTGGTCACTATTACTCGTGGGAGAGTTTAGCTATAGTTACCTCTTGGACCAGATCCTGTGTTCCACTTAAGATTAAATCAAGAATTGCCTCTCCTCTTGTGGGTTCCAGGACTAGCTGCTCCAAGAAGCAGTCATTGATGGTGTCTTGAAATTTTCTCTCTGTAGGTAACATTTACCCAGTCAATGTGAGGATAGTTGAACTCCCATAGTGTTTCAATTTTTGCTTTTGTAGGCTTTCTTTCACATACAGTGCCACTCTCCTACCAGCACAACCTACTCTCATTCTTGTATATATTATACTCTGTATTACCATGTCCCATTGACTATCCTCATTCCACCAAGTTTCTGTGATGCCTGTTACATCAGTATCCTTATGTAATGCCAGGTACTGTAGTTCACCGATCTTATTATTTAGACTTCTAGCATTTCTGTATAAGCACTTGTATATTTTGTCAACATTCAGTTGCTTGCCTTCATGTGTTATATTTAAATGGGACACTGTTTCATCTGGCTGTTCCTCACTAGCTTCTACCTGTACTTTACAACTTTTTTCATACACTTTACTAGGATATAGAATTTCCCCCTTTAATAAATTAATCACTAAGGGATGGCTCTGCCCAAACCATGTACTCCTCTACACCAGTCAGCTTTCCCCCAGCCCTTAGTTTAAAAAAAATCCTCTATAACCTTTTTAATTGTATATGCCAGCAGTTGAGTTTCTCTCACCTTCTCACCACACACCCCCTTCCCAGCCCCTTCGCAGGGACCACTCTCACAAGGACATCCTTAATCAGGAGGTGGGGTCTTCCTGTTTCAGAGTTAAGTGGTAGAGCAGGTGTCACTCCAACATCAAGGAAAGGAGTTCTACTCCCCATATTTGAGTTCCCCCCCCCAAAATGGAGGATAGAGACCAATTCTTGATTTATGCCACCTAAATGTCTTTATTCACAAATCAAAATTTTGCAGGGCAACACTGGCATCTGTAATTCTCTCCCTGCAGTTTGTGGCCCTCAACATGAAAGATCCTTACTTTCATGTGGATTTTCATAGTCCTACAGAAGGTTTCTCAGATTCATGGTAAGGCAAGAGCGCTGCCAGTCCAGAGCAATCCCATTTGGGCTGACAACAGCACTTAAGGTCTTTGCAAGAGTCTTCTCAATGGTGAGTCTTCTCCCAGATGAGATGCAACGGCTGCACTGTTTTCCTGTATGTGAACGATTGGTTACTAATGGGCAGCTCAAGCCAGGTGGCCTGGTTGGCTATCCTGTTCTTGCTCCACCTTCTGGGATCACTGGGGATCTGCATAAACAAATAAATTCTCACTTTGACTCTGAGGACGATAGATTTCATAGGAGCGACCCTAGAGACATCCTCAGGAGAAGCCTTCCTGCCTATAAACAGCGTTCAGGCTGTGTACGGTCTGATTAAACCAAGTCACCCTCTGACCTCTTGCCACAATCAGGATCTGCCTTTCCCTACTAGGCTGCGTGGTGGCATGTACGTGTGTGACACCGTTTGCCAGACTCCACCTTTGTTGCCTGCAGGCCTGGCTTTGGTCTGTTTACACACTGGACAAGGACAACATGAATGACAGGGTAACAGTCCTACCAAAAGTCAGAGCCTCTCATATGGTGGATGAAACCAGATCATCTGTGAGAAGGAGTTTCTTTTCTTCCACCCATCCGCAATGCAACCATAATTACAGATTCATCCCTTTATAGGATGGGGATCCCACATGGATAATCATAGTGCACAAGGCACGTGTCAGGTTGTGGAGTAAAAGCCCCATTGCCCAGACCCTTAAAACTAGCCTGGCCCCAGCCTGACGTAATGTGCTGTGGGCGCCAGCCCTGCCGGGGCTCTGCAGATGGGCTAGCTGGCTGCCAGGAGCTGAGCTGCTCCCTTGGTCTTCGGGTGACTGCTCTAGCATCAGCCTAGCTGTAGTCCCTTGTGGTGCTGAGGTTACTGACTCATGGGAGAGTGGCAGGTGCTCTCTAAATGCCAGTCAGGAGTAGTCTCCCTCCAGCAACCTGTTGGCAACCCAGCTGCCTTTGACTTTGGTGGTTTGTAGCAAGAACAGTAAGTGCTTGGTGAAGATCAGGACCTACATGGCTCAGCCAAAGGCCTTGTCGAACCAGGGAAATGAGTGGTGCCCAACACCTAGTGACATTGGGAGGTGCGTTAGCCTCAGTGCCTGCGTCCCGCTCTCTGCTCCTCTGTGCTGTGCTGGCATCCCACTAACTGAGTGGGTGCAGAGCCGCTTGGCCAGCTGAGCTGTGCAGGGCTCAGAGGAGGTGGCTCAGAGCCTGTCTCCCCCAACCACGCACATACTGGGACTAGTGAGTGGCAGGAGCAGGGATCCAGGCTGTGGCATCCTGGATTTTCTGGCAAGTGCAGACCTGGCAGAACTTTGCATGGACTCAGGACAAGTTTGATACCCTCCATTGCTGTACACAGCCCGGGCTGTGATGTCTGCCCAAGTACAGGCTGAATGGGGCACAGCCCTGTGTGTTATGGATCCAGTCCACACAGCAGCAGTAGCTCAGTGGGCCTGTGTGCTTTCCCAGAGCACAGCCAGGGGTGGAGGCTCCCAATGTACCATAGTGATCTAGCAGCTAGGACCCGAAATGCCAGCCCCCAGGAGGCTCAGCAGGCTGCTCCCAGCCACCTGATCAGGGCCCTGAGTGGGTTTGCTGAGAGAGGATGGTGTGTTCCAGGGGGACAGCCCTCCGTAGGGAGGCTGGGTCCAGGACTGTGGTCTTCATTGCTAGTCTGATCCCTGCTAAGAGACCTGAGTGGCTTCAATGAGCCTCTGTGCTTTGAGTACCCTCTTCCCCCCTGCAGGAGCTGAAGCAGAGGCAGTGTGGGCGCTGGACCCCCCCACTTGGGCCTTCCCCGAGAGAGGCAGCTGTGCAATGGCAGCAGGGCTTTCCTGTGCACAGCCAGCTTCAGAGAGCCCCCTGGAGCAGCCAGGCTGGCACTGGGCTGCTGTGGAGAGGGGATGGCTGGTCAGAGCCTAGAGTGAACGCTCCATGGGGCAGCAGGCTGCAGCGCTCTGCCCTGCTCCCTCAGCTGTCGTGTGTGTCCCTGGGCTCCTCCTCAGGGCATAGCCCTGCAGCCCCACCAGGCAGGAGCAGTTTGGCTCCCACTGGAATCCTGCAGGGATGTGAGCCTGGCACCCTGCACTGCCCCGCCTCCTTACGCTGAGGGAAGCGCCTGGTCAGAGAGTTAAAGCTGATGCACCCATAATGCAAGGGGCCTGTGATGTGGGAGGCTGGCCTGATGGGGGTGTGTGTGATTGAAACAACCTTGGTCTCCTTATTTCTTCCATGGCTGGCCTGGCCCTGCTCTGCCCAGCTGGGTGGGGTGGGGGACAGGCAATGAGATCATATTACTGGAGAGGGGGAGGGATTCTTGTCTGGGTTCTTCTCACCCATTTAACTCCACTGCCTGGGAGGCAGCTGTCTCCACACATAGGCTCCGGGAACTCCCACCTCAGTTCTCTGCTCTTCCAAGGAGACCTCCAGCAGCACCAGGGAGATCAGAGCACAGGGAAAGCACAAACCAGAGCAAAGCCTTGTTGGGCAGGAGGCAGGGTGAGTCCTCTCTACCCCACGGAACTGCAAAGCACTCTCCTTCCCCCTCCCTGCAACAGAACAGTCAGGACTAAGACATGTCGCCTGGGCACTGTGCTGAGAGTAGGGAGAGGGCGTCTGCTGTGGGATTCTTGCTCTCCTAGTCTGCTCTCCTGGCTGCCCTGGCAGATCCTCCCACCCCTCGTGCTGGACCCAGGTGGGCACCATGTCTGACTGACATAGCATAAGAGCCTTTCTGCCAGGACTTGGCCGTCAATGCTGGGCTGTGCTGGCCATTGCACTGAGCACGGCAGCAGGGACTAGTGTGAGCTTGGCCCCTGCCTTGGCCCACAGCGCTGGAAGCAGCTCCTCCCGGACCATGCCCTGCATCCAGGCTGCCCTCGGCTCCTCCCAGAGCATTCATCCCCTGGTTGCATGCGGTCCTGTGCCACCGTTCTGACTGGCCAACTCGTGCCCCAGGCGTGCCCTGGGATTGTTTCCAGAAGGGGATGGATGCTGAGGCTAGCCTGTGCCCCAGTGCCCTGGGAAGGATTTAGCCTAGGCCTTAGACCTTTCTGTATGATAGTGCACGGGCACACAGCTGGCTTCCCCCAAGCAAAGCTCTCAGGGTGGCGGCCCCGCTCAGACCAGAGCTTCCCACACTTGGTCATGGCATGGCCCATCTCTTTGATGAGTGCCCGTTGGTGTGTGAGGGGGTCCATGAATAATAGCTCATTGTAGGGAGGTAGCTAATGTTGGTACAGCTGTGAGCAAGGGGCAGCTGATCCCAGCACACATGTACCCCTCATGTTGCTACTCCCTTCCTGCAACCTGCCTCCCTGCCATGTGCTGTGCCCATCCCCTAGCTGCCCACTGCCTTCTCATGAGAAAACGGTCTGTCTACATCTGACTGGGGCTTGGGCTGCAAAACAGTGGTGTAGACATGCGGGCTTGGATGGGAGCCTGGGCTCTGGGACCCTGCTGGGGGAGGGTCCCATAGCCTGGGCTCCAGCCCATAGGTGCCAACTCCGTGGGTGCTCGTGGGTGGGTCCACGGCTGGAGCACCCACGGAGAAAAATTGGTGGGTGCAGAGCACCCACTGGCACCTCCCTGACGCTGTGTCGACAGACCTAGAGCAACTGTAAAATGAGTCGGTAGTCAGAGTGAGACTGAGCTGCATCCCGGGTCTCCCTGTGTCTACTATGGGGGGTTGAGGTGCAGGAGCACCTGAGCTCCTCCATGCTGCCTGGTGCATGGGCATTCTAAGTGGCGATGGGAGGTGTAGAGTTTAGAAATCAGTGGGGGAGGAATCCTAGCAGAGATTTCCCACTCCTTCTGGGGTCTGGTTGCTGCTGTTGGTCTGTTTCCTTCCCTGGAGCAAGCAGGATGGCTGTGGGGGGAGGGCGCTAGGTTCTGTTCCTGGCTCTGCCGTGGAGTTGCTGCAGTTAACCAAGTCTCTGCTTCAGTGTCTCCATCTGTCCCGTTGGGCTGCTGGGGTGAGGCTGAATGGACTGTCAGGGAAGAGGCTGAGTGCTGTGCAAGATGCTGCCGGACGTTAGTAACCGGCTGATTCCTGCGCAAAGCTCCACAAAGGCTACAGGCATGAACCCAGCCTTGCTGTCTACACCCCTCTAGGGCCCTGCAGCACCCCCTGCCAGGCATTCAGAGCAGGAGTTACGGCTGGGCACCTGAAACACACAGGGGTGGAAAGGCTTCCGGGTGCTGGGGTGAGTGAAAATCCCCTCCCCCGAACATGAGAGCCCCAGGGACAGTACAACCTCTGTGCGCTCCCTGCCCGTGTGCAGGACTAATGGTCTCAAGTTGCAGTGGGGGAGGTTTAGGTTGGATATTAGGAAAAACTTTTTCAGTAGGAGGGTGGTGAAGCACTGGAATGGGTTACCTAGGGAGGGGGTGGAATCTCCTTCCTTAGAGGTTTTTAAGGTCAGGCTTGACAAAGCCCTGGCTGGGATGATTTAGTTGGGGATTGGTCCTGCTTTGAGCAGGGAGTTGGACTAGATGACCTCCTGAGGTCCCTTCCAACCCTGATATTCTATGATTCTATGACTGCCCCTTTCCACAGCTCTGGCTGGAGTGGAGGTGAGGCCCCCTAGCTCTCCTGAGGGTCTGTGCTGCATGCCCACATTTGACCATTGCCCCTGCTGCGGGTGCTGGCACTGAGAGCCGCTGACACCGTGGCTGTCTTTCATGCAGCATCCGTGTGCGCACACCTCCGGCCAGCTGTGTGTGTGGGGACGAGCCTGTCAGCCAGCAGCAGCAGAGCGCTAATGAGACCAGACAGGGCCCTTGGGTGCGGGAAGCAGGCGTTCAGGCTCATGTAGCTTGTCACGTCCTAGACACAGCTCCCAGAAGGCGTCTGGGGTCCAGAGCAGGATGGGGTGTTTTGCACCCAGCAAGGGATGAGGCTTGTTGACATGGCAGGCTGTGAATGTGAACCCCGGAGAGAGTCCCCTGGGGACACACTTCCCCAGCATGAGGGGGCTGGGCTCCAGGTTAGCGTGCTGCTTGGGAAGCAGCGTAGACAGGCAGGACTTGGGGATAGGGGGTGGTCTGCCCGTGGGGGACGGGTGGCAGCTCAGGGCACCTATTCCAGGTGCCAGAGCGCTCTGCAGCTGGAGAAGCTGGAATGTAACTGGCCCTGTGGCCCACAAGCTGCTGTGGGTGGGGCATGGGGGAGCCAGCACACTGGGAGGCCTGCTCGAGTGTCTTGGCCCTAAGGCTGTGCGTGCGTGGGTGGGTATGCGGGGGGGGGGGAGTTATGCGTTGTGGAGGGATGGGGAGGGATGAGGTGCAGGGTGTTGGGGGGAAGGATAGGGCAGGGAGCATGGGGTGATGAAGAGGGATGGGGTGCTGGGGGGTTTGTGGAGCAATAGGTCAGGGGGCACAGGGTGGGATAGGGGATGGGGTAGAGGGCTCAGGGTGGAATTGTAGGGGGATGGGGATATTGTGGGGGGATGGGGCAGAGGATGTTGGGGGAGTGATGGGGCAGGGAGCTCAGGCTGTTGGGAGATGGGGGGCTCAAGGTGGTGTTGAAGGGGGTTGGGAATTTTGTGGAGGGATGAAGTGGGGGGCGTTGGGGCAGGGGGCTCAGGGTGGTGTGGTGGGGTGGGGGCATTGAGGAGAGTGAAGTGGTTGGATTGTGTTTGTTGGTCCCTAGGGGGGCGGTGGCACTGCTCTCCTGGGGCTGGAGCAGAGGGAGCTGGGGGGCACTCCTAGGCCCGCTCAGCCCCCTAGGCTCTGTGATGTGGGAGCTCCCCTCCTGCAGAGGCGGCAGGTGGGTGAGAACTGGGCTTGGCAGCTCAGAGGCTGTATTCCCACGAAGGGGGCTGCAGTGTGTACCTCCTCCACCCCTTACCCCCCTATGGGCTTCTGCCTCAGGTACTCTCCCAGCTCTGCAGAGAGTGGCTGAGTCTGCTCAGTGCAAGTCCAGGCCCTCGTAGAGCTGGACTGAGATCTTGGGGCTGGGCACCAGAGCCCAGCAGGCGAGGGTGGGGTGTGAAGTGGTGCAGAGCTGCCTGAGATCTGGGTGTTTGTGTTCAGTGGTGGAGCTGTTACAATCCCCAGGCTGGCAGTTTCTATGTGAGGGATCCCTCACCACCATCATGTACCTGACCCAGAGCTCTCCCCTGCCCACCCCCAGTGGCTGTGCTGCTCCTGCCTGCCTGCCGAGTTCAGAGCCAGATCCCATGTCTAGGGAGGGACAAGGCTGGGAGCAGATCTGTGAGCCAGCACTGTGTGTGGGGCATTCTGGGGCAGTGGGAGTCCATCCCTCATGCTGCTCCCAGACACAGCTCCATTAGCTTCTCCCCAGGGCCAGGCTGACCCCTGCTGGGACCAGCCGGCTTGAGCTGTTCGCAGTTACTCTGCAGGATGTGCTGCTGCTTCTCTCAGCTGGGTGCCCAGGCATGTGCCAGGCAGGCCAGCACTGGCTCCTGTGCCTGCATCCAGCACAGGCTAAGCCACTGACAGGTGCTTGGTTCACAGCCTGTTAGCTGTGCCAGGCTGTGGCACTTCTGCATGGGCATTTAATGCAGCTCGCTGAATGCCTGGGTGTGCCATCAAAGTCCATGGAGAGAGAGGCTGCTGGAGCCTGTTGTGGAGAAGGCTGTTCCGGCTCTGCGTAACTCTCCATGCAACCTCCTAGGACTGGCCAGTGCAGCAGGGTTCCCATTCACCTACTGCCCCTGCTCCTGCTTGCTCTGCAGAGCCATGCTCTGTTAACCTGGTTGGCGCCTGTCTGTGTGCTGCTTGTGCAGCAGGCTCCCTTTTGAACAGCTTTGGCTTTGCCCACTGACACCCCTGCCACTTGGAGGCAAACCTAAATCTCGTCTGATGGCAGCACCTGGCCAGATGCTGAGGCTGCTGTCAGGGAGCAATGGCCTGGCCCCCTGTGCAGGAGCAGCAGGAATGCCAGTCCCCTCTGTTAGGACAGGACGTGGGCAGTGGTCCTGGGTAGAGAGGTTTGTCCTGCTGACAGATACCAGGGGCGGTGGGGACAGGCTGAGGTGGGCTCCATTCCAGGCCCCACACAAGGGCAAAGAGACTCTTGGACCAAGTTGAGTTTAAAAAAAATAGGCATTTATTATTTCAATGTAACTAGAGAATTTATGGTGCAAGAAAGTGAGAGATAGTTTTAGTCCCAATCCTGGATACACTATTGGGTTATTATCTAAACAGCCTAGCAGCAGGTCTGCCCTGCTCAAGGAGAGAGCGCCCAGGGAGATGATGGTGCATGTAGGAACTGCTCCTTCTGTTACAGGGGGAGCATGGAGCAGTGCAGGGTTGGGTCATTAATATCACACTATGTGCAATCACAATCTATTACATTTCTGAACTCAACTGCTTACAGCTGCTTGTGTGTAGCAGAGGAGGGGAGTAATTGCATTGTTTACTTCACTGAATGGCTTTGTCCAGTGAAGATCCCAGTGAAATTCCCCTCCTCACTAAGACCACACACAAATTAGGCAGCACTTCCCTAATTCTAGGGCCAGCTGGTTGAAGGAGCTGGCAGTGGGTTAGTTGTATGTAGTAGGCAGCATCAGCCTGTGCCAGGAGAATGTTCTCCTTACCCCTGTGCTCTGGGAATGGCGCATGCTGCTCTCCTTCTCTAGGGCATATAGTCTGTACTGACTTGTTTGCTGCTGCTACTGTCCTGAGCTAGCAGAATTCTAGTGTAGCAATGCAGGTGCCCCAGTGCTATTGGAGACTATGGGCTGGAGAAGAGTTCTCACTAGTAAAGAAGCCCAGTACACTGGGCTGGCCATGTGGCTTTGTAATTAAAGCAAACAACTCACTAAGCTAGGTCAAGCAAAAGTCTAGCTGACAGTCTCCAGCACTTATGGTGCTCTCTGTACATGCCCAGAGGGCAAGTGGTCAAGTTGGGCTCAGCCTTGCCCAGGAGAGTGCTAAACCCTGCAGTGCACTATTCAAGGAAGTCTAGGACTGGTTGGAAGTGGAGGGCTCAGCCATGCATGTTTCCCTGCGTCCAGTGTTAGACATGTGAGGGGGGGGGGGGGTGAGAGAGAGAGGTGGGAGGCAGAAGGGTTGCCCAGTCTTGTGCCACTGCTAGGGCGTTCTGGAAAGACAAATCTGTAAGGATGTTAATTAGCCAATGTGCATCATCCTGAAGGTCAAAGCTGCAGTCCTAGCTAGACAGGCTGCTCAATAGAGCCAGGAGCTACCTAATGGGCTTCTCTTGAATCAGCCACTGGACAGCACTTGGAAAAAATTGTCCCTGTTCCATTGACAACAATCTAAAGTGAGGAGAACCCTCTGCTACACCATATTGTCTGGGTGGTGCAGAACAGGATGCAGTCACTTGTGATCCTTCAAAGAGCATTTGATCTCATAAAAGCTAAGCTTTGTTTTTGGGGTGACCTGCCTGCCTTTAACCACAATGAAGAGGAGAGGCTGAGGCCATCAGACTGCAGTCATGGGGGCTATTCTTATCTTCTCTCTCCCCTGGGTTGTTTTACAATGTGGCAGTGGAGCCTGGAAGTAGCTGGAGCCTTATAAGGATGCATCATAATCTTCCCTCTAGGAGTAACAAGTACAAGAAAACGCAGCTCTTCTGCACAGCAGATTGCATCTCAGCATGGTGCCCCTTTCTCCCTCCCCAGCGGTGGCTGCTAGCGACCCAACACACACCAATTTCATCTCCTGGGAGACTGGTGCTCCCCCCCCCCATTTCTGCTCCCCAGCCCGCCTACCTCCTAGGACGTGATGGGAATGTCTGAGAAGATGGAACTAACGGATTCTGAGTCCAACTTGAGCTGCAGGAGCTTGGGATTCTTGGTGTCAGTGACGTCCTTGTTGGCAGCCAGCCTGATCTTACCATTGTGCACTTCCTTGGTGGGCTCAAGGAACACCACGTGCTTGCTGGTGCTGATCTTCTGGCTGGGCCTGGCTGGGGGGGTGGTACTCAGGATGGAGGATTGAGCGCTGCATTCCTGGGGAGGGCTAGGAGCAGCGACTTTCTTGCAGCACTGGAAGCAGTGGCACGGAGTGAGGTACAAGTACATGAGGACTAGCACAAGGCTCACTATGCACCCGAGGAGGGTTGTGAGGCCGGTGCTGAAAGACTTCCCATCCAGCATGGGATAGTGGATGGTCACGTTGACCTCGTGCGTCTTGTTGAGCTGGTGGTGCTTGCCAATAGCCATGCACACATACACCCCAGAGTGCCAAGGCTTGGCTGCGATGATCTTCAGGCTCCCGTTGTGGTAAACTTCAAGTGTGCGATTGCTATTTCCAGGGTGCATGATGGGCTCGTGGCGGGGCAAGATCCACATGTAGGTGGCAAATGTGTCGTGCGTGCTCGTGTTGCAGTTGATTAGCAGAGTCTCTCCTACGAGCACCGTGGCATGCACGTCTGAGGTGCCAGGTGAGCCCTGGCTCAGGGAGCAATTCTCAAAGATCTTGTTGTACTTGAGGAACCTGACTAAGGATCGTGCCGTGTTGTCAAACACCATACATGTGTGTTCCTCTAGGAAATCCTGCACTGAGCTGAGGTGCCGCTGCTGCCACTGCTTGAACATCTGGTAGAGCGAGCAATCACACCTCACTGGATTGTTGTGCAGGTACAAGCCATTTCTGATGTACACAGGCAAGGCTGTGACCTCCTCAATTGGGATTCTGTTCAGGTTATTGGTGGAGAGGTCCAGGGTCGTTAGGTTAGGGTGGCTAAGCCCCTGCATGGAGCTGAAGGGGAATTGGGTTAGGTTATTCCAACTTAGGTAGACCTTCTGCAAGCTGCTTAGCCTGAGGAAGGCTTGTTCATCTACCTGTACGATCCAGTTGTTGTAGAGCAGGAGCTCCTCGAGGTGCACCAGCGCTTCAAAGTAGTGCTTCTCGATGGCATGCAGGTAATTGGAGGACATGTCTAGGTGTCTCAAGTCTGTGGCATTGTGGAACGCTTGAGGCGAGAGGTCCATGATTCGATTGTGACTGATGCAGAGGGCCTGGAGGCGTGGTAGGGCTGCCAGCCAATGGTTGTGAAGCTGGAAGAGGGCGTTGTGGCTGAGATCTAAGGTGGTAGCTGTGGGCGGAAGTGCAACTGGCACCTGCTGGAGACCTTGCTTGGCACAGCTCAGAAGGTCCGAGGTACATATGCAGACAAGGGGGCATCTGCGGGGGATGGCCGATGTGTTTAAGAAGTTGCCTAGAACAGACAACTCTAGGATCACCAGCAGCTTTCCCAGGCATTTCCAGAGAGTGTGGGCCAATGCCTGTGCATTCATCATGTGGCCGTAAGGTCCTGCTGAGCACCCAGCAGCATGGAGAGGCACTATCCTAGGGTAAGTCTGGCCTGAGCAAAGGCTCACCAGGCACCGTTAGAGTGAGCATGCTGCAGCGTCAGTTAACCGGGAAGCACTGCTCTGCAAGGAGAGCTTTGGGTGTTCTCGGCCACCAGGCAATCCTGTAATAGTCCAGGACACACAGGTAGGAGACGAGTCCCAAGGAAAGGTCCAAGGCTTGAAAAGAGTTAAAGAAAAACAACCCAGCTCTGTCCTGCTGCACTGGGGATTAGGGCAGCCTCTCATGGACCCTGGCTGGCTCTACGGGTCCTTGCAGAGGGGCAGATGCAGGCCAGGGTCTAGCTTCGGGACTGCTGACACCTCCTGAGAACATCCGAGTCCCTGCCTCTGAGCCGGGGTCCCTGGAGCCCAAAGTTTCCATGAGTCAGTGCTCGCCTCCTGGCTGAGCCCTGTGGCACGCCCCGGCCGGGAGCCCAGCTGCGGAACAGCCGAGGAGTGAGCGGGGACTGGGTCGTGCCCTGGCAGAGCCCTTCCCGGAGTCCTGGCGGAGTCACGCCCGCCCGCTGCTGCGGCCGCTATTTACCAGCAGCCGGCAAGCATGGGGGCGGCGCCTGGCGGGCAGGGGCAAGCCGATTGGTTCGCGTAGGAGGGAGTCGGGGGGGTGGAGGACGGAGGAAATTTCTGAATGGCGCGTTGTTCCCCCATCGTATCACTAGTGGGCAGAACAGCCCTGCGAAGGCTGTTGCGAAGCACTGAGCGATTGCAGAAGCTGCAGCGGGAGATTTTATTTCCAAGGGGAAGTGGTGGGGAGCAGAGTGGCCAACTGCCACGGGAAGTCTCCGCTGCTAGTCTTGGGGCCCAGGCAATGCTTGGTACTCACCAATTCCCAGGGGCCACTGCTCCTTGCTGTGGGGTGCCCCCCCCCCGCGTGTTAGGCGCCGCAAGAACAGTGGGATGGGGAATGGGCACTCCAAAGGGGAAGGGACTTGCCCAAGTTCACAGCAAGTCAGTGGCAGAGTGAGGGACAGAATGGCACTGCCAGTCCAGTGCTCTGCTGTCGCCCTGGGAGGGGATTCAGTGTCCCCACCAGTTCACTGATGGGGAAACTGAGGCACAGAGGTGTGGCGTGACTTACCCCCAATCTCTGTCTGTGGTGGTCTCAGGACTAGACCCCAGCACTCTGCCTAGTCCTCTAGCCCCAGCTGTCTGTCATGTGGAAGCCTACATGCCAGACAAAGCTGGCGGGGAGGTTTCCTACATGGTGCATGCAGTCCAGCTCCCTGTGCCTTTGATGTGGTGAGTGAGGCCCCTGGTGCTGTTTTGAAACAGTCCCCACTCTGCCTCCAGCCACAGGGACTGCTGTCCTCTGGCAGACATGGCTACTGAGCATAGGCCGCTCTCTGTCGCATGCTGGGATCAAGGGAGCAGCCAGGATATCCTTTGTGCTGCACCCTCCCCAGGGACAGCAGAACAGAGCAGGAGGCTTGGCAGCTGTTTCCCTTCATTAGCATAGAGGTGTGCTGCATGTCTGAGTTTGCCTCAGGAAGGGCTTGGGCCTGCTGCAGACCCTAATTGTGAGCAGCCACTGGAAGCCCTGGCCTTTGAATCAGCTTGTTGGTGACTGCTCCACAGAGCAGCCTCCTGCATTGTGTGTTCTTCCCGCTCTGTTCCAACCACCCTGCCTTGGTCTGTGCTGGGGGCATGGGCCCTCTCCTAGCTCCAGCCCTGGCTTTCAAAACAGACCTCTCTCTGCTGCTTGGGGCCCGCAAACAGCGAGCCCCTTGTTCCCTCCTGAAATCCCACTTCTCATTCTCCCCATGGCACGTGGGAGGGTGGTTTGCTGCTGTAGGGCTGGGCCCGGGCCGTGGTATTCGCCTTGTCCCTGGAGAGAGAATTGAAGCATGTTGGCTTCATGTCTGAGGTGGGGAAGGGGAGGGTCCTGTTTTGGAGGGCAGAGTGGGGAGAGAAAGAAATGGACCTGAATTTGCAGACGATAGAGTTCAGATTTTGATGAGACCAGTGTGGCTTGTGGCCTTTTAAATCACCTACCCCCTGCTCTCTTTGGTCAATCGTGTGTCTTGCTTCCCTTGCTCGTTCCTAGATTAGGTGGTGGGAGAAGAACCTGTCCTTTCATGCTGGCACCTCCCATTGCCTGTCAGCTCTCTGCACTGGGGGCAAGGGGACAGAAGGGGCCGGTGGGCTGGGAGTGCTTGTGATGGGGCTACCTCTCTCCTGCATGTGGGGGGTGGCCAGGAGGGTGCTGTGTGTGAGTGCCCCTGCCCCTCTGCAGTGACGGGCACTAGCTGTGAGCAGAGGCTGGCTGGGGCAGGCGAAAGCAGTGCAGCGCATCAGGTGCAGGAGTGCAATGCTGACAAACTGGGCTGCTTTATTGGAGACATGGAAATCAAGGCTGGGTGACTGGTTTTCTTTAGGGCAGCAGATAGCTAATTTGGCTGCTGCTGCAGCTGCTAGGTGTGAGGGCTGTTAGCTCACAGCAAGGGGGAGCCTCCCCTTGGGGTGTCAGCATGGCTGGGAGCTCTCTGCACACATGCCCTCCTGAGGTGCCCTAAAGATAGGGCACAGGCACCTGTCCCCAGTGCCCACAGGCTCGGGCACCCTGATGTCTGCTTTGCTGCCACACAAGGGATAGCAGAAGGTTCTGCTGTGTTACATTACATGGGTGCCGTCAGACCCCGAGCAGCCTGTGAATGTGCACTGGGCTGTGTCCATGCAGCACCACCGCCGTGTGAGATGTGTAAGCACCTAAGATCAGCCTGTGACTTTGTCCCCTCTTCTGATGGGTGCCAAGACCTGGCCGTGGCCAGCTGAGGGAGGGTGATGGCATGCCTTAGAGCTTGCTCACACCAGGGCCTGAGGGGAGAGGGACAAGGGCTGGTGAGCTGGGCTGAAGGGGCTTGGCTAGGTGGCACTAGGACAGAGGACTCCAAGGCCAATGGGCAGGCTGGGTGGAGTCTCTGGGCCCTGCACAGGCAGAGTGCTCCCAGGGCCAGGCGCAGGATGCTGAATGGATTGGGCCCCTCAATGGGCACCTGTCAGCCAAGGGGTCCATGCAGAATGATCCCTGTAATGGCTGCCTTGGCAGGAGCCATGTTGGGCTATTCCCTCCTCTCCATCACCTTCTCCACCCTCTGGAAGCAGAGCCACAAAGAGCAAGAGGTTGCCATGTTACATGGTCCTGTTGTGCCAGCCCTGACAGTCTCATGTGCAGCGTGGCATGGGAACATGCTAGGAGCCAGCCTTGGAGCCAGGGCAGAGGGTACAGGGCTGCCTGTGAACTGAGCACATATGCTCTGGGGTCACATGGACCCGCGAACCAAGATCAGCTCCATAGCACCATGGAGGGTAAGGGTGCCTTATCCTTTCCACTGCCCCAGCCCCAAAGAGTTGGAGTCTGTCTGGAGCTGCTTGCCGCTCTGGGTGAATGGGCAGGGTCAGCACTTAGTGCTGCAGCAGGGTGTTGCTGCAGTTGTGCTTGCGGGCTGCCAGTGTCCATCAAGTGGAGGCTGCACCCACAGGCAGGGTGGTTGGTTACTTGCCCCCTTTTCATTATCTTCTGGGTCCATGGGCCAGGCGGCAGCAGCAGCAATCTGCAGGTGCTGTGCCCATAGCGGAGCCCCTGGCAGGGCTGTGCTGTGGATCTCACAAACCCAGCAGCGTGACCCTGGGCTCAGGCTCAGATCAGGTGGCCAATTGAAGAAGGCTGGGCAGGAAAGGCCACTCCAGTGAAGGACTCCGTGCCAGGATACCAGGCCAGGAGGAGGTATCGGTGTCTCCTGAATGTGACCTTGAGCTGCCTGCAGAGCCGCTGTGCTGATGCTGTGCTCTGGCAGAGAGCATCGCCTTTCAGCACTCATGAGGAGGCTGCTGCAGTTGTCCTGCCCAGCCCCCTCCTTCATCCCTGTCCCATTGGGAGCCCCAGGGAAGAGACGGGAAAGCATTTCCTTTGGTGGGCTGCCCCAGCACACCCAGCCTACGAGGCTGGGGAGCAGGAACTGTCCCCCTTGGCTACACCCAGTTATTGAGGAGCAGCACATATAACCCTGCACATGGGAACCAGCCCCAGCACTGGCTTCACTGCCATACCCATGAGCCTCTCTTTTGCCAGCTGACAGCATCCCATCCCCCAGGTGGCCTTGCTGGAGACCAGAGGCAGCTACTCAGGAAACAGAGCACCTGTTCCTGGTGCATTTGCCAAAGAGCACTGGGTGGCTGGAGCTGCTAAGGTGGGGCCTGTGGGTCACAGGCAATGGGGGCATTAATGCCATTCTGGTTCTGAGGGGTTTAAAAGGTTCCCCTTAATCTATCTCAGCATTTACCCGTCCATCAGGCCAGCGTGCTGCTTGCCTGGCCTTGGAGAGCTGCCTTGGTGGCAGTGTGGCATGTTTCTGTGCTGGCTGAGCAGGCTCTGTGCAATCCACCACTCCCCATGAAAACAAGTTGTGACCTGTCTGTCCTGGCTGGTGCTCCCTGGCACACTGCCAGCTGGTGATTTGGCTTTACTTCTGGGGAGGGGAGTTGAACTAGGGTCATTAACTGCTGTCTGCTGCAGAGCCTTTCTGTAAATCCTTCCTGGAGACCCAGCGTGAGGCTGCCAAGGTTCAGAGATTGACATCACCTGCCTTTGCTGTTGCCCTATTGATTCAGGCGGCTGAAAGATACAGGACCAAGGGGCTGCAGTGAATGTTTGCAGGAATGATTGATCTCTGCTGGGAAGGGCAGTGTTTTTGGACAGGGAGCAGGTTAAGCCCCGAGCCCTTCCCTTCAGAGCTGGTGGTGGAGAGCAGAACCTGCAGGGGAGTTGCAAGGAATGGGACAGACTTAGAACCACTTACTTTTGAAAGGTAGCTGCTCTGCCCCTGTCCCAGGACAGCTGCTTCCTGCAGGGCAGCTCTGAGACTCCCTGGCTGCAGCATGGATAGCTGTCTCGGGCCCGGTGGCTGCAGAGGGGTGATAGTTCTGTGATTGCTTGGAAAATGTGACCCTTGGGTCTGATCACATTAGGTTGCGCCTCATCCTTGCAAAATGCAAAGGCTAGACCTGTTGTATTAATTTACATGGGGATGAAAGTGTTAACGTGTCCCAGTCCAACATTAAACTGTTAAACAAGGGATCTAGAGACCTCAGCCTGCTCAGCCCCAGGGCAAACACCCCAGCAAACAGCTCTGTAATCTTGTATTAACAATACAGAAAAGAGGGAAAACCAGCTGATGCATGTGAAATGGAAAGTCATTGTAACAACATCCCATGTTCCCTTTCCCTTTGGCTAGAGAGTGGTTTTAGAGGGGAAACCCCCTTGTCTGAAATCTCTTAGGTGATATTAAAAATGGTACCAATGGGCCTTTTGGGAACAATGAGAAGTGAGTTGAGCTGGACTGATTTCTGGTTCCACACCTCTGTTCACCAGGCATGAACTTACCACAGTCCTTGAGTTGTTATAGCTGTAGGATTAACTCAGTCTGTCTCCCCTTTGGACCTTCCTCATCAGTGTTTATTGTGACAGGTGGTGTGACCCTTGAGAGACTTTCACTCACTTTTCACAGTTGAGTTCACAATTAGGGAAGATGTGTACTTATCCCCATGGACGCTTTGTTATCTAGAAGCTTTCCTCTAAATCATCCCAGCACTGGGCTGGGGCCAGGGCAGTTCCTAGCTCTTTGGAAGCTGATGGGGTAAGTCAGCACCAGATCCATGGACAGTTCCCTGTGTTCAGTTTGCAGGCAGTGTCTGGGGACCTCCTACCAGAAGGCGCTCTGTCCTTCTGGACATTTACTGGGACACTTCCTCCACCAGAAGACCTGTGGGGTTGTAATTCTTTGGCTTCTGGCCCCAGGCTCATTCCCTAGACTGAGCAGGCTCTGGAGGCCAAGGGAGCAGTGTGTAATAATGCTAGGCCCCCTGCTGCTGGCACCATGCCACAATGCACACTGCACCAGCCTTTGGGGGAGGCACTGGGGTCAGGTTCCATACTCAGGTGCAACCCTTGAGGCTGGGAGTCCACACCCTGGAGATGGGGAAATTGGCAGCTTTGTATATACTTGTGGCCATGCTTTGGGACCTGGCAGTAGTTGTGTTGTTGCGGTGCTCAGCTCAGTTCCCCTGCTGTAAGCTCCATTTCAGGCTACTGGGAAGGTAGCGAGGTGGCAGACCTACACGCTGACTGTCCCATTGCTACCCACCAGCTCAGTGTCAGCACTCCCCCCTTGATGACAAGCTGCTAGGAGTAGCTGGCCTACACTAAGCAGAATGGCTCCAGGCCCCGGATGACAAGGCTCTGGCCTTGCTTTCACAGGCGACGGCCAGGTGTGATTCCATGCATCTTGTCCAGGCAATGAGCACCACTGTAGTCTTAGCTCTTTCCAAAACTAGAGGAGGCAGCAGGAGGCAGTAGAATTGTCTGCAGGGTCCTCCACTGGGTTAGTGAGCTGGTGGGAGAGGGACCCTGTGCAGACAGAGGCATTGGACGTGCTGCGTCTGTGCTTCTGGCGCCTTGCTACAGGGCATGAGGCCAAGGTCTCCTCTGTAAGTGGAGTGCAGCAGTCAGTGTCCCTGTCTCCTCGTTAGTCACCACACAGGGCTCTTTGAGCAATGGTCCCTGTTGTATTTCACTAAAGGTAATGCGCATAAGCTGTGCACCTGGAGCTTTTCAAAGGGTATGCACCCTTACATTGCCTTGTGGTTTTGCCTGAGGCAATAAAGGGTGGGATGGACCGACTGCATCTCCAGTTGCTTCTTACCACCGCAAGGTCCAAGTCAGAGCTTCTGCTGTCTTCTCCTCCTTGATGATGTATTTTCCAGACTTTTCTGAAAAGTTTTTATTCTTGTTCATAGGATTTTGGGGTTTTTTTGCAGTAATTTTCTAGTTCCTAGAAGCTTGATAAGATTAAGGACTTGGGTCAGGTGACCATATTTCCCTATGCTGAATATGGGACAACTGGTAAAATTACTTGTATTCAGGCAAGTTCAATGGCAATCAAACAGAACTATGCAGTACAAAAGTTCAAATTAACATCAAGTTGACTAAGCCCCTGGTAAAAAGAAATACTGCGTAGTTGGATTCTTTTTATTTACTTTCTTATCTTTAAGACTTTAGGGTTCATATGGGGAGAGTGACACACACACACACACTCCTATACCCCTCGTATAACCCTACCTTCCTGGCCTCTCTGCCCTCCATTCCTGGCTGGGCCCCCAGGATTGACCCGCCTCTCCTTGTACCTGGCACTGCGTCTTCCCAAGGCAACACATGGGGGGGCACTCAGGGTCACATTCCCCCGCCCCCCAGAATGGGGCCTGTAGCAGCCTTTTGTCACTGTGCGGGAGGGAAGGAATGGGAGCTGCTTCCAGACACAGGGTGGGGGTGGGGAGTGGAATGATTTGGACAATGTCTTTGCAGAACTCATCTCTTCTCCCCTACACCTCCCCCATGTGGCTGGAAGCAGCTTGTACCTTCCTGTCCACACAGTATCGAAAGGCAGCTAACATCTCCAGACTGCTGATGGCCAGTGACGTAACCCAGCTGCTTCCAGCTACAGTATGGGCAGGAAGGGGTTAAGCCCTAAGGATGCATTGTGCACCAGGGCCCAGGGTACCTGACTGCAGGGGCTTCAGTGAACCAGGCCAGAGAGGGGACTAAGCAGGGGAGGATGCCTAGGGGACAGAGCAGCCCTGTGCTCCCTGGGGGCAGGACACAGGGTGAGGGGTGCAGGCGAAGAGGGTGCTAAGCCTCTCCCCCGGGAGCTGCTATGGAGCCTGCAGGGTCGGGGTATGAACAGGCTGGAAATCTTTCTCTCTTCTCCCCCTCCCCCACCCGCTACTCCAGAGCTTAGCTGAGGGATGGAGAGGCTTCCCTGTGCCAGCTCTGTGTGGAGCTTTGGTACATGCAGGACATGGCTCCTCCTGGCCAGCACCCCGGGCTGGAGGGTCTTGGGCTTTCCCAGGGTGCTAGCCCAGCCAGAGGCAGTGGGGGAAGAAAGGAGCCTGCCGGCCAGGCTGTCAGTGAGCTGAGCACTCAGACAAGGGGCTGGTTCTCAGCAGAGCGCTGGGAGTGGGATGTGCCCTGCTGGGGGGGATATGACAGAGCAGCAGGGCTTGGGGGGGGTGAAGGGGCAAAGCAGGGAGAGGACAGTGAGAGGGGGAGCATGTAAAGGGCTGATGGGTGGGCAGCAGAGGCGACACATAACTAGCCACCGCTTGGCGCCTTCCCACACTCACCAGCTGCTGCAGCACGCAGCCAGTTCCATCTGGAAATGGGATGGGGGGCAGGGCCCTGCTGGCCGAGAGCTGGCATGCAGCGAGGGGCTGCGCTGACTGACCAGCAGGGGGAGTGGCTGGCCCTGTGTGGTGCATCTTTGCCCCATTACCAGCCTCGCACATCCACCCCCCTCGTTGGTCACTGGATCCCCCCACTCACTGCTGGTGGGTGGGTAACTGGTGAGCAGGGATCCAGCCAGCATCAGGATTGGCTGGTAGTGATTTTTGGGGGGGGGGGAGGAGGGAAGGAGACAGAAAATACGGGACAATTTGCTTGTTTTTAAGAAAAAGTCAGGACACCTGCAGGAGGACTTAAATATGGGACTGTCCCTTTAAAAACGGGATGTCTAGTCATCCTAGATTTGGGACACAGCTGTGGGGGTTTCCTGCCAAACAATTCTCCCCACCCCCACCCCCAGCACTTAGATCTGGGAACTGGATTATGCCAAAGATGCTGGGATTCAGTCTGTGCTTCCTTGCCTCGCTCATTTTCCATCAGCAATGAGCACCAACGCTGCCTGTACTGCTTGGCGGATGCCCAACCCACATCCAGGTGCAGTATCTGCCTCTCCTTCCCTGCCCTTATGTGGGAAGGCTAAGCCCTTCACCTCAAGAAGCACCTCATGGAGGTCTCCAGGGGACCAGTCAGTCAGTCTCTGGCTGGCAAACTCCCCTGTACATCGGCCTGAACAATCTGAGCACTCCCTCTACCGTAGAGCTCCACTGGTACCAGTGCTACAAACCCTGTGCCAGGACCTAGCCATGAGCCTCAGAAGTATGTGCATACGCATGGCAGTAAGTCTTTCTCCAAATCCAAGGAAGACTCTGCTCTGTCCACTAATTCCAGCCATGGAGGAGTGATGCGTTTAAGGCTCACAAGACTGACACGAGGCTGCACCATTTCCCGGATCTGCACCATCTGCTGGACCGATGTGCCCCTCCTGCTTCAGCTCTGCCAGTGCCCCATGAATCATCGGTTCTGAGACAGACCCCTTTACCAGTCCCAGTTCCATTCATAGACTGGGTACCATTAACTCCGTGAAGACTTAAAAGTGCTCCTGGGCCTCATGATCTGTTCACCCTGGAAAGAGTGAGGTCTCTGCGTGTTCTGGTGCACTCACCTGCTCAGAGGGCCCCATCTCCCGCATTAGATCTATCACCTGCTGGCTGTACCCCTTTAACACATCCTGTTCTGATAGCTCCGTCGGCACCACTGTTTGTACAAGAGTCCGGTTCCTCTGAGTCTCAGGATTTGGATGTTCAGCATGGTCCACCACTTCCATTCCAGAGACCTGACTATTGGAGGGTGTTGGCAGCACTGTGGCAGTTCCCTCCTTTCATAGCCCAGGAGCCACTGGTACCCGGCTCGTTGGGCACCAACACAATAGCAGCAGGATCAACCAGGTTGGCTATATTGGAGCTCATGGCATCAGAACCATCCCATTCAGCATGGGGAGATGCTCCTCTTTCACCTCCCCAACCTTTGAGTAGGCATTCAGAACCTGGGTTAGACGATGCACTGATGAGCCCGGCACTGACTGATCCGGAGAGATTTCTTTGCCATCCCCAGATGCCAGATGACTATAATCCATTTCAAGAGCGACTACAGAGTATAGCCAGGGCTCTTGAGATCACACTAGAAGAGGTGCAGGACAGCCAGTACCAGTTACGAGACATTCTGCATGCATTGGTACCAGGAAGGGTGGCCTTCCAGATCAATGATGCCATTCTTTAACCGGCATGCACAGTGTGGCATATCCTGGCCACATGCATCCCTGCTCCGAAGGGGGCTGAGAAAAGATACTACTCCCCCTCTCCCTCCCAAGGGATTTGAGTTTTTGATTTCACACCCTCCACCTAACTCCTTGGTGATCCAGGCCCCATCGGAATGGGACAAGCAGCAACACTCATGCTCCACCCTAGCAGACAGGGAGGGCAAGAGACTGGCCCTTGTGGGTCGAAAGCTCATCTCAGCTGGACTACAGTTCCAGATCTCTGACTACTGGCACTGATGGCCAAATATGACTTCATTAATTATGGACGGAGGTAAGATAAGTTACCTCAGCAGGATCATTCCTGATTCCAAGCAGTTTTACAGGAAGGCAAGTTGGTCACCAGATCCATAGTCCAGGCTGTAGCTGATTCAGCGGACATGTCCTCGCAAGTATTGGCGACTGGAATCCTCATGAGGAGGGAATCGTGGTTACATTCCTCTGGTTTCCCTAGAGAGGTACAGAATATAATCGAGGACTTCCTCTTTGACGAATCACCTCTCTTGGATGATGGATGGATGATTCCTTATACTCACTGAAAAGACACTAGAGCCACCTTACAATCCTTAGGCATATATACACTGGCACCAAAGCAAAAATGTTATTGCCTGCCACCTACACAGCACTACAGAACCCCTCACTTCTCCAACCTACGAACCTCCTTAGAAACGGCCTAAGGCCCACAGAATTTGTCTGTCTGTTCTGACAATACAGACCTCTGCACAACACACTCAGTCATCACGAAAGTGATATTTCTGAGTGCGACTAGAGAACCATCAACCACTCTGTACACCAATGCTTTTGCCAACCACCCCTTTTTGGGGGTTGTCTCCAATTCTGCCTGCAAGGAGAGTGATAACGGACCAGGGGGGCCTGGATGTCATTTGACATGGCTCTACCATTAAGTTCATGATGATGCCTCCTCCACATCCCACGTCTCAATCCCGTCTCAGGAATTACTCTCACAATAGCATTCTTACCCTAGAGATGGACTCCCTCCTGCAGAAAGGAGCAGTGGAGCCAGTCCCTACACCCCTCCACGGCACAGGATTCTACTCCAACTATTTCCTGGTACCCAAAAAGAATGGGGGATGGAGATCTTGGATCTCCACCACCTCAACCATTCCATTCAGAAGCCAAAATTCCACATGGTCACACTTGCAGCCATCATTTCCCCCACCAGAAAAAGGCTTTTGATAAGCAGGATGGCTACTTCCATATTGACATATACACGACCCACAGACGGTTCCTGAGGTTCAAGGTGGGGCCTTGACACTTCCAATACAGGGTACTCCTTGTGGCATAGTGGGAATTTTCCCTTGCTATGTTGTATGTGAACCTGTGTGAGTCTTACTGTTTTGCATGAATGTGGTGTGTGCCTCAGTTTCCCTGTGTATTGCACCAATGTCTAGGTGGTGGGAATAAGGATGTGTGACTTTTGTGGGGGCTGCTCCAGCTGCCTGCATGCCATGGCTGCCCCTTCATAACCTGAGACCCAGGAGGGGGATGTGACCGGGTGACTTTTGGCCCAGGAAGTGAGACAAAGGCTAGAGGAGGAGCAACAGGCAGGGCAGGGGCCAGGCAGCTGGAAATGAGTCAGTCTCGGTTGGCTTGGGGGATGGTCAGAGCCCTGGCTCTGGGCTCCCCTCCCCCAAGATGGACTTGGCTGAAAGTCACTGATTTCTGTGCTAACAAGTTCTGTCCTACGCTATGTTCCTGTCGACTAATGAACCTTCTGTTTTACCGGCTGTCTGAGAGTCATGTCTGACTGCGCAGTTGGCGTGCAGGGCCCTCTGGCTTCCCAGGGAGCCTTGCACGGGTGGACTAGCTGCAGGAAGTGCACGGTGTGGAAGGGGATGCTGAATGCTCCGAGGTCAGACCCAGGAAGATCCAAGCTGTGTAACCTTCTTGCCCTGGAGACAGTATGCTCAGAGAGAGGAGACATGCTTCCCCACAGTCCTGGCTGGTTTCATATGGAGTAGTTCCAGAGCATCACCCCGGTGACTCCGTGACACTCCTGTTTGGACTTACCACTGCCCCACAAGTCTTCACAAAGATTTTCTCTGTGGTAGCAGCTTATCTGCTGCATCAAGACCGAAATCAAGGAGTCCTTGTCTTCCCCTACCTGGACGACTGATTGCTGGCAGCGCAGTCCAAAGAGGAAGCTTGAAAATTGACTTCCCGGCTTCTTCTACTCCTCTCCTCTCTAGGAGTGAGTGTCAATATTGAAAAATCAACTTTGCACCGTACACAGTCCCTGGAATTCATAGGAGCATGCATCAACGTTGCCTTCACATGTGCTTATCTGCCAAGGGACAGGTTCCAGAGCCTACTGGACCAGATTGCCCTAATGACTAACAACCCTTCAGTCTCAGCCAGGACCTGCCTTTCCTACCTAGGGCACATGGAGGCATGCACATACGTCTACAACTATGGCTGCAAAAAGTCTACTCCCCTATGCACCAAATCATGGCCATCATACTCAGCTTTCCACGGGAGGTCATCTCTTCACTTTGTTGGTGGACAGATCCACTACAAGTCTGCTCTGGGATGTCCTTCTTTCTATCCTCACAAGCGGGGGTGCTCACATGGGAGATCACATGACACAAGGCACCTGGACCATGCAAGAGGCCCAGGATGCACATAAACATACAAACTTTGGGCGGTGCTATCTGTTATCATTATGTCCTCGTCATGTTGGACAACACCACCACAGTATACTACATAAACAAGGGGGCACAAGATCCCCCAATGCTGTGTATGTAAATGGTACGCCATTTCCATAGGTGTACTATCGCACACCATATCCTTTTGTTGGCAGCCTACCTGCCTGGCACCCAGAATGTGATTGCTGATGCTCTCAGCAGGAACTTTGCAACCAGCCATGAATGGGAGTTGCATGACATGGTAATTACGGACATCTTCGGGAGATGCCAATCAGGGACCTCTTTGCATCCCACACCAACACCAAGTGCACCCAATATTGCTCAAGAAGGCGACTTGGTGCCTACTCACTGGGAAACAGTCCGGTCGTTGATTGGTCAGACCAGCTGAACTATGCCATTTCCCCCTTCCCACCCTTACCCTGCATCCTCCACAAACTCCACCGGGAGAGAGTGACAGTCATTCTGATTGCTCCATTCTGGCCTTGTAAATTTGGTCTTCTCTGCATGTCGAAACATCCTCCACTCCTGGTCCAGGTGTTTCTGGAACTGCTAGCACAATACAGTGGCAGACTCAGGCACCCCAATCCGTGGACTTCCACCTGACAGCTTGGTTTTTGGATAGACACCTCTGTTAATACAAGAATGTTCGTTGCTAGTAAGACTTCCTCTCCAGAAGCCAGAAGGACTCTGTGAGATACTCCTATCAGGCTAAATGGGCACATTTCACTTCCAGGGCACAAGAACAAGGTCTTGCCCCCGAAGCTGTGGGCATCCTGATGCTCTTAGACTATTTCCTCTATTTAAAGATCTTGGGGCTCGCTCTCAATTCCAGCAGGGTGAGTGGAGCAGCCATTAGCGCCTTCCACCCGCCAGTGGAGGGGCATTCGATATTTACCTATCCCTTGACTGCTCAATCTGAAATGGCCTTTTATGTAAATACCTGCCCATTCAGCCTATTGCTCCCTAGTGAGATCTCAACCTGTTAAAGAACTCTCCCTTTGAACTTCTGGCTTCCTGCTCTGTCTCACCTCTCCATGAAGGTCGCTTTCCTTGTCTCCATGACTTTAGCGAGGAGGGCTATGGTGGCCACATTCCAGAAGGACAAGGTCTCCCTGCACTTGCATCTGAAGTTCCTACCAAAGATGGTTTCCCGTTTCCATCTCAACCAACCCATACACCTGCCCGTTTTCTTCCCCAAACCACACGCCTCCAGTGCAGAAGGACAACTCCACTTCCTCGATGTACGTAGGGCCCTGACCATTTACCGGCAAAGGACAAAGCCATCTGGAAGTCTCTCAGACTATTTGTTGCCATAGCAGAGAATTAAAGAGCAGGCCGTCTCACCCCAGAGACTCTCAAAGTGGGTCTCAGAATGCATTACGCTCTATCAATTTTCAGGACAGTCCCCAGCAGGCAGGATAGAGGCCCATTCCACGAGAGCTGCTGCTGCACTCCATGATGTTCCCCCTCACAGATACCTGTAAGGCGGCCACATGGAGTTTGGTTCCAACCTTTTCTTCTTACTATGCTCTAGTGCATGATTCTGTGACGGACGCCTCGTTCGGTGCGGCAGCCCTCCATTCCACAGTTTCGTCTTCTTCCTCACACCTTCCTCCTACCTGCATACTGCTTGTTACTCCCCCCTCAGTGGAATACAATAGGGACCAACACTCGAAGGGGAGGTTACTTACCTGTAACTGGAGGTTTTTCAAGATGTGTGGTCCCTACCTGTATTCCAAATCCACCCTCCTTCCCCTCCGCTGCGAATCTGTAGATCTGCAGTGGAGAAGGAACTGGAGATGTGGTTGGTTCACCCCACTCTTTGGGCGAACCCCCGGGACAACACAATGCAGTCTGACAGACGGTACTACTTTGAAAAGCTCTGGCTGTGGGTGCACAGCGCATGCATGTTGCCCTCAGTGGAGTACAGACAGGAACCACCCATCTCGAAGAACTTCCAGTTACAGGTAAGTAACTGCCCCTTCTACCCGCTGAACACCTTCTGCTCCCCAGGCTGTTCACTGGGCCCTGGGAGCTTAGCACCTTGCACTGCCCTGGCCTCTGTTAGAGTCAGTGTGAAGCAGGGACTGGAGCCAACAGATCTGGGGCTCAGCCACATGCAATGGGGCAGGGCTGCCCCTGGTGGGCTTCAAGGGACCTGATTCCTTATCTGCAGTTACTCTTTCCTCCAGCCAGCACTCGATTGGGTCCTTCCAAAGAGCCCGCAGCCCTTTCTGTCTGAGCAGGGAGCCTTTATCTAGTGTGCTGGGGTGATTTGGCTAGTCCTTCACAGGCTGCCCTCTCCTGCCTGGCTCCCTGACCTATGGGTTGCATGAGGCGCTGCCGCAGCTGTCAGCTCCTGGAACTGAGAGCTCTGCTGCTGGCAGTGCCCTGGCCCAAGGTGGTCAAGCGCCTGGCAGGATCAGCCAGGCTGTCGGTTACTCTGGGGTTCTGGAGGTGCTGGCCTCAATGCCAGGGCAAACCCGTGCTGTCACATAGTCCTCGCCCAGCAGAAGTCTGGTCCCAGTGCCCCACTGGTATTGGTGGGAGGGTCAGCCCTGACTAATGACCTGTGGTGCAGGGCTCCAGGTCAGCTCAGCTCTTCCCTGGAGTCTAAGAAGCAGCTGGCTGCTGTGATTCGATTCCCAGCGCCCTGCCCTTGCTCTCCATGGAGCATAGAGGCCTGATCTTGTGTGTTTATTTGCAGGGCCAAGCGTGCGACAGCTGTGCTCCTGGCAGACCCCTGCTTCCAGCTCTGCTCCATCCAGTACCTGCTGGGCCATGCAGAGCCATCAGCAGTGGCAGCCACGCCTCCCTCTGCAGACAAGAGACATTTCTCCCTGCACACCTGTAAGTGTCTGCACCCCACCAGGCGAGGGCCATGGGGGTGTCCCCTTGGGGCATCTGGCTGGGCCAGCTCTGGGCACTGGAACTCGGTCCTCCTCAGAGGCAGGCTGGCCCCCTGGGCCATGCTCTGGGGTGGGGTGGGCCAGGCCCTCCCCCGCCCTGGGAAGCAACATGGGGTTGGGTTTTCCAGCTGGGTCTTCTCCCCATTTGTGTAAGAGACTCAACTTGGCAGGGAGAGATTCTCACGGCAGCCTGTAGCCAGCAGGGGATGGGCCACGAAGGGTGCTGCTCCTCCATGGGCACTGTGTGCACACCTCAGGGCAGAACAGTGAGCCGAGGCAGAGCTCGGTGCCAGGGAGCAATGTGAGTGCACCGGGGTCCCGGCACAGAGCTCCCCCTCGGAGTTTGCTTTTCCCAGGCACCTTCTGGAAAGAGAGGAGAGGGAGTCTTTGCCAGCTGCCCTGTCCTACCCCAGGATCGAGGCCCACCCCCCACCCCCACGGCCATGTCCACAGCCCCTCCACTCTTCTCTCAGTACCAGGGGAATGAAGCAAAATGGAGGGATGACAGAGAAGTGGCAGCTCCAGGGCACTAAAGGCATGTCTCAGCAGTGCCTGTTGGTCCCTGGCAGGGTGGAGGTGTCATGGAGTCACAGGGCCTGGTCTATGCCCCCTGGCCTCTCACCAGTCTCCTGGGAGTGTCCCCTGTAGTGTGCCAGGCCCCACATAGTTCCACTGGGACAGGCCCATGGCCTCCATGCCTGGGCCATCAGCACCAGCGATCTCTGGTTCTCTGGGTGGCTCCCTGCAGCGAGTCCAGCCTAACCAGACCCCTACCGGAGGCTTGTACTGTCCCCTCCAGGGCACAGTGCTCAGAGTATCTGCAACAACACCTGCAGTCTGTTCCTAGCCAGGTGACCATTTACTAGTCACCTGACTACAGAATCAGGGAGTCTGAGGGGAGCCCAGGGAGCTGACGGGTAACGCCCAGCCCAAGTCCCGTCTGGGTAGCCAGGGCCCAGCCATGCTGTCATGAATCCCATGGTTCAGGCTCTGTGTCTCTGACTCCTTGATCAGTTCCCAGGCAAGCGCCCCAATTCCTTCCAGCAGCCAGCTCCTATCCCCCCATCTCACACCTCCCAGCCTTTGTGCTCAGGCTGGGGCCTGAGGAGGGGAATCCAGCTTCCTCCAGGCTGCTGGTCAATAGGGGTCCATGTCCTGGGGGACTGGCTTTGCCATTTGTCTTCTGAGATTTGCCCTTGATACGGGGTCGGCCTCAAGCCATTTTTTTCCAAGTGACGCATCCCAGCTCAGACAGCTAGGTGCCATTCATGCCATTCCTTCAGCCTGCCCCGAGAGCGAACAGTCCCCTGCCCCATCCCACATCCACACTGGGTAGACTTGCAAAATAAGAGGGAAACTGAGGCATGCATAGGCTTCATAAAAATGACAGACAATCCCCCCTAGTCATAGGAGGGACAGGGCAGTCATGGTGTCCTCTGGCTGGAGCTCCAGGTGGCCCAGCTGAGGATGGCTCACAGCCCAGGTGCTGTGGTGCCCATTGGAGAAGGGAAAGGCTGCGCTGTCCTCTTTGCTCCCAGCAGTAAGGCTGTGCCACAGCACTATGCTGCAAGGGGGAAGGAGGGGCGTGCCAGGAAGCAGCTAGAGTCCCCACTCTGCCAGCACAGAGCAGCTCTGAGCACCTGCCCTGCCCAGACTGCTGGTCCCTCTGGGCAGGCACGCATCTTGGGAGCAGGCTGGAGCTTCCCACCACTGCTGAGACAGGAGTCCCTGCCCAGGGGAAAGGGTCTGGCCCTGCTGCAAGCTGGCCTGGGGTTGGCTCTGTTGGTCTTCAGGATGCCTGTGTTGCTGCTTTCTGCCCCAGCTGGCTGAGCACTGCTCTCGTTACAGCTGAGAGTCCAAAGTGGTCTCCTAGTGTCACAGCAGGGTGGGCACTCAGCCTATGGGTCATTGCCTGATATGTGGAGATGGCCTTGGGTAGCTGGCCACTTGCACGTTAGTGAAGCTCAGAGCCAGGGACGGGGAACAGCCTCCCCCGTGCTGGTGTCTAGTAAGGCCCTGTAGGCTGCAGCTGGTGTGGGTCCCCTTAGTGTGGGGGTGTTCACTGAGCTCTGCCTGGCAATGCTAGGTATTGTCTCCTAGTGCTGCAGAGGGAAGGTGTGCTGGAGATGCAGTGGCCAGGTGGCATGTGCTCGTGCATGGCTCTGGGCACCTCTCCTTATGCACAGGTATGTGCTGCTAATTAGCTTCCCAGAACATCTCTCAGAGCACGCTGTGCTCGGCTCAGTCACTCACCCCTTGGATCCCAGTACCTGTGGGCATGCCCTGCCCAAGCCCTTCTGCGTAGTGAACGCTGAGTGCTCAGGCTCTGCTCCCCTCCCTGTGGCACTGTGGTTCTAGCACAGTGACTGGGTGCTGTGGAGCTCTGTTCTGCAGTCCAGCATCTCCCCCGGCTCTGGACATCTTGGCCGCTCTCATCTCTCTGCAGCGCATAGAGGTGGATCAGCATTTTGGCGCCAGACGTTCTGGTCATGCCCCCCATGTTCCCACTTGCTGCCGCATTCTCTGCCTCTGTGGCAGCAGACAGTGGCTGTTCCTTTTGCTCCTTCTATTTTAACTTTTCTGCCTTGTTCTTTGGGCAGTGGGGAGCAGGGTTCTCCCTCCTGGGCATTCCTCCTACGTGGGTGGTTAACCCTTCCTGACCCTCAGCTGCAGTGTTTCCCTGCTTGCTCCTCTGTCCCTTACAGGCACGGCCAAGCAGCCAAGAGAGCACTGAGTCAAATCCAAGCAGTGCTCAATTTGCGAGGCAGCCTTCCCAGGCTTGGCAGACGATGAGTTGTGCCCCGCCTGCACCCAATTCTGTTAGGTCCAGGGGCTACGATTCGGGCAGGCAAGTGGGGTCCCTACCCACCAAGGCAGCTGCGAGTCCAACGGGGGAAAATGGACCAGGAACCCCAGTGCAGAACAGGGAGAGGCTCCAGAAGCAAGGAGAACCCTGACCACTTGACTAAGGGGATAAGTCCCAGGGGCCTCCTGGAGAACTAAGACGGGAGGATTGCAGGGCCACAAGTGTCCTCTGTCTCCCTGCAAGTCGTAAAGTGGGTCATGAGCACCCTGGGGAAAGAAGCAGGGCTTCTAATCAGCCCCCTCCCTCCCGAGCTGTCCAGGTGGGCCCTGCCTAGTTCCCCAGCCCCCCATCTAGGGGGAGTGGGACCCAATGGGGGAGGTTTCAGAGCCAGACCTCTTGAGGGGGCTCCAGGCCCTATGGAAGACAAGCCATAGGTGGCCTCCCCAAAGCCGCAGCAGTTTCTATGCTCCCAAAGTTTGCAAAAAAGATGAAAAAATCTGAAAGGGGAAAGAAGGCACACAAAATCCAGGAGGTCTGAGTCCTCCAATTCCCTCCCCCCCCCCCCCCCCCCCCCGCTCCCCTGCGGAAGACAAGCTGTCTGGTGCTGCCTACAAACAGGCTGGGGGGGAAACTCAGCAAAGGCTTTTTCTCCTAGAGAAATGTCAAGCCATGTGCAGCAAGGTTATCCGCATGATTCAAACACAACCTCAGCAGGCTCCTGAGAGTGTGCCTTGGAGTCAGTCTTCCCTCAAAACCCTCCCCAGTGGCGGTGATACCCCTTCATTCCTCCTTCCAGGAGGTGAGTAGGGTGAGTGGGATAAGCTAGGTAAGGGCCAGCATGTTAACAAGAGCAATGTCAGGGTCCATAACATTCCAGACCCAAAGGGCTCCAATGCTGAGATACCAAAGGCTGACGCTGCTGTAGCGTCCCTCCCCAGGGATACGGTTGGAGGTCATTCTCAAACAAGGCTTTGAAACTTCCTCTGCCACTTTCCGACCATCCCTGGGAGCAGCTGCCTGCGTTGCAAGAGCATCTCTCCTGGCTGGGAGATCACAAAGCCCTTAAGGAGAGAGATCACCCTGACTTTGGCTCCATTTTAATGAATGTCTCTCTAGCAACAGGTTTCAGAGTGGTAGCCGTGTTAGTCTGTATCAGCAAAAACAACGAGGAGTCCTTGTGGCATCTTAGAGACTAACAAATTTATTTGGGCATAAGCTTTCATGGGCTAAAACCTACTTCATCAGATGCATGGAGTGGAAAATACAGTAGAACGGTATAAATACACAGCATATGAAAAGATGGGAGTTGCCTTACCAAATGGGGGGTCAGTGCTAACGAGTCAATTAAATTAAGGTGGAAGTCTGGCCTTTCGCTACTTGTCCTCACAGAGGTACCTGTGAAGGGACAGCAGGTTCCCCAAGGGAAAACAGTAGGGTCAAAATCCATGGGGAAAATCCAGAGGGACCTCAGCTCCCCTAAAATCCAATTTATGACAAGAAGCGAGGGGAGAAGCGAGGGGGCAGAATTCCCCATTTTCTAGAAGAATGTTTTTCTTTAACCACAGAGAAGTTAATCAGGGTGATAGTGAGTCAGGGATAGTCCCTCGAACTGTGGCCTCTACCCCATCCATTCTTCATCCAGTCACTTAGTTTCAACAACCCTGTAAAAAACAATTTGATCCAGAATGAAATATCTCATCATCTGGATATTGGCATGACCAAGACTGTTCCCTCAGAAAAAGGTTTGCCAGGTTGTACTCCATCTTCTTCATTGTGCAGAAGCACATGGTGGGTATCAGAGCCATTCTCAACCTCAAAAGGCTGAACAAGTGGATGAAGAAAACAATGCTTCTGATGGAGACCCTGGCCTGTAGAGTGTCCTCCCTGTCCAGAGGGACTTCTTGACTTCAGTACCTCTTGCAGACGCATATCTCCATATCCCCATCTGATCATGCCACCACAGACTTCTGAGGTTCACCTACAGCAGGAAACGTTATGAGTACTGAATGCTCCTGGTTGGCCTGTCTTTGGCCCCGAGGATTTTACACAGATGGTGGTAATAGCCAGACTCAGGTTGCAAAGAACTCACCTGTACTCTATTCTCGACAACATCCCAATCAGAACTCCAGCGGTGCAGAGGACCACATCTTGGATGTTGAATCTCCTCCAGGGGCACGGCTTCATCATCAGTGCCAAGAAAAGGTCTCTGGTTCCATCCAACAGAATAACCACCTGGGGGCAGAAATAGACACCTTGATAGCAAAGGTCTACCCATCATTAGAAAGGTTTCAGAAAATCCAGAAATGTATTATCTTGCTCCAGAGATGCAGCAGGCCTACCATAGCACTGTGCTGTGCTAGGACTCATGGTACTGTGCATAGGCATCACTCCATGGGCACAATCGCTCATCAGACGTCTTCAAGCCTTCATAGTAAAGGTGTGGGACCATTCCCTGGAACACATGAAAGATCAAGTAGGGGTTCCAACATAGGTATTTAACACCTTACAATGGTGGTCAGTCCATGATAATGCCTGCAAAGGTATGTCCATCTGCCTTCCAGATCCTTTAATCCTTGCAACCAAGGCCAGCTTGGAGGGCTGGGGAGCTCACTTAGAGACCCAAACAGCCCAGGGCCTCTGGAGCTAGGAGAAAAAGGCAAAACTGCATAAACCTCCTAGAGCTGAGAGCTGTCCAGCTAGCTCTGCAAAGGTTCCAGCTCACTCTAAGGGGAAGCATGTCCTGGTTCAATCCGACAATATGACTACATTTGCGTATTTAACAGCCAATGGGGAACAAGGCGTCCAGCACTAAGTGTGGAAGCAATGGAAATAGTGAGGTGGATGGAACAGTTCTGCCGTTTCCTCAGGGTGATCCACATCAAAGTGGACCTGAGCCACAAAAGGGCAGATGGTCTCACCAGGCGCAGGGTCAAAAACTCTAAATGATGCCTGAATCAGGACTCACCATTCAGACGTTCTGCCTCCCTTCCCATTTGTGAATCATACAAATGCAAAGAAGCCAAAATACTTCACAAGTGAAGCAGACCCCGGAGTCATGGGCACAGATGCCTGATCGCACAGTTGGCCATAGGGCCTACTTGATTCGTTTCCACCTTTTCTGCTACTGAGGAAGGTGATTCAGAAAATAAAACGAGAGCAGGCGGCAGTAATTCTTATAACTCCTCATTGGCCAAGGAGACCTTGGTTCTCAGACCTGATAGAGCTGAAACTGGAACTCCCACTCCAGGTTCTGTGGAGACCAGACATCCTTTCAAAGGTCCTGTTCTTCAGCTAGAACTGGAACAACGCTTCCTCAGCTCTCGTCCACTCACGCCCCTTCTCTACCTATGCTACACTGATGACATCTTCATCATCTGGACCCATGGGAAGGAGACCCTGGAAGAATTCCACCATGATTTCAACAGCTTCCACCCCACCATCAACCTCAGCCTGGACCAATCTACACGGGAGGTCCACTTCCTAGACACCACAGTACAAATAAGTGATGGCCACATTAACACCACCCTATACCAAAAACCCACCGACCGCTACTCTTACCTTCATGCCTCCAGCTTCCACCCCGGACACACCACACGATCCATCGTCTACAGCCAACCGCTGAGGTACAACCGCATCTGCTCCAACCCCTCAGACAGAGACCAACACCTACAAGATCTTCACCAAGCATTCTCAAAACTACGATACCCACACAAGGAAATAGAGAAACAAATCAACAGAGCCAGACGTGTACCCAGAAGCCTCCTGCTACAAGACAGGCCCAAAAAAGAAACCAACAGAACTCCACTGGCCATCACCTACAGTCCTCAGCTTAAACCTCTCCAACGCATCATCAGTGATCTACAACCCATCCTGGACAATGATCCCTCACTTTCACAGATCTTGGGAGGCAGGCCAGTCCTCGCCCACAGACAACCCGCCAACCTTAAGCATATTCTCACCAGCAACCACGCACCGCACCATAACAACTCTAACTCGGGAACCAACCCATGCAACAAACCTCGATGCCAACTCTGCCCACATATCTACACCAGCAACACCATCACAGGACCTAACCAGATCAGCTACAACATCACCGGCTCATTCACCTACACGTCCACCAATGTTATATATGCCATCATGTGCCAGCAATGCCCCTCTGCTATGTACATTGGCCAAACTGGACAGTCACTACGCAAGAGGATAAATGGACACAAGTCAGATATCACGAATGGCAATATACAAAAACCTCTAGGAGAACACTTCAACCTCCCTGGCCACACAATAGCAGATGTAAAGGTAGCCATCTTACAGCAAAAAAACTTCAGGACCAGACTCCAAAGAGAAACTGCTGAGCTCCAGTTCATTTGCAAATTTGACACCATCAAAGCAGGATTAAACAAAGACTGTGAATGGCTATCCAACTACAGAAGCAGTTTCTCCTCTCTTGGTGTTCACACCTCAAATGCTAGCAGAGCACCTCACCCTCCCTGATTGAACTAACCTCGTTATCTCCGTACTGATTATACCTGCCTCTGGAAATTTCCATTACTTGCATCTGAAGAAGTGAGGTTCTTACCCATGAAAGCTTATGCTCCCAATACTTCTGTTAGTCGTAAAGGTGCCACAGGACCTTCTGTTGCATTTCATGTCAGGTGTCTGCTCTTAATATTGTGCTATTTGTAGGATCCTTGCCCTCCTTGCAGACCATCCATAGGTAGCCAGATTCCTTCTAGCAGTCCGATTAGCCAGACCAGCAGCCAGGCCAGTCTTCCCAGCATGGGACCTACTGCTAGTTTTGAGGGCCCTGACAGCCATCCCTTTGAGCTTCTGACTCCAGTGTCGGCCTTTCATTTATCCTTAAGACTTGTTCTTAGTAACTGTCATGTCCGCCAGGCAAGTGTCGGAGCTGGCAGCCTTATCCACATGTGAGCCTTACTGGGTGCTCCATGAGGTCAAGATTGGGCTTGGGACACCAGCATCCTTTCTTGCTAAGGTAAATTCCTCCTTCCACACTTCCCAAGAGGCTGTGCTTCCTTTGTTCTGTCTAAAACTACAATATCCAATGGCAAAGATGTGGTAGACCTGGAATGTCAGAAGAGCTTTGAAAATCTCTCAAATATGCAGAATCCACAAGAAGATCGGGCTCCAAATTTGTGTCGTCCTACTCGAAATGCCAGAGAATCAGAGCTTCGAAGTCCTCCATTGCTAGGTGGATCAGACTATGTATTGTGGAATCCTGAATCCTCAGAGGCTCCAGTCCCAGAAGGGATCAAGGTGCACTCCATGAGATCCTTAGCAGCCTCATGGGAGAGATAAGCAAGTGCTTTGGAAATTTACAAAGTGGCCACTTGGTCTACAGCTAACACCTTCATTAAGCTCCACAGGGTGGGCCTTCTGTCTTCTGCAGGGGCTCCTGTGGCAGAATGGTGCTGCAGGCAGTGGCTCAGAAATAGTACAGACTTTTGAGCAAGTTCACAAAAGGGGTAGGGGATACTTTCCTATCAAACTTTTGTTTCATAACCCTCACTACTTTCCAGACAGCCAGAACTGTGGGAGACACTGGGCTGCAGAACAGAAAATTTTGTAGAAATAACTTGCTTTCTGCTAGCATCGTCTCCCACAGTTGTCCCCACCTTGGATGGCTCAGGAGCCAGAGTTGGATACTAAGTGGAATATTTACCATAGGATTGTCTTCCTTGGTTCAATGTACATAATGTCATTATCTCTGGAATATTTGTTAATGCTGTTCCAGTTTTACCGCTTGGAAATATTCCTCTGGCAGCAAGCGGGAGCAGAGGGGGCATGGCCACAGCATGCTGATCCAGCTCCGAGAGCTGCAGTGAGAGGAGATGCTGCTAGCTAGCAGAAAGGAAATAATCTTTGAGGAATTTTCCCTGCCCCCTTTGGAAACGGCATGGCTGGCCCAGGGTCCCTCAAACACTGTGTGCCTCTAACCTCTCTTGTCTTGTCAGGGTTGCCCAGCCCCCCATCACACAGCTTTGGTGCCCCCTTCACACACCATCCCTTCATTGCCCTAGGCCTTGACACTGCAGCCTCTCCCAGGATCTGCCCCCTCACATCCCTGCTGGCCTAGGCCTGTTCCCATCTTGGTCCTCCCTAGCTCCCCCCAGCCCAACCTATTTGTTTGGATGCCACCTTCGGGCCCTCTGACCCTCAGTGCCCTCTCCAAACCCCACTCAATGCTGCTTGCCCACCAGTGGCTTCCAGGCAGGCTCTAATGCATGCACACAGCTGCTGGTAGAGAGCAGGTGACAGTCTCTGGCCTTGCCCTGCAGGCAGGGAGAGGCATGACCAGCGCTCTGCTTGTCTCCTATGCTGCCGGGATCCTGGACACCCCCTCCGGCTCATCCTGTGCCTGCCTGTGGGGACACATTGCAGTTCACACAGGGCCATGGTTCTGTCCAGCCAACACAGCTGCAGTTTACCATTCGTGGGCAGCCCTCAGCCAGTGGGGTGTCCTGGCATGAAGTCAGCCACAGAGCTGTGCTGTGTGCCCCACAAGTACCACCCTCCCGTTTGGGGCCAGCTCTGGTGCTCTCTTCCCTTTCACTTCAGCCGTTCTCTCCACAGACACCGACTACATCAGCCAGGAGGAGCTGGCCAAGGTGGAGCGGATGCTGGGCCACCTGAGTGAAGAGTCCAAGCAGGCAGCTGCCTCCATGCTGGTGAGTCCCTGCCTGGTATGCACGCAGCCCAGAAACCAGCAGTCTTGCAGGGGGGTGGGGGGGGGGAGGGAGAGTGCCCTTCCTGGGGTGGAGTGGGGGAACCCGTCATGCCAGCTCAGATGGTGACTTGGGAGGGTTCAGCCTGGGCAGCTGGGGGGCTGGCTTTGCACAGGCTGCCTGGCTTGGCCACACACTGCACAGCCCAGCCAGCTGTGTACCCAGCGCTCTGCTGAATGCTACATGTACCCACTTCTCTATGCCTGGCAGCTGGAACCATTGGGAACTGGCCACACAGGGTGGGGGGTTGCTGCCCTGCTGCACAGTGGGCATGTCAGAGTGAGGGCTGGCTGGGAAAACTCCCCCAGGCAGAGGCTCGTTTGGCCAAACCTGGGGTGTGAGGTGCCATTGGGAGTCCCCAGGTAGTCTGAGTATCTCCAGGATTAAATCCCTGCCACACTGGGTGAGACTGCACAAGGCTGTGTCCCACTGCCCTGGCCCAGGGGTACTGCACAAGCCACAAGCCTGAGCAACCAAGGGGCAGCTGCCAGCCTGGGCTACAAGGGACAGGAGGGCTGGGCTCAGGCTGCTTGGTGCAGCACCCCCAGTGCTGCTGTCTGGCAGGAGGCAACCACTGGGGTGTGTGTGGGTGCCTTCAGCTGCTAATCAAGGCCGGGTGATTGTCTTTGCAGCCTACCAGTGAGGAGGACCTGTGCCCCATTTGCTACGCACACCCGATCTCAGCCATCTTCAGGCCATGCTCCCACAAGTCCTGCAAGTGAGTAACTGCGGTGGCCCTCTGCCCTTTCCCTCCCTGCTGGGGGCCAGGAACAAGGGAGTCTGCTCAGCCCCACAGGCTAGGAGCTAGGGAGAGCTCTGCTTCTCTGCTCCCCTTGAACCCCTCTACTGGTAAAGACTACCTGCGTCTGGAGCCCAAGGACCTGGCTCATGCTCCATGGAAGCTCTTGGATCTTTTTGCATGTGCTGGGAGGGGCTCCCCTGGGGAGAGGGCCAGCCCCCATCCCTCACCACACTGGGGCTCCAGGCCTCGCTGCAGGGTGACAGAGCAGGGGTGCAGTCATGGGCTCCACTGCTCAAGGGAAGCACTTTGCCTGGGAGTGCTTGGGTGCAGGGCTGGGCACAGCTCCCTCATGGTACAAGCTTTGTCTTTTCAGAGCCTGCATCAACCAGCACCTGATGAACAACAAGGACTGCTTCTTCTGCAAGGCCACCATCACAGGCGTGGATGACTTCACCAAGCCAGGCAGCTCCTAGTGGGGGGATTGACCCTGCAGGCTGCTGAGGCTCCTTTCCCTCAGCCTCCAGAAGTGGGTTGCCCAGCTCTGGTTAGTTGTGGGCCCTTCCACAGCCCAGCCCCCTTGCTCACAAGCATGAGGGACACTAGCAGATGGTGGAGGTGCTGCTTTTGCCCTGTCTGAGCCAAGGCTGGGCTCAGTCTGTTCAACAGGTCAGGGGGAGGCCTGAGCAGTAAGGGCTGAGGGGTGATGCCTTTCCCCGGTGAGGCTAATGCCAGCATGTACCTACTGGAGTCTCAGCCATGGCCTGCAGGAGCCTGGCTGACCTCAGGGTCTGTCCTGCTGCTGTTGCGATTTGCTATGGAGCGTTCGTTCATATGTGAGCCTGTGTGCTGCTGCGATGGGCCACTGCCAGCTTCCCTTTGCTGGGGGTGGGGCACGCTTTGGCCCAAGCTCTGGGTACTGGGCAGCCAGACTGCGGAGAGCTACTGCTTCTGTGCTAAGCTAGACAGAGCAGAGGCTGTTCACAGCTGGCTTGGACTAGGCCTGGGCCCTCGTGGTTGAGTTCTCTGAGGGGCAGTAATTGGCTGGGGTCTGGCAGCCTGCAGTCCCCCAGCTTCAGCCTGGTGGGGGAGAAGTATGTGGCACCTTGCCCTACGGCTGCAGGAGCATGTGCTAGCTGGCAGCGGGGGTGGGGATCCCTGCTGCTTGGTGCAGAATCCTTGGCCTAGGTCTCTCAGCTGGGGGAGAGGCTAATGCTTGAGCTCTGCTGCAGGTGGGGTGGGACTAGCAGTAGCGTGTGATTTGTGACCAGCCCTGTGGGATTGCTCTGTGTTGTGCATCGGGTGCTGTTACCTGCCCCAGCTGGGGTCACTTCTCTGCACGAGAGCATTAAATTATTCTTCCTTATGGGGTGGCATCTTGTGTGTGCAACAGATGGGAACGCAAGGCCTGTGGATCTAAGAGCAGCTGGGCCAGGGCACCTGCCTCAGGAATGGAGACACCCAGGAGTGATATGGGGAGGGCAGGGGCCACAGGACCAGCCACAGCAAGGTGACATGAGGCCATTCAGCGCTTTTAGACAGTGTAATTGTATTGGGTGGGGCCCTGTAGGCCTGGCCCTCAGTGGCACACCTGGCTCCTACCAGCACCCAAGCCATGCATCTCGCAGCTGTGGCTCCCTGCTTTCTGCTGCTCCACCATGGAGCTCCCTTCCCCCCCTCCCAGACCCTTCCAACAGCAGACTCAGAGCCCAGCAGCCCATGAGGGCCCAGTACTGCTCCATGCGGTGCGCCAGCAGAGCCAGTTCCCATACCCCCCCCCCCCCCCCACCCTGTGTGCAGGGCTCTGCTCCAGGAACCAAAGTGTTAACAGTTCAGTAGCAGGGGAGCTGGCCTGGCCCAGCAGCTACATGATGATGCGAGGCTCTGGCACCGACTCGGCAATGGACTTGTGTGGCAGCACGTTGGCCCCGTTGAGATAGAGCTCGTCATTGACGATGACATCCTCGCCCAACACTGTCACGTTCTCCATCCGCACCTAACCGAGACAGGCCGCCTGTCAGCCAGGCCCCACCACATACATGCTCCCTGCATCAGAGGCAGCATGTCTTCCACAGCTTGGGTATGTGGGTGGACTTGCCTTGTGCCTAGTGCTCAGCCCCCCCAACTCTGAGCTGCCTCTCCTGCTTGGGCCCCTTCCCCCATGACAAGCTAGGGCCAAAGGCTGGAGGAGATAGGACCTCCTCCACTGCAGCCAGGCACAGCAACAGTGCCCCCCCCCCATTCTCAGGGCTGGGAGTAGCCTGGCCCTTTCAAGCTGCCAAGCCCCTCCCATGCCTGCTCACAGGAGGGATGAACTGGAATCTGGTCTCTCTAACTCCAGCCTGTCCTAAAGCCAGATTCTCCATCCCAGAGGTGGAGGTGAGGATACAGATGCCAGCTGCCACCTCTGTTCTTGTGCAGGAAGGGACTGTGTCCTGGGCACTGTGGGCCTTGGCACCCCCAAGCCAGCCAGGCATGGGCCCCTCCAATGCCCCCTAAAAGAAAATGGTCACAGCCATGACTCACCAGGGAGCACTAGCAGCCATGTGTAGAGTCAACTAACCAGCAAGTGTCTGTGATAGAGACACAGCCAGCCCCCTGGCTGCTGGGCCCTGCTGCAGGCATGCGCCAGTCTACTAGGTAACTCACCCACTGGCCAACAGACGACAGCCAGCCAACAATGCAGGACTCTAGCCAGGAGTGAGAGCGGATACGGGAGCCTTTCAGGATGGTGCAGCGCTTGATCCGTACCCCATCCTCCACCACCACCCCAGCCCCAATGGTGACATTGGGGCCAATCGTGCAGTTCTCACCGATCTGAGCACTTGGGTCCTGGAAAGGAAGAGCGAGGTGGGTGTAGGCCCACACTACAGGGGCAGCTGCCTGCCCTGGCACCAATCCCCACTGCTCCAGCCCTCATGGTGCTAGGGGTGTCTGGCCAAGGCCTGACATGTATGCCTTCAGATGAATGGCTGGCTAGAGGGGCTGCCCTTTGAGAACAGAGCAGATGGCTAAGCAAGGAGAGCCATGGACCCAAGTCCTAGCTGATTCACTATCAGCATAGGGGACCCTCACCCAGCAGCAGGGAGCTCCCTGGTTCAAGGCAGCCCTGTGCTAGGAGATACCAGCCCAAAGGAGTCACATTCCCAGCCTGCTCTGCTAGAGGAGGCCCCATAGTTCTCCCACAGAGATGAGAGCCTGCCTGAACCCCAAAAATGCTGCACCCACCAGTACTTAGGCACAGATGCCAGACCTGGTAGCCCAGCAAGGGCCTGCTCCTCAGGTCAGTTGCTGAGCTCACTGTAACCCACACTGTTGCAGGTAGGCGAGAGAGAGGAGCCTCCACCCCAGGCTCCCCCCTTCCCAATAGGCAATCCCAGGGTCATCCTGTCCCTATGTAACCATGCCTTGGCACAGAGTCCTGCATGAGAGGGGGTAGCTACCTCTAAGGGAAGTGCTGTTACAGATGCTTGCAATTGCCTGTGCCCTCAGAAGGGGCCAGCCCATACAGACTGGGGGAGGGGGGGGGGGGAGAAAGAGCTGCAGTGCTCAGCCACGCTCAGAGTGCTGTGGGTCAGAGGCCTCCTCAGGACCCCAATAACAGCACAGCTCTAGGGCTACTCTTTATGCCCATCCCTCACCTTTCTGGGACCTGCTCAGCCAGCGAGGCTGCAGGTTTGTAGCACTCCACAGAGCTCTGCCTGACCCTTGGGATGAGTATGGTGTGTACTTGCTATGGGCCTGTTTGACTGAAGTGTATAGTGTGGGCTGGTTGAGGACCATGTGCTGAGGTTAGCTGAGAGCTTTGATCCCTAAGTCTTGAACCCTTAACCAGAAGGCACAACTATCGGGTAGACGGGGGTTGAAAAGCCAGTGCCAAAGCAATGAGGGGAGGTTAGAGAGTGAGTGAGAGAGCCAGATATACTTTCTATTCCCTAAAGTTAGGCCAAGAAAGACTCCCCTCTCCCACCACAGGCTCCAAGAGTACAAATACTGCAGGCAAGAGAACAAGTCCAGCAGCAGAGCAGGGGCTCTCCAGTTTATTGCACTGAATGTAGGATGGATGATTACCTGCCTCATGGGCACATGGCTGCAAGCAGCTCCTGGCCCTCAGAGACTAGAGTAGCTGAACCGACGGAGCTAAGGGAGACAGAACGGTACAACATCAAGACTTTCTGGGACACAGCAGAGCGGGCCCACCCTTGGTCTGACAGCCTCGGGGCTTCTGAGGAGGATGAAGGTCTCAGGGAAAGAGAGCATCAAGCTGGAGTGGAAGGCAATAAACCCTTACTTAGGACCCTCATCTCACACTGAGGACACCCTTCCAGGGGAGAGGACTCTACTAATTAGGAAGAGACAGCTAATAGTAATGGGGGATTCAATTATTAGAAAAACAGGTTGGTTTGTGAGAACCGCCTGGTGAATTACCTGCCAGGTGCAAAGGTTGCAGCTCTCAAGACATCTAGTCAGATGTATTTGCAGTGCTTGGGAGGGGCCAGTGGTCATGCTACATCTAGGTACCAGTGACATAGGGGAAGGCAGGTGAGGTCCTGGAGGCCAAATGTAGACTGCTAGGTAAGAGGCCAGGAATAGGGAAGTGCTCTATTACACTGAAATGCTTCCAATTCCATGTGCAGGTCCAGACAGGCAGAACTGCAGGGTCTCATTGCGTAGATGAGACAATGGTGTTAGGAAGAGGGGCTTAGGTTTATTAAGGAAAGAAGAAGCCAATACCAGAGGGAGGGGCTCCACCTAACCCCAACAGAACCAGATTGCTGGCATGTCAAATTAAAAAGGTTGCAAAGGAGTTTTTAATCTAGGGGCTGAGGGAAAGCTGACAGGTGCAGAGGAGTGCGTGGTTTAGGCAGCCACATCCCTTAAGGGAGGATCTACTAATGAGGATTCTCTATGCCCTAGTAAAGAGGCGAGTACAAAAATTGATAAAGTGCAAGTAGGAACTGAAGAGAAACAGTCAAATGAAAGTCCCATTCAATTATATCACAAAGGCAGACAACCAAATATTGACCAGTTTTATATGTGCTTGTATACAAATGCAAGAAGTCTCAATACTAAGATGGGAGAACTTGAGTGCCTAGTGTTAAATGATGATAACCAATGGGACACAGTAATACCAAGATCCTATATATGTTGTAATGACAGAGCAGGTCATGCTAGTGGAGGAGTGTGAAAGAAAACAGAGTGAAACTTGTAAAAATCTTAAACTAATCAAACAGCACCACAGATTTGCTGTGGATAGAAATTCCATGCTTGAATTATAAGAATATAGCAGTAGGAATATACCACCTGACCAGGTTAGTGACAGAGATTAGAAGTGAATATAGTTGAACCGCTTGGTGAGAGAGTGTCAATAATGTAATTAAATTTAACATCTGGGGGGTGGAGGGAAATATCAAAAGGAACTCATCATAGTAGCATTTAACTTTAAAAAAAAGGGGGAATTACACAAAAATGAGGAAGCTAGTTAAACAGAAATTAAAACTAACAATCTCAGTAGTAAAATGCCTGCAAACTGCATGGAAACGCTTTAAAGCACCATATTAGAGGCTTAAATGTATACCACAAATAAAAAAAATACAGTAACTCCTCACTTAAAGTCATCCCGGTTAACGTTGTTTCGTTGCTGATCAATTAGGGAACATGCTCGTTTAAAGTTGCACAATGGTCCCTTATGTTGTTTGGCAGCCGCCTGCTTTGTCCACTGCTTGCAGAAAGAGTAGCCCATTGGAGCTAGCTGGTGGGGGCTTGGAACCAGGGTGGACCGGCAGCCCCCCCATCAGCTCCCCTCTCCCGTAAGTTCCCTGTGCGGCAGCTGCCCAGCAGGCTATCAATTGCCAGCAGTTCAGCTGTCCCTCCCCTCACTGCCATGTGCTGCTCCTGCCCTCTGCCTTGGAGCTGCTCCCGAGAGCCTCCTGCTTCCTGTGTTGGGGCAGTAGGGGGGGGGAAGAAGGGACGCTAACGTCAGGGTGTTCCCCTTCCCCTTGCTCCTGACCCCCGCTTACTCCTTCTCCATGTAGAGCAGGGTGGGAACAGGACGGAGAGAGCGTGCTGGCCGCAGCTGCTGTCTCAACTTGCTGATATACTTAAAAAGGCAATGTACTTAGAGTGGGGTCAGCATAATTAAAGGGGCAATGCGCATCTCTCTGTCTCTTTCCCACACACAGGGTATGTGTCTCTGTCTGCCATGCTATCTCCCTTCCCTCCATCTGTGCTGCCTTGTAGAGTGTGAGGCTACATTAACAACGTGTTTACCCTTGAGGGCTCAGCCAAGTGCTAGTTCATCATTTAACAGAAAGGCATTCCCTGGGAAATATCCCACCCTCTGATTTCACCACCTCAACCAAGCTTCACAATCACCATTGCTCTGTGTATAGTATTAAATTGTTTGTTTAAAACTTATACTGTGTATGTGTGTATATACTTTTTTGTCTGGTGAAAAATTTCCCTGGAACTTAACCCCCCTTATTTACATTAATTCTTATGAGGAAATTGGATTTGCTTAAAGTCGCATTTTTCAGGAACATAACTACAACATTAAGCGAGGAGTTACTGTAGTAAGAGGAACAAAAAAATACTACATGGCTAACCAACAGAGTAAAAGAGGTGGTTAGAGGCAAAAAGGCATGCTTTATAAATTAGAAGTCAAATCCTACTGAGGAAAATAGGAGCCTAAACTCTGGCAAGTGAAGTATAAAATTATAATTAACATAAGAACAACCATATTGAATCAGACCAACGGTTCATTTAACCCAGTATCCTGTCTGTAAACAGTGGCCAATGCCAGGTGCTTAAGAAGGAATTAATGAGTTAGACAGCTGAAAAAAGAATTTGAAAAGTAATTAGCAAAAGAGAAAAACTGCCAGTAAAAAATCCTTTAAGCTCATCAGAAGCAGGAAGCCTTCCAAACAATCAGTGGGCCACTAGGTCATCAAGGTGCCAAAGGAGCACTTGGACTTTCAGAAAGCCTTTGACAAGGCTCTTAAGGAAAATAAGTTGTCATGGGATAAGAGGGAAGGCCCTCATTGATCAATAATTAGTTAACAGGAAACAGAGAAGGAATTAATGTCAGTTTTCACAGTGGGCAGAGGTAAATAGCAGGGTCCCCTGAAAATCTGTACTGGGACCAGTGCTATTCAATATATTTGTAAATTATCTGGAAAAGGGGTAAACAGTGAGGTGGCAAAGTTTATAGATGATGCAAAATTATTTAAGATAGTTAAGTACAAAGCAGACTGCAAAGAGTTACAAAGGGATCTCCTACAACTGGGTGACTGGACAACAAAATGGCAGATGAAATTAAATGTTGACAAATGCAAAGTAATGCACATTGGAAAACATAATCCCAACTATACATACAAAATAATGGGGTCTAAGTTAGCTGTTCCCACTCAAGAAAGAGATGTTGGAGTCACTGTGGATAGTTCTCTGAAAACATCCACTCAATGTGCAGCGGCAGTCAAGAAAGTGAACAGAATGTTGGGAATCATTAGAAAAGAGATAGATAATAAGTCAGAAATATATGCCACTATATAAAGCCATGGTACGTCCACACTTTGAACAGTATGTGTATTCTGGTTGCCCCATGTCAAAAAAGATATATTAGAATTGGAAAAGGTTCAGAGAAGGGCAACAAAAATTATTAGGGGTATGGAACAGCTTCCATAGGAACAGAGATTAAAAAGACTGGGACTGATCAGCTTGCAAAAGAGACCTCTAAGGGATGATATGATGGAGGTTTATAAAATCATGGCTGGTGTGGAAAAGGTGAATATGGAAGTGTTATTTACCCCTTCACATAACACAAGAACCAGGGGTCACCCAATTAAATGAATAGACAGCAGGTTTAAAACAAACATTCTTCACGCAATGCACAGTCAACCTGGGGAAGCTCATTCACAACATCCCCTGGCAAGGCCAAAACTATAACTGAGGTCCAAAAAAGAATGAGATCAGTTCTTGGAGGATTGGTTCATCAGTGGCTATTAGCCAAGATGGTCAGTGATGCAACCCAAGCACCAGGTGTCCCTAGCCTCTGATTGCCAGAAGCTGGGACTGGACAACGGGATGGATCACTTGATAACAGCCCTTTTCTGCTCACCCCCCCTGAAGCACCTGGCATTGGCCATTGTCGGAAGACAGGACACTGGAATAGCTAGACCTTTGGTCTGACCTAGTGTGGCCGTTCTTATGTTCTGTTCACTCCCTCGCTGTGGGCTGGGCCTTAGGCACTGCCCAAGGGAGAGAATTACAGTCAGCCTCTTTCCTTGGGCTGGAAAGCCTGAGCCTAGATAGCCCCTTGGCCAGGACTAGCCCAGGCTGTTGTCAGAACAGCAAGGCCCCTATCTCAGCTTCCTCAGACAGGGCCCAGGCAGCCCACACTCTCTGTCTGGGAGGGTCCAGGCCAAATGGGATGAGGGACCTGGCTGGGCTGGCCATAGCAGGCCTGCTGGGGTCCCACATGGGGTGCACAGGTTGGAGGCCAGTGCTAGTTAGTGTCCTGAGTCTGAATTTCCTAGCAGACAGCAGCAGGGCTCAGCAAGCCAAAGCCCACGGCCTGCTACAGGAGCCACATGAGCCAACTCAGCTCCCAGGGAACGGGGGGAGGCCAGCAGCAGGGTGACCGGAGTACTGCAAGCTCACGGGGTGTCACACTGGGGGTGCATCTACACCCACTCATGTCAGGAAGGAAGCAGCAGCCCCAAGCACACCGCTGGGCAGAGAAGCATAGGCACTCACCACCAGCACGTTCCCCACAAAGCCAGGGCCCGCGTGCAGCCTCTCTGGGTGCTGGACCTTCAGCGACTGCAGGAACATGCACATGCCCGTCAGAAAGTCCTTGGGCTGCCCAATGTCCATCCAGAAGCCTGTAGGGACAGAGCAGCACTCTCAGCCTACAGGGAGGGCAACAGGGACAGGCCAAGCCCCTGCAATAAGCACAGGAGATTCCCCCACATCCTCCTGGATGAGCCCAGAGGAGGCAGCTCATATACCCACTTGATGCCACCGGCACAAGAGGCACACAGACTTGGGGCAGGAGGATTCCTTTGTGCTGGGGCAGAGAGGGGGAGCAGAGGGTGGGGAGATGGATGTCTCCTTTACTCCGTGGCTGGGAAGGGGTCTCAGCGGGGTCCCTTACCCTGCAGCTCCATAGCATAGAGCTCCGCATCCTGAGCCATCACCGGGAAGATCTCCTTCTCTATGGAGGTGGGCCGCAGCTACAGACAGATACACAGGGCCCAGTCAGGGGCATCTCCTCCAACCCTGAGTGCACAGCCTCCCAGTTCCCACAATGCCCTGCAAGCACGTGGCTGTTAAATCTACATGCAGCCTAGAGATTACAGATGGTCATGAGTGCTCCTGGATGGACCTGATCTCTGCCTCCATCCCCCTGGCTCCAACTCCAGCTCAGTGCCCCAACTGCTGGGAATCCCTCCCCTTCCACAGCCTCCTCTGTCTCCTGGAAAACCCCCAGCCCAACACTCAGCCTCCACCTGCCCTCTGCTACACATGCACACAAACCCGGGGAGGGAGGGGGTGCGGACCAGGAGACATGCATCCCTCCCTCCCACCCCCAGCCATCGCTCTCCCTGCTGAAGGCTGGGCCCACAGCTGGCCAGCTCCCTACCTGGATCCTGTGCAAGAGGCTGGGGTTGAAGATGTACATGCCGGCATTTATCTTATTTGAGACAAACACCTGGGGTTTCTCCACAAACCGGTGGATGCGTCCCGTCTCAGCTTCGCACACCACCACCCCATACTTGGAGGGCTCCTCCACTTTTGTCACCTGCAAGGCAAAGTTACTGCAAGACACCTCCCTGTGGAATGACTGAGGGAAGACCAGGTGGGTTCTGCCAGGCCAGTCACTACACTATTGCCCCTTTTTACAGACAGGGAAACTGAGACATGGGGCAAGGACTTGGCCAGGATTGCACTGCCAGAAGTCCCATTTCTGCCAGCTGCCAAACAACATAAGGGACCATTTCGGAGGCACGGCGAGGGCAGGGGCAGCAGGTTTGTATAATTTTTGGTGGTGCCCAGAAAGGGACCAAGTCCGTCGCGCCCCCCCCCCCACACGCACATCTGCCTAAGGCTTTGGGAGAGAATTTGGGTGCAGGAGAGGGTTTGGGATGCAGGCTCTAGGAGGAAGCTTGGGTGCAGGAGGAGTGCGGGCTCTAGGATGGAGTTGGCTGCTGGGGGCAGGCTTTGGGCAGGGCAGGAGGTTGGGGTGTAGGAGGGGGTGCAGGAGGAGGTTTGGGTGTCGGGTGCAGGCTTTAGGCTGGGAGAGAGGGTTGGGGTGCGGGGCTGGGCCAGGGATGAGTAGTTTGGGGTGCAGCAGGCAGGCTGCCCCGGGGCTAGAGCAGGGGGCCAGAGAGGACTTCCCCCAGCCCTCTCCCTGCCGGCAGCAGCAGGCTCTGAGGGAGGGGGCCCCTCCCCAGCCCAATACTCACCCAACTCAGCCCGACACACCCAAGCTCCCCCAAGCTGTTGCTCAGAAGGTCCAGCCAGGATAAGTCCCCCCGCCCACCCTGGAGTCAACTCAGAGTTGCCTGCCAGGAGGGGGGCTGTCATGTGCCTCCTCCCTTCCTCCGGCACAGCAGCCCCCTCAGCCTGCCCCCGGCACCACTCCCTTGTAGCTGGCTGCGGCCGGCGAGGAAGTGCAGTGCGGAGCAGCCGCCAGCAGCCCAGGGCAGGCAGGGACGCTCGGGGGAGGTGCGCGGGGGTGGCAAGCGGGGGTGGGGGGAGAGACCCAGCCCCAAACATTGGTGGAGCCAGGCCCCCCCATACAACTTGCCGCCCTGGGGAAGGGTCATAGAGGCAGCGGCAGGGCTGTGCTTCATGCCCAGGGAGCTGATAAGGTGATCAGTCCCCCCCACCACAAAGCGTTGCCCCTGCCAGTAGCACCAGCCTCTTCCCAGGGGGGAACTGAGGTGGGCCTTAGCCCCTCACATTTCACCAAGGAGCCCTGCCCCGTGCTCACTCCCTGGCCAGGCCAGAAGCCAGGCCATGGTAACAGCTGCCCAGGGAGCCTGGGCAACTGTGGGGAACCTCAGACCCTCCACCTAGTCTGGGTGGCGCACCTCTAGGGGCAGGAATACAGGCTGGGGGCTGCTCTTGGGCACCCTGGCCCCCCACCCAGGGCAGGTGGAGGGTCCTGGGATCCCCACAGCGGCCTGGGCAGCTCTTATCCCGGCCCAGCTCCAGCTTCAAGCCGGGCCAGGGAGAGGGTCTGGGGGTGAGGGGCATAGCCCCCCATTTTTACACAGAATCTAGTACTCCTGACTGTGCCCATAAAAACCCAGGAACAAGTGCAGTGTGGTACGCCAAGTCAGTAGGGGTGGCAGGAGCCAGTCCTGTTCTAACCCCCTGGAGCCAGCCCTGGGCACTCACCACGATGGAGCCCTCCTTGCCGTGGTGCTTGTGGAAGCGCACCATGTCTGTGAAGGGGAAGTCGCAGATCACGTCGCTATTAAGGACGAAGAAAGGCTCCGAGCTCTCAGTCAGCAGCTCCCGGGCCAGCGCCAGGGGCCCCGCTGTGGAGGGAACATGGCTCAGAGAGAGCTGGCAGGGGGGAAAGGCCACCTGCTGCTCCCCAAGGTGGATACAACAGCTGCCACCAAGCACAGGCTCTACCCTGTGCTGAGCCAGCCGCTTAGCTTCAGTTTTATGCAAGCAGGGGTGGCGTTGGAATGAGAAGCCTCACCCCATCCCTGTAAACTGCATGAGCAGGAAGTCAGGCCCCTCGGCCAACCCTGTAGGGGGCCAACTGAGCATGTGGGATGGACAGACTCACCTGTGCCCAGTGGCTCCTTCTCATGGGACAGGGAGATGCGAATGTCTAACTGAGAAAGATAACAGAATCCAGGGTCAGGAGGATGCACTGCACCCCATTTGCTGCCTCCCAACATGACCCCAATGCCATGCTGCTCTGCCCCTCCCACATGACCCCCTTGTCCCCACACATAGCCCCACCCCTCCCCCACCTAGCTAACCAACCCCCGCCCCTTCCACATGCTCCCACCCGCCCAGCCCCGCCCCTAACCCTCCCACGTAGCCCCCGCCCCGCGCTGTGACCCGATGGCTCCCCCGCGGCCCGGTCTCACCCGCTGCTCCTGCTCCCGCATCGCCCCCTCCAGCACCTCCGACATGTAGCTGACAGCCAGGATAACGTGATCGACGCCCGCCTGCCGGGGAAGGGGAAAGTGCGTTAGCGGCGGGGGCCTGGGAGCCGCCGGGGCGGGGTTCGGGGCCCGGCCCGGCCCTACCTGGCGCAGAGCCTCCAGCTGGTGCAGCAGTATGGGCTTGTTGCAGAACTCCACCAGCGGCTTCGGGGTGCTGAGCGTCAACGGCCGCAGCCGGGTGCCGTAGCCGCCCACCAGGATCAGCGCCTTCATCGCCCTGTGCGGGAAGCCGCCACGTCAGGCCGGCGCGCGGGGGGTCAGAGCCTGCTCCGCTCCCTTTCCGGGTCCCGCCCCCTGTCCGACCGTCACTCCGACTGCCCGGCCCAGCCCGCGCTCATTCACGGGCCTCATCACCTGTCCGGCTCCGCCGCGCTCCTCAGGCGGGGGAAGCCCAGGCTGGGCCGCGCACCAATCCGAGCGGCAGACGTGTCCCTCCACCCTGCCGGCCAATCACACAGCACGCAACGGCTTTGCCATAGTAACCGCAGACGTCACAGCAGCGACTCCCGCGCGGGGGGCGACGGTCTGGCGCAGGAACAATCACATCTCAGGAGCCCGCCTCTCGCGTACTGGTGCCGGCTGGTTTTGTCAGAGCGGTGTCCCGTGCTGCTCGTAGATAGGGCAGGCGGCACCCCGCCAAGCAGCTCCAGGGGGTAGCCTCCAGGCCTCGGCCCCGCTCTAGCCTCCGGCCCTGGTGGCCGTGTGCCAGGATAGGGTGGAGGAGGTGAGGTATTTCTCTAGCACAGGATGGCTGTGCCAGGGCAGGGCTAGAGAGCAGGGTGCACGCAGAAGAGCTATGGAAGTGTAAGCAGAGTCAGAATGGGCTCTACCCTGACATCTGGTGGTGAGCTGTGGAAAAGGACTTCAGGGGCTGATCTTGTTTGCATGGGCACACCCACCCTGCCTAGCCTGATGGGACTGCTGGCCCAAATGGTCACTTTAGCTGCTGTGGGAAGGACAGTAGAACTGTAGTTGGCACTTTATGATGGAGGGACTTGCCGTCAACTAAGTAGCTCTTGCTAGACAAGGGACATGGGTTCCAAAATCCAGTGAATTGAGAGAGGCTGGGGACAGGTATTTGTATCTGGTAGTGTAGGCCCCTTCTGAGGGCCCTAAACGCCACTTTGACTTCTCTCTCCACTGTGTAATAACAGAGCTAATTTTGACTTCATTAGGAATATTGTTACATGCTGCAGAGCTGAAATCACAATACCCAGGTCTAAGTATTAGACCTACTTTGGGCTAGTGGTGCACCAGCACTGAGGCTCCCCTACTACCAGCTGAAATCACTAAAGAGCTAAACTTACTAAGAGCTGAAATCACTGAGCGCTGTGTTAAGTAGGGGGGGAGCCTGAAGATATATTGGTGAGTGGCTAACGGGACGGCTGGCAGAGAGGAGCGGCTTGTGGTGAAGACTGCAGCAGAACCCCACGGAGAGGCATGCCAATTGACCGTCAACATGAGCAACGGAGCACATAAGGTGCCCCAGACTGTTGCCAGCACAGAGTGCCCAAGGAAAGCAACAGCAGGGTTTGTTGCCCCGTGTGCTTCACGCCAATGAACACAACAGGGTGGAGAAGCAGTCAAAGTTTATTTGAGATCTCAAAGCGGTGCAAGGAGATGGGCACGTCTCAGATCAAGCACACCATCATAAGCAGCTTTTCTCTTTTTATACATTTTGCAGCTAAGCTTTTCCCTTCTTCCCCCCTTCCTCCTATAATAGTTTACATTAAGCAAGTAGCAAGCAATTACATTTAAGCAGTTAAATCATCTTGACGGCTATAAGTCCAGCTTGTTTTAACTTCTCTTTGAATTATTATCTTGTCCCTTTCCTTTGATTTGTTGTTTTGCCTTTCAGCCAGAAGTATGCAGGCCTCATTATTACCGCTTAGCATCGGTATGAGCGGTGCTGCACCTGATAACTGGCTGTTACAGATTCCAATTTCTGCATCTGGCTTTTAAGGTCGATTAGAGTTTAAACATGGAAGGACTTTGGTTCATTTAGGCCTAGTGCAGGAAGGCTTCATTGACACTCGTGGTCTTCCACCCTCCCGAGTTACCTAGGGTTATGCCTAATGACACCAACAATACCCCACCCTTCCACCTATGCTGGGAGGTAGACTCAGCGGAGGAACTTCTGTACTTTGGGGGGGCTGCATTGACCAAGGGCAGAAACTGTGTGGGGGGTGACTGGGTTATTGGACTCAAGAACCAAAGGGAAGGGACATGGTCCAATCTGCTTGGGGGGTGGGTCTTCGGGTTCATGGTTTGTGTTTATGAACCTTAGGTATGGTATTTTCCCAATTTAATGCGGTGTTGTTTACCTCATGTTATTAAAGATTTTTGCTACACCGAGACTCTGTGCTTGTGAGAGGGGAAGTATTGCCTCTTTGAGGCACCCAGAGGTGTCTGTGTAATTTTCCCAGATCACTGGGTCGGGGCTCGAGCTGGTTTTGCATTGTATTGTTGAAAGGGACCCCCTATGTCCTGAACCCGGCCCTTGCTGCTGTCAACTCGGCCTCACAGAAGGGTTACAGAAGAAAGAGAGAGGAGAAAGAAAAGACCAGCTGGACCTGCTAGAGAAGCAGAACCAGAACCCCCTGGTCCGAACGACTTCCATCACTCCAGAAATCTGCAAATGGGAACACTTGTGTCCTGCATACAGCGAGGATGATGATATTACTGAATATCTGACTACCTTTGAAAGGCTGTGTGTAATACATGAAATCCGTGATGATAAAAGAGCGTTCCTTCTCTGATTGCAAAATTAACTGGTAAATCTTGAAATGTATTAAATGGAATGCCTATTGAGGATGCTTTAGACCAGGGGTCCCCAACACGGTGCCTGCGGGCACCATGGCGCCTGCTGGGGCATCCATATGCACCCATGTACTGGCCGCCGAGAAGTGGCAACGTCAAGAAGTGCTACCACTGAAATGCCGCTGAATTTTGGTGGCCACGCCTCTTGATGACGCTGCTTCACGGCGGCATTTCAGTGGCGATGCCTCTTGACATTGCCGCTTCATGGCGGCATTTCAGCAGCTGCTTGTCCGGCAGCCATGGTCCTTGGCGGCTAGTCATCTGGCGCCCGCCCCACAGAAAAGGCTGGGGACCACTGCTTTAGACTATTGTCAATTTAAAGATACTATTTTGCGAAGTTTTCAGATTACCCCCTAATCATATAGAATTAAATTTAGGAATCTTAAAAGGGTTATTGGGATGAGGAATATGTAAACAACATGAAAGCTTTGTTGGGAAAATGGGTGAGGGGTAAAGAGGGCAAGTTTTGAAGAAATGCTTGATCTTGTTGCTTCAGAGCATTTCTTAAGCATATGTACGGCTGAAGTAAAGCAGTGTCTATGGGACAAAGATGTAAAGACTGTGGTTGAGATGGCTTTTTTAGCTGATGGCTCTGAACAGACTCGGGCGTCTATTGAGGGCAGGCCACAGAAAGAGGGGTTTAAAACAGGTGGGAAGAGTAGATCCCATTTTGTCCCTGAGAAGAGAGAAGGGGGTTGGGAGCCTAAACATTCTCTTACCCAAAAACATCCCTCTACTGGTAAATCCTGTCCCAAATCCCCTGTAAAAGCAGAAGAGCCCAAAAGGTGCTATCAGTATAATTCCATTTATCACCTGAGGAATATATGCCCTGTGCTAGGAGGAAGCAAGCATCCAATAGCTTCTTAGTTCTGCTGTCCTCAGCACAGAAACCCCCCAAGCAATCGAAACCTATCATATTGTTTTTGTGCGATTAGCCTCTGCAGAACCAGATATGGAGCTTGTTAAGGTTGTCCAAATTAATGGCAGGGAATACTTGAGGCAGAGGGTTACAGGGACCCAGATCTCTCTGGTTAAGCAGAGTGTGGTCCCAAAGGCCAGTATGCTACCTGGCCAAATGGCAGAGATTGTGGGGGTGGGCGAAAGCAGATTTCTCATGCCACTAGCTAAAATCCATGTGGTGTGGGAAGGTTTGGAAAGTTTTTTGACTGGGGGGGTAATGGAACACCTCCTAGTCAACCTGCTCCTTGATAATTATTTTTTCCGTGTAGCTCAGGTTAAAGTATTTGCCTGCAGCAGTAGGGTGTTCTATGCCAGGACCCCCAAGGGAAAGGGTAAGGTCTCAGGACCTGCTGAGAGAATGGGAGAGAGTCTCCTTGATTCTTCTGCAGCAGGGAGAAGCCACATGCTTCCAGGTGGGAGGGTGGTAGAGACCAACTCCTGCACTGCAGCAGGAGGTAATCCATCAGGAAGGGATGGGAGTGTAATGCCCGCCAGGGAGAGGACTGTCCAGGTTGTTAGCTGCCAGCAGGTCGCAGCTGAACCAGAGATAAAACTGGATCTAAGGAGCACAGAGAAATGTGGCCCAGAGAAGGGGCAGGGACCTCAGAAACCACTGAGGTGGGTGAGGATTCCTGTGACTCTGTAACACAGAGAAGCAGTGTGTTTCCAAGTATGGGAGGGGCTGAGACTAGCTCCTTTCCAGCAGAAGGCAACATGCCCACAGGGGCGGGAGAGGTGGTGTCAGTGATAAAGGAAACTGTCACAGTTGTTAGCTGGCAGAGTTTTTCAGCTGAACAAGGGATAGAACCCTTCTTAGGGAGCACAGAGAAATGTGTCTTAGGAGGAGGCCTAGAGGAGGAAACTGGGGAAGGAATAGTGGGGGTACAGGAATGTCTCCTCACTGGTCATTTGGGAGAGGATGCCCAGGACAGAGTGGCTGAGTCAGCATCTGTGCACCCAGGCACTCAGCCCATGACCCAGTGTTTGAGAGGGTACTGTGTGACTGACTTCCTGGAGGGGTGATGGAGGGTACCCCAATCCAGGTCCCAGTTTTTCAGGATGCTATTTCTGATAAGTTTTTGGAAAGTAACTGTGTCTCTTTACATCAAGATGCAGCTTCAACGCCAGGGATAGCAGAGCTGAGACCAGGAAATTGCCAGGTGGTAGTTTGTGAGAACAAATGACAGAGAAGGGGGTGTTTTCCTCCAGGCTGGGGAGAGACAGAGAGCAGTTATGGAAAAGCTGCTGGGAACAGGTGCATCTGATCAAAGGGCAAACATACCTAGCCCAGAGAACACAGAGCTCTAGGGAGCATGGAAAGACTCAGTGCTGGGAGGGGGAAACACAGGGTTACCCCAAAAGGGGAGCTGAATTTTCTGCATATGTACAGTCCTGGTGTTGGGAGACCGCTCCCCAAAGGGCCAGCCAATGTACAGGATCCCCCTCAACACCTATTTTGCCAGATCCTGAGGCACCAAAATTCATAAGAACGTAAGAATGGCCCTAGTGGGTCAGACCAAAGGTCCATCTAGCCCAGTATCCTGTCTTCTGACAGTGGCCAGTGCAGGTGCCCCAGAGGGAATGAACAGAACAGATAATCATCACGTGATCCATCCCCTGTCGCTCATTCCCAGCTTCTGGCAAACAGAGGCTAGGAACACCATTCCTGCCCATCCTGACTAATAGCCATTGATCCTCCATGAATTTATCTAGTTCTTTTTTGAACCCTGTTAGGGTCTTGGCCTTCACCGCATCCTCTGGCAAGGAGTTCCACAGGTTGTGCATTGTGTGAAGAAATACTTCCTTTTATCTGTTTTAAACCTGCCGCCTATTAATTTCATTTGGTGACCCCTAGTTCTTGTGTTATGAGATGTAGTAAACAACACTTCCTTAGCTACTTTCTCAACACCAATGATTTTATAGACCTCAATCATATATCCCCTTAGCCATCTCTTTTCCAAGCTGAAAAGTCCCTGTCTTATTAATCTCTCCTCATACGGAAGCTGTTCCATATCCTAATCATTTTTGTTGCCCTTTTCTGAACCTAGTCCAATTCCAATATATCTTTTTTGAGATGGGGCGACCACATCTGCACACAAAATTCAAGATGTGGGCATACCATGGATTTATATAGAAGCAACACGATATTTTCTGTCCTATTATCTATCCTTTCTTAATTAGTCCCAGCATTCTGTTTGCTTTTTTTGACTGCTGCTGCACATTGATGTTTTTGGAGAACTATCTACAATGACTCCAAAATCACTTTCTTGAGTGGTAACAGCTAATTTAGACCCCATCATTTTATATGTATAGTTGAGATTATACTTTCCAATGTGCTATACTTTGCATTTATTAACATTAAATGTCATTTGCCATTTTGTTGCCCAGTCACCCGGTTTTGAGAGATCCTTTTGTACTTGGAAAACCTCTTCGCAGTCTGCCTGGGTCTTAACTATCTTTAGTAATTTTGTATCATCTGCAAATTTTGCCACCTCATTGTTTACCCCTTTTTCCAGATTATTTATGAATATATTGAATAGGACTGGTCCCAGAACAGACCCCTGGGGGACACCACTATTTACCTCTCTCCATTCTGAAAACTGACCATTTATACCTACCCTTTATTTCCTATCTTTTAACCAGTTACCAATCCATGAGAGCACCTTCCCTCTTAACCCATGGCAGCTTACTTTGTGTAAGAGCCTTTGGTGAGGGACCTTGTCAAAGGCTTTCTGAAAATCTAAGTACACTATATCCACTGGATCCCCTTGATCCACATGCTTGTTGACCTGCTCAAAGAATTCTAGTAGATTGGTGAGGCATGATTTCCCTTTACTAAAACCATGTTATCAAATATCAGAGGGGTAGCCGTGTTAGTCTAGATCTGTAAAAAGCGACAAAGAGTCCTGTGTCACCTTATAGACTAACAGACGTATTGGAACATAAACTTTTGAGGGTGAATACCCACTTTGTCGGATGCATCAATACGTTTGTTAGTCTATAAGGTGACACAGGACTCTTTGTCGCTAAAACCATGTTGACTCTTCTTCAACAAATTATGTTCATCTATATGTCTGACAATATTGTTTTTTATTATAGTTTCAACCAGTTTGCCCAGTACTGAAGTCAGGTTTACCGGCCTGTAATTGCTGGGATCACCGCTGGAGCTCTTTTTAAAAATTGGCGTCACATTCGCTATCCTCCAGTAATCTTGTACAGAAGCTGATTTAAATTATAGGTTATAGACTACCGTTAGTAGTTCTGCAATTTTACATTTCAGTTCCTTCAGAACTCTTGGGTGAATATCATCTGGTCCTGGTGACTTATTGCTGTTTAATTTATCCATTTGTTCCAAAACCGCCTCTAATGATACCTCAATCTGGGACAGTTCCTGTCAAGGCTGCTTCCCCACTCTGAACTTTAGGGTACAAATGTGGGGGCCTGCATCAAAACTGCTACGCTTAACTACCAGCTTAGATCTGGTCTGCTGCCACCATTCCCAAGTGGATTCCCTTCCCTGGGAAGCCTTGAGAAACTCTTCACCCATTCCCTGGTGAATACAGATCCAAACCCCTTGGATCTTAAAACAAGGAGAAATTAACCATTCCCCTCCTTCCTCCCACCAACTCCTGGTGTATCAAGATCCAACCTCTTGGATCTTAAAACAAGGAGAAATCAATCAGGTTCTTAAAAAGAAGGCTTTTAATTAAAGAAAAAAGGTAAAAATCATCTCTGTAAAATCAGTATGGAAAATAACTTTACAGGGTAATCAAACTTAAAGAGCTCAGAGGACCCCCTCTAGCCTCAGGTTCAAAGTACAGCAAACAGAGATAAACACTCTAGTAAAAGGTACCTTTACAAGTTGAGAAAACAAAGTAAAAACTAACACGCCTTGCCTGGCTGTTTACTTACAAGTTTGAAATATAAGAGACTTGTTTAGAAAGATGTGGAGAACCTGAATTGATGTCTGGTCCCTCTCAGTCCCAAGAGTGAACAACTTCCCAAACAAAGAGCACAAACAAAAGCCTTCCCCCTCCCAAGATTTGAAAGTATCTTGTCCCCTTATTGGTCCTTTGGGTCTGGTGTCAGCCAGGTTATCTGAGCTTCTTAACCCTTTACAGGTAAAAGGATTTTGGAGTCTCTGGCCAGGAGGGATTTTAGAATACTGTACACAGGAGAGCTGTTACCCTTCCCTTTATAGTTATGACAGTTCCCACGCAGCTTGCAGAGATTTCACTTTTGGCACTGTACCTTTAATTTCTGTTTAACTTTCTCCTCATTTTTGTGTAGTTCCCCTTTCTGAAGTTAAATGTTACAATGTTGGTCCACTGTCATGTTTTTTATGCCACAGGGATATTACATTTAATTCTATTATGGTCACTATTACCAAGCGGTCCAGCTAAAATCACCCCTTGGACCAGATGCTGTGCTCCATTTAGGACTAAATAAAGAATTGCCTCTCTGGTAAGTTCCAGGACCAGCTGCTACAAGAAGCAGTCATTTAAGTTGTCAAGAAACTTTCTCTATGCATCCAGTCCTGAGGTGACATGTACCCAGTCAATATGAGGATAATTTAAATCACCCATTATTGAGTTTTTTTTATTTTAATAGCCTCTCTAATCTCCCTGAGCATTTCACAGTCACTATCACAGTCCTGGTCAGGTGGTCGCTAATATTCTTATTATTAGAGCAAGGAATTTCAATCCATAGAGATTCTATGGTACAGTTTTATTCATTTACGATTTTTACCATTCCCCCACCAACACGACCTGTTCTTTCCTTCGAATATATTTTGTACCCTGGTATTACTGTATCCCACTGATTATCCTCATTCCCCAAGTTTCTGTGATGTCTATTATATCAATACCCTCATTTACTACAAGGCACTCTAGTTCACCCATTTTATTATTTAGACTTCTAGCATTGGTATATACCGTATATACTCGTTCATTAGCTCGTTCGTTTATAAGCTGACTCCCCCAAAAATGGTTAGGTAAAAATAGCAAAAACTGTATGACCCTTTATTTCAGGGGTTGGCAAACTTTTGCTCCTGGCCCGTCAGGGTAAGCTGCTGGCGGGTCGGGATGTTTTGTTTACTTGGAGTGTCTGCAGGCATGGAGCCCCTCAGCTCCCTGTGGCCACAGTTCGCTGTTCCCAGACAATGGGAGCTGCGCGCCACTTCCCACAGCTCCCATTGGCTGGGAACGGAGACCTGTGGCCACAGGGAGCTGAGGGGCTTCATGCTTGCAGACGCTCCAGGTAAACAAAACGACAATGTATTAGATAGTCAATTCAATGATTTTATAGAGTTTAAAATCATCATGTAGACCCGTTTATAAGCCAACCCCTGCTCTTTGATGCATTATTTTTTACCAAAAATATTTGACTTACAAATGAGTATATACAGTAAGCACTTCAAAAACTTGTCTTCTTTTAGCTGTGTGCCATTACATGATGTAATTGAATGGGACTCTTTTTTTATTGGACTGTTTCTGATCAGACCCTACGTGTATTTTATCATTTTCCTTCCTCTTGTCCTGACTAGGACATAGAGATTAATAGATCCTCCCCTAAGGGATGTCCAAACCATGTGCTCCTCCGCACCTGTCGGCTTTCTCCCGGCCCTTACTTTAAAAACTGCTCTACGATTTTTTTAATATTAAGTGCCAGCAATCCGGTTCCATTATAGAAACATGATTAAATTAAGAGCCCCCACACAGGGGAACACTGGAGGGAAAGAAAAGTCAGTGACTGATTACATGGGAGAGCGTCAAAGGCAGGGCCGGCTCTAGGTTTTTTGCCGCCCCAAGCAAAAAAAATTTTGGCTGCCCCCCGTCCCAGCCTTGGGCTCCTCGCTGGACCCCCCCCTGCCGCCCCAGCCCTGGGCTCTCTTCCGCCCCCCATGTGCACCCTCCTTTCGCTGCAGCCCTGGGTCACTCGTAACTCGCTCCCATGGCAGGTCATTCAGCAGGAATTTTAGATGTGCACAGAACACAGACAGGATTGGTACCCATATGGTTACAGAACTGCAGTAAAGTGGAACAATTTTCAGCTTGTGTGATTGGAGGATATCTGGATGCATATTATAAGACTGTCCTACATAAATGAAGAAAAGTTGAGGTGCCTTTTATTATTCTTTTGTTCCTCTCTTTCTTTCTATGGGGAATTTGCCAATGCAATATCACTGTCTTCCTTTTAAACAAACAAACAAACAAACAAACAAAAAAGGCAATGGCTGTTGAAAATACCGATTCCAGTCCTAATAACCACTGGGAAGCATTTCTTGCTCAATTTTATCCTACTTTTTCTACAGCAAGTTACAGTGGATCAGTATATTTGATTTGGGAGAAATGATGTAACACCCGCCCAAACTGAGCTTGAGCACTCCTGAATTTTGAGGTGTTCAAATCTGGAAGGCAGGTGCTGGGGGGTGGGGGGAGAGGGCTGTGGCTCTGCGGGGGAGCACGGCAGCATATATGCAGCAGTGGGTCTAGCGCTGCGTGGAGCCAGACACGCTGGTCTGAGTGGCACAGTAAGGGGGCAGGAGGGGTGGATGGGGCGGAGGTTCGGGGGGCAGTCAGGGGCAGGGAGAAGGGGGGGTTAGATGGGTCAGGAGTTTGGGGGGCAGTCAGGGGACAGGCAGCGGTTGGATAGGCATGGGAGTCCCGGGAGTTTGTCAGGGGACAGGTAGGGGCTGGGGGTCCTGAGGGGAAGTTGGGGGAGGGTCTCAGGAGGGGCCAGTTGGGGACAAGGAGAAGGGAAGCTTAGATAGGGGGTGGGATCCTGGGAGGCAGTTGGGGCAGGGGTCCCGGGAGGGGGTGATCAGGAGACAGGGAGCAGGAGGGGTTGGATGGGTTGGGGTTTCTGTGGGGGGCAGTCGGAGGGAGTAGATGGGGGCAGGGTGGGGCTACCCTCCCTCCCCGGGGAGTGTCCTATTTTTTGAATGTTAAAATATGGTATCCCTACCGTTCAGAGTGCAGCTCTCCATTCACTGCCGCATGAGGTCTCAGCTACCTCACTCCCTCCCCCTCTTTCCTGTTGGTAGTGACCAAGGGAATGCTGGGAAATGTAGTTCTTTCCCTGCTCCAGGGCTGGCTCTATAGGCAAGGAGCTAACCAAGGAACTACAGCTCCCAGGGCCCCCTGTTGGTTCTCAGCTCCCCTGCTGGATGCCTGCCGCCCCTGCAAATGGGCTGCCCCAAGCACGTGCTTGATTTGCTGGTGCCTAGAGCCGCCCCTGGTCAAAGGACATGTTGTAATGAACAAACTAACCTCAAACTAGAATATCTGAACAAAGGGCATGGTATTATAAAGATACTTGCAAATGCAGATCTGTGATAAAAAATTTGGTATTAATAAGTTTTGGTGCTAAGAATTTTGACATGGATGTTAAACCTTATGATAATGCTACTTTTCAATTAATACCTGTAAACAGACTTAAAGCTTACCACAGCAGAGACACCATAACAAACCTGGTTTCTTGGGTGATGAGGAAACTGAGGCATGATGCCGCATGGCCTTAATGGCTGGATGCCAAGAGATCTATAACACAAACTGCCTTTGAAATAGTCACTGACTAACTGTCGTGCAGTAAACTAAGGAGGCAGGTGTGAAAGTGTTAAAATCAGCTTAAAATCCATTTTGCTTTTATTTCATTTGACCAAATCTGACTTGTGATTTGACTTATAATCACTTAAAATCTATCTTTTGTAGTTTGTTTTATTCTATCTGAAGCAGTGCGTTTGGTTTGAAGCATGTCAGAGACTCATCTTCGGATAACAAGCCTGGAGTATATCAATTTCTTTGATAAATTGACCAACACTTATAAGCTTGCAGCGTCCAGCGGGTATAACTGAACACTACAAGACGGAGGTTCCTAGAGTTGTGTCTGGGACAGGAGATATTGGTTAGTGTAATTCGGTTGCAAGTGCTGGGAGCAGCTTACTGTGTGTGAACAGCCCAGAAGTGGGGGTTCTCACAGCAGAGCAGGGTAAGGCTGGTTCCCAGAGTCAAGGATTAGAGTGATCTAACAGATCACTGTGCTGGGATGGGGAAGGCGAGGTGTTTCTCTAACGCAGGGGTGCCGTGCCAGGGCAGGCTGTGGGCACAGGCGAGGGGATTCTCTAGCCTGGTGGAGCCATGCGAGGGCAGGACTGGGGATGGGGGGGGGCTAGGAGTTTAAGAACATAGGAATAGCCATATTGGGTCAGACCAAAGGTCCATCAGCCCAGTATCCTGTCTACCGACAGTGCCCAATACCAGGTGAACCAGAGGGAGAGAACCTAACAGGTAGTGATCACTTGATCGCTCTCCTGCCATCCAGCTCCACCCTTTGACAAACAGAGGCTAGGGACACCATTCCTTACCCATCCTAGCTAATAGCCATTAATGGACTAAATCTCCATGAATTTATCTAGTTCACTTTTAAACCTGTTATAGTCCTAGTCTTCACGACCTCCTCAGGCAAGGAGTTCCACAGGTTGACTGTGCGCTGTGTGAAGAAATACTTCCTTTTATTTGTTTTAAACCTGCTGCCCATTAATTTCATTTGGTGGCCCCTAGTTCTTATATTATGGGAACAAATAAATAACTTGTCCTCATTCACTTTCTCTGCACCACTCATGATTGGTTCCCTGGATTAAAATTCAAATCCTCGGTCATTACAGGAGCAGGGCCTGGATCCTGTCCCAAATAGACACAGTCATCCTCCAACAGGAGGGCACAGCCGATTGTGACGTTGCACTCTATATGATTTTATGAAAGTATGCTGATGAGTGTGAACATAATGCAACTAAAATATGCTTCATGCAAAAAGTCTCTGGTAGGGTATCATTACAAAGCTTATAATCTACTGAGTGTGTTTATCCTATTTGTATAAATATATCACTTTTCTATCTGAAACTAGAAATATGAAATATAACTCTGCATAATTACAATAGGCCCTCAAAGTGTGGGCCATTAATAGTGGTTTGGAATCTTGATGGCTGCCATTAAACAGGATAATTGACTGTAGTTGGCTTTGTTTTACTTGCAAGTATTCCTGTATACCTGTGTGCTGGCAAGTGGGTAATGAAGACATATGCTCATGTCATCTGAACTGGAATCCATCTTCAACCTGGTGCTTTTCCATTGAGAAAGAGGAAGTGGGAACCCAGAGAGGGAAAAAGGATTCTTGCCTTATGTAAAAGACGTATAAGTGGGTGGAACAGAACAAATTAGGGAGCCATCATGAGAAATCCCCTTGCTACCACCTGAGCAATTTATTGCAAACAGCTCTGAGGGTGAGATTTTATCCATATTCAGTTTTATTACTATACTAGGCTTAGACTTGCGTGTTTTATTTTATTTTGCTTGGTAATTCACTTTGTTCTGCCTATTACTACTTGGAAACACTTAAATCTTACTTTCTGTATTTAATAAAATCACTTTTTACTTATTAATTAACCCAAAGTGTGTCTTAATAACCGAGTTGGGGGGGGGGGGGCGCAAACAGCTCTGCATATCTGTCTATCAGTGTTATCAGGGCAAACAATTTCTGAGTTTACCCTGTATAAAGCTTATAAAACGGAGTTATTTGGGGTTTGGGCCCATTGAGAGTTGGTCATCTGAGTGTCAAAGACAAGATCACTTCTGTAAATTGCATTCAGTTAAATTTTCAGTTTCGGGGCATGTGGTTCAGACCCTGGCTCTGCGTTGGAGTGGATTGGTGTGTCTGGCTCAATAAGACAGGATGCTGGAGTCCCAAGCTGGCAGGGAAAACAGGGGCCGAAGTAGTCTTGGCACCTAAGTTGGCAACCCCAAGGGGGTTTCTGTGCTCCAACCCGTCACACGGATGTCTTGGAGAACCCCAACTACTAGCCAGCCCAACCCCTCCTCTGTGAGCACAGGATCTAGGCCAAAGGCAGGGCGAGAGGCATCATTCCTGGGACCTTCACCCAGATCACACAGCCCCTCAGCATCTGGTGAGGCTGCACCACCCGATTCTTTCTGTCCCAGGATCTCGCCACCCCACAAATGTCTCCCCATTGACCACTACCTTCCGCTCTCACTGGGGGGGGGGGGGGGTGTCGAGGGGCCTGATCCCAGAAGAGTCCATGTAGAAATATGTGCTGGGGCCAGGAGTGGGAGCCTGTCGACCACCCCGCTCATCTGGCTGAACAGCTCCATGGCCAAGTGACCCAGGAAGGTGGCTAGACACTGGAGCCTTTCCGCAGGGCCAGACTGGTTCCGATTGCCAGCCTTCCCAAAGGCTGCGAGACAGGCATCTTTAACCTGAGGCAGCAATTTAGTATTGAGGTTCCTTGTGGAATTGGTGCCCTGAGGTCCATCCCTACTCATCCCTGGACGGAGTCTTCTGCCTCTCAGCTCAACCATCGCCAGTTCATGCTGCTGCTGTCTCTCCTGCTGTTCTGCTTAATGCCTTCCTTGTCTCTCACGGTCCTCTGACTCCTTCCATCTGTCTCAGATTCACCGACGGGGAACCCAGTGGAGACCCCCGGCTGGTCAAGAACATGGGTTTCTGGGACACCCAGCTGCTCCCAGCCTCTCTTGCGGCCCCAGCTGGGTCAGGAACTGGCTCCTTGGAGCGATCCTCCTCTTCCAACTGAGCAATCAGCTGTGCCTTAGTGAGCTTTCCAATGCGCATCTCTCTCTCTCTGCTCAGCGCTACAATGTCCTTCTTTGTAGGAGGTGGTTATAGGCCATCTCCATGCTGTTCCCAAGTGGTCGCAGACTCACAAGCCTGTGGGCTCTCAGCTCCCCACGATTCCTGGGAGGAACCCCTTCAGTGTGACAGCCCTTCCTGGGGGGTAGGGGGGTGTCCACTCTCTCTCGAGGTTAAGCCATAGGCTCCTCTGCCTCCTGGAACCTCACCTCTTGGAGCCTTCAGCATGCCTGTCTCTCGCTAATCCCCCTTTGTTTTAGTGCTCCCAAGTCACTTACTGCAGGATGCTCTGCCCTCGGGGTGCAGTTTATCCCACCACTGCCAGCAGTTGTCACGGAGTCACTGGGGCGATGCTCTGGAACTCCTCCATTTGAAGGCAGTCAGGATTCTGGGGGAGCATGCCTCCTCTCTTTGAACATAGTGTCTCAAGGGCAAGAAGGTTACACAGCTTCGACTTTCCTGGGTCTGACCTCGGAGCATTCAGCATCCCCTTTCACACTGTGTGCTTCCTGCAGCAAGTCTGCCCAAGCGGGGCTCCTGGAAAGCCAGAGGGCCCTGCGCTCCAACTCCGCAGTCAGACGTGACTCTCGGCAAGCTGGTAAAACAAACAGGAACACCGCGTAGAACAGAACTTGTTAGCATGGAACTCAGTGACTTTCAGACAAGTCCATCTTGCGGGGAGGGGAGCCCAGAGCCAGAACTCTGGTCCTCCCCCTGCGCCCCACGGCAGTCAAGACCAACTTGCTTCCAGCTGCCTGGCCCGTGCCCTGCCCGGTGCTCCTCCTCCGGCCTCTCTCTCTCACTTCCTGGGCCAAGAGTCACCCGGTTGAATCCCTCTCCTGGGTATCAGGTTACGAAGGGGGCAGTCATAGCATCCGTGCAGGCAGCTGACTCAGCCACCCGCAAAAGTCACACACTGTTATTCCCACCAGCTAGACATTGGTGCAATACACGGGGAAACTGAGGCACACACAGCATTCATGCAAAACAGTAAGGCTCACATACAACTTAATAGGGAAAATCCCCACTTAATCACACCGGCACCCATAGGACTGGGAGAAGTAGTTACCCCACCTGTTGTTCGCGTACTGGGAAATGCCCCAGCAATCAACCAGGTTCTCTCCTTTCACGTTGCGGTATGGGAGGAGAGTGACGGAACCCCTGGACTTGATGAGGGATAGAATGGGAGGGGAAGGCCTCCCCAAGGGGAGAATCGGTGGTGGAGTATGTCCTGACTTTCCGGGAAAAGCTCACTAAGCTCGTGGACTTGGCCAGGGCGAATCTAGCCAGGGCCCTAGGGCAGAAGAATGTCTGGTACGACCGCTCAGCACATGCCCGCTCCTATGCCACTGGGGACCAGTGGATGGTTCTCATTCCCGTGAGAAAGAACAAACTACAAGCTGCCTGCTACGGCCCCTTTAAGGTCATCAAGCAGCTGAATGAGGTGAACTATGTATTGGAACTGTCTAATTGGGCTCACAGCCACCGGGTGTACCATGTCAACATGATGAAGTCGTATTTTGACATGGATCATTTGGTACTGGCCGTGTGTGGCCGGTGGAAGGAGCAGGGAGATGATCCCTTGGTGGATCTATTCCCTGAGTCAGGGGCCGACCCTTCGCTGGAATCAATTCCCCTCCCTGACCAGCAAACCCTTGCACAGCAGGCAGAGAGCCAAGGGGTACTGTGTTCCTAGCAGCAGCTGTTCTCCAACCGTCCTGGGCTCACTAACCCGGCTGTCCTCCAGGTGGAGACAGGAGCTGATCCTCCTGTAAGATGCTCCCTTTTCAGGGTCACTGGAAAAACAGCCCAGGACCTGGAGAGAGAGGTCAAGGACATGCTGGCTTTAGGGGTGATCCAGCTATCCTCCAGCCCTTGGGCTTCTTCCGCGGTGTTGGTCCCCAAGAAGGATCGACTAATTCGGTTTTGTGGGGATTACCGGAGGTTAATGCCATCACCAAATTTGATGCCTACCCCATTGCCTAAGCCTCACAGCTCTTAGGCCTGGTCCCCATTAAGCCCCCACTTCGGACTAAGGTACTCAAATTCAGCTACGTTAATAACGTAGCTGAATTCGAAGTACCTTAGTCTGAACTTACCGCGGGTCCAGACGCGGCAGGAAGGCTCCCGCATCGATGCCGCGTACTCCTCTCGGCGAGCTGGAGTACCGGCGTCGACGGCGAGCACTTCCGGGATCGATCCGGGATCGATTTATCGCGTCTTAACCAGACGCGATAAATCGATCCCAGAACATGGATTGCCTGCCGCCGGACCCTCCGGTAAGTGAAGACGTACCCTTAGACAAGCTGGGGTGGGGGGTTTCGTTATCTCACTACTATGGCTCTCACCAAGGGCTACTGGTAAGTACCTTTGGCTCTGGCTGCCTGGCTGAAATTTGCTTTTATCACCACATTGGGGTTATGTGAGTTCCTGGTCCTACTTTTTGACCTAAAGGGGGCACCTCCCACCTTCCAGCACCTGGTGAACCAGTTACTCAAGGAGATGGAGAATTTTGACCGGTGTATATTGATATCTGTGTTTTTAGACAGACCTGGGAAGACCATGTGTCCCAGGTTAAACAAGTGCTGGACCAGCTCCGGGATGCAGGTCTGACTATAAAAGCTGGCAAGCGCAAGGTGGGGATGTCAGCGATGTCACCCCTGGGCCATAAGGTGGGGAACGGCTGCCTAAATCCAGAGCCAGCCAAGGTGGAGGTGATCAGAGATTGGACCGCTCCCCAGACTAAGAAGCAGGCGCAGGCTTTCAGTGGGATGGCATGCTACTACCAGAGGGTCGTGCCCTACTTTAGCTCCATAGCCGCCCCCCGCACCCATCACTGAGCTATATAAGAAGGGTTAGCCAGATTAAGTGGTCTGGAGCAAGCAGTGCCAGAGGGCTCTCTGTGCTCTGAAGGAGACTCTGGTCAAGGGCCCGGTGCTGGTAAACCCAGACTTTGACAAGCCCTTTTTGGTGTTCATCAACGCCTCAAACACAGGGTTGGGTGCAGTGCTAATGCATGTTGTACCTAAGCAGGAAGTTATGCAGCCATAAAAAAGAAATGTCTGGCAGGCCCTTAAAAAGCTGCAGCCATAGCCATTTGGGTGGCGCTTCACCGTGTACACCGACCATTCTCCCCTGACGTGGATGCCCCAGATGAAAGGGACCAGAGCCAAGCGCCTGAGGTGGAGTCTCCAGCTTCAGGATTATGCGATGGAGGAGGTCCATGTTACGGGGAGTGGCAAAGTTCTGGCCGATGCCTTGTCGCGGAGAAGGGGCCAGAACTTCCCCAGGCCACTGGTTAAAATGGCCCCGCTCAGTTCGGTCTCGGGGGGCGAGGGGGAGAGAGATGTGACAAAGTACGGTTTTCTTCATCTTGTTATGTTGCATGTGAGTCTTACTGTCCTATACTAATACTGTGTGTACCTTAGTTTCCCAGTGTACTGTACCAATACTTACGTGGTGGAAACTGGGTGTGTGATTTTTGCTGAGGCCCTCAGGGCAGGTGAAGCTGCCCAGCTGTTTGCACCTATGTAACTTGAGACGCAGGAGAGGGGATGGAATCAGGTGACACCTTTTGTCTAGGAAGCGAGACAATGAGAAGGGGAGGAGCAACAGGGAGTTTTCTGAGGTCAGGTAGCTGGAGACTGGAAGAGGGGAAATCAAGGGAATCTGGCCCAGGATTCCCAAACGGACTTGGCTGAAAGTCACTTTTTTCTGTGCTAGCAAGCTCTGTTCTACGTTGTGTTCCTGTCGACTAATAAACCTTCTGTTTTGCCGTCTGGCCGAGAGTCACCAGGCACCAGACATGGTGATGGAATTGAGCTTCCGATAGGCCACACAGAATCAGATCGACTCATCTTTCCTGGGGACCAGCACCATGGGAGAAGTCCCCAGGGCTGGATCACCCCTAAAGCCATCACATCGCCGACCTCTCCCTCCGGGGCCTGGGCTGTGTTCCCAGTTACTCTGAATGGGGAACACCTAATGGAGGGCTGGCTCATGGCTCCACTCAGTGAATAGCTTGGTTAGTGAGCCCAGACTGGTTGGAAAACAGAACAAATTAGGGAGCCATCCTGAGAAATCCCTAGCTACCGCCTGAGCTGGAACAAGGGTTGGACCAGAGGAAAGGCTTGTGACCAGATTAGGAAGGCATCCAGGCTGTGAAATAAATTTATTGCAAACAGCTCTGAGGGTGAGATTTTATCCGTATTCAGTTTTATTACTATACTAGGCTTAGACTTGCGTGTTTTATTTTATTTTGCTTGGTAATTCACTTTGTTCTGCCTGTTACTACTTGGAAACACTTAAATCCTACTTGCTGTATTTACTAAAAATCACTTTTTACTTATTAATTAACCCAGAGTGTGTCTTAATAACCGGGTTGGGGGAGGCGCAAACAGCTCTGCATATCTGTCTATCAGTGTTATCAGGGCAAACAATTTCTGAGTTTACCCTGTATAAAGCTTATAAAACGGAGTTATTTGGGGTTTGGGCCCCATTGAGAGTTGGTCATCTGAGTGTCAAAGACAAGATCACTTCTGTAAATTGCATTCAGTTAAATTTTCAGTTTCGGGGCATGTGGTTCAGACTCTGGCTCTGCGTTGGAGTGGATTGGTGTGTCTGGCTCAATAAGACAGGATGCTGGAGTCCCAAGCTGGCAGGGAAAACAGGGGCCGAAGTAGTCTTGGCACCTAAGTTGGCAACCCCAAGGGGGTTTCTGTGCTCCAACCCGTCACACTGATGTCTTGGAGAACCCCAACTACCAGCCAGCCCAACCCTTCCTCTCTGAGCACAGGATCTAGGCCAAAGGCAGGACGAGAGGCTTCATTCCTGGGACCTTCACCCAGATCACACAGCCCCTCAGCATCTGGTGAGGCTGCACCACCCGATTCTTTCTGTCCCAGGATCTCGCAACCCCAGGAATGTCTCCCCATTGACCGCTACCTTCCCGCTCTCACTGGGGGGGGGGGGGTCGAGGGGCCTGATCCCAGAAGAGTCCATGTAGAAATATGTGCTGGGGCCAGGAGTGGGAGCCTGTCGGCCACCCCGCTCATCTGGCTGAACAGCTCCATGGCCAGGTGACCCAGGAAGGTGGCTAGACACTGGAGCCTTTCCGCAGGGCCAGACTGGTTCCGATTGCCAGCCTTCCCAAAGGCTGCGAGACAGGCATCTAGATCTTCCCCCTCTTTAACCTGGGGCAGCAATTTAGTATTGAGGTTCCTTGTGGAATTGGTGCCCTGAGGTCCATCCCTACTCATCCCTGGACGGAGTCTTCTGCCTCTCAGCTCAACCATCGCCAGTTCATGCTGCTGCTGTCTCTCCTGCTGTTCTGCTTAATGCCTTCCTTGTCTCTCACGGTCCTCTGACTCCTTCCATCTGTCTCAGATTCACCGACGGGGAACCCAGTGGAGACCCCCGGCTGGTCAAGAACATGGGTCTCTGGGACACCCAGCTGCTCCCAGCCTCTCTTGCGACCCCAGCTGGGTCAGGAACTGGCTCCTTGGAGCGATCCTCCTCTTCCAACTGAGCAATCAGCTGTGCCTTAGTGAGCTTTCCAATGCGCATCTCTCTCTCTCTTCTCAGCGCTACAATGTCCTTCTTTGTAGGAGGTGGTTATAGGCCATCTCCATGCTGTTCCCAAGTGGTCGCAGACTCACAAGCCTGTGGGCTCTCAGCTCCCCACGATTCCTGGGAGGAACCCCTTCAGTGTGACAGCCCTCCTCGGGGGGCAGGGGGGTATCCACTCTCTCTCGAGGTTAAGCCATAGGCTCCTCTGCCTCCTGGAACCTCACCTCTTGGAGCCTTCAGCATGCCTGTCTCTCGCTAATTCCCCTTTGTTTTAGTGCTCCCGAGTCACTTACTGCAGGATGCTCTGCCCTCGGGGTGCAGTTTATCCCACCACTGCCAGCAGTTGTCACGGAGTCACTGGGGCGATGCTCTGGAACTCCTCCATTTGAAGGAAGTCAGGATTCTGGGGGAGCATGCCTCCTCTCTTTGAACATAGTGTCTCAAGGGCAAGAAGGTTACACAGCTTCGACTTTCCTGGGTCTGACCTCGGAGCATTCAGCATCCCCTTTCACACTGTGTGCTTCCTGCAGCAAGTCTGCCCAAGTGGGGCTCCTGGAAAGCCAGAGGGCCCTGCGCTCCAACTCCGCAGTCAGACGTGACTCTCGGCAAGCTGGTAAAACAAACAGGAACACCGCGTAGAACAGAACTTGTTAGCATGGAACTCAGTGACTTTCAGACAAGTCCATCTTGCGGGGAGGGGAGCCCAGAGCCAGAACTCTGGTCCTCCCCCTGCGCCCCACGGCAGTCAAGACCAACTTGCTTCCAGCTGCCTGGCCCGTGCCCTGCCCGTTGCTCCTCCTCCGGCCTCTCTCTCTCACTTCCTGGGCCAAGAGTCACCCGGTTGAATCCCTCTCCTGGGTATCAGGTTACGAAGGGGGCAGTCATAGCATCCGTGCAGGCAGCTGACTCAGCCACCCGCAAAAGTCACACACTGTTATTCCCACCAGCTAGACATTGGTGCAATACACGGGGAAACTGAGGCACACACAGCATTCATGCAAAACAGTAAGGCTCACATACAACTTAATAGGGAAAATCCCCACTTAATCACACCGGCACCCATAGGACTGGGAGAAGTAGTTACCCCACCTGTTGTTCGCGTACTGGGAAATGCCCCAGCAATCAACCAGGTTCTCTCCTTTCACGTTGCGGTATGGGAGGAGAGTGACGGAACCCCTGGACTTGATGAGGGATAGAATGGGAGGGGAAGGCCTCCCCAAGGGGAGAATCGGTGGTGGAGTATGTCCTGACTTTCCGGGAAAAGCTCACTGAGCTCGTGGACTTGGCCAGGGCGAATCTAGCCAGGGCCCTAGGGCAGAAGAATGTCTGGTACGACCGCTCAGCACATGCCCGCTCCTATGCCACTGGGGACCAGTGGATGGTTCTCATTCCCGTGAGAAAGAACAAACTACAAGCTGCCTGCTACGGCCCCTTTAAGGTCATCAAGCAGCTGAATGAGGTGAACTATGTATTGGAACTGTCTAATTGGGCTCACAGCCACCGGGTGTACCATGTCAACATGATGAAGTCGTATTTTGACATGGATCATTTGGTACTGGCCGTGTGTGGCCGGTGGAAGGAGCAGGGAGATGATCCCTTGGTGGATCTATTCCCTGAGTCAGGGGCCGACCCTTCGCTGGAATCAATTCCCCTCCCTGACCAGCAAACCCTTGCACAGCAGGCAGAGAGCCAAGGGGTACTGTGTTCCTAGCAGCAGCTGTTCTCCAACCGTCCTGGGCTCACTAACCCGGCTGTCCTCCAGGTGGAGACAGGAGCTGATCCTCCTGTAAGATGCTCCCTTTTCAGGGTCACTGGAAAAACAGCCCAGGACCTGGAGAGAGAGGTCAAGGACATGCTGGCTTTAGGGGTGATCCAGCTATCCTCCAGCCCTTGGGCTTCTTCCGCGGTGTTGGTCCCCAAGAAGGATCGACTAATTCGGTTTTGTGGGGATTACCGGAGGTTAATGCCATCACCAAATTTGATGCCTACCCCATTGCCTAGGCCTCACGAGCTCTTAGACAAGCTGGGATGGGGGGGGTTCGTTATCTCACTACTATGGATCTCACCAAGGGCTACTGGCAAGTACCTTTGGCTCTGGCTGCCTGGCTGAAATCTGCTTTTATCACCCTATTGGGATTATGTGAGTTCCTGGTCCTACTTTTTGACCTAAAGGGGGCACCTGCCACCTTCCAGCACCTGGTGAAAAGCCCTTTATGGTGTTCACCAATGCCTCAGACACAGGGCTGGGTGCAGTGCTAATGCAGGTTGACGGAAAGGGTGTGAGACAGCCCATTGTGTACCTGAGCAGGAAGCTGCTGCCTCAGGAGCGGAACTATGCAGCCATAAAAAAGAAATGCCGTGGGGCCCGTAAAAAAAAGTTGCAGGCATATCTATTTGGGCGGCGCTTCACCCTTGTGGATGAAACGAACTCCAGTCTCAGGTTGGAGGGAAAAAATCAGAGGCATCTTTATTCAGGACATGCAATTGCAAGGGAAGAACACAGCTGACAGAGAGCATCTATGCCTCAGTTTCTTCAAAGTACAAGCAATATCACACAAGCATTTATACATTTTAGTGATATGCATTAATTAAAAACATCTGCAGTTTGTTTATGTTATGTCCTGCCCATTCCTGTATTTTCTCACTTCTGTTCTGAAAACATTGCTATCTCAAGGCTGGGTCACGTTGCCTCTACTCTGCTGTCGTCCCACCCGTTTCTGACGTGAGCTCTGCTTCTACAGGTCCCGCGATATTAGGCTAAGATTTAGCATGATAGTTGCTCTGTTTCGTAGAACTGAGAGGCCTATATTTAAGTCATTTAACCCTGTTTCCACACCGTGTACACCGACCATTCGCCCCTGACATGGATGCACCAGATGAAAGGGGCCAATGCCAAGCTCCTGAGGTGGAGTCTCCAGCTTCAGGATATATATATACACGCATATATACATATATACATATGTGTGTATATATATATATATCGCCTCAATATATGTTTCACTCTATATGCATCCGAAGAAGTGGGCTGTAGTCCACGAAAGCTTATGCTCTAATAAATTTGTTAGTCTCTAAGGTGCCACAAGTACTCCTGTTCAATGTACTGCTTGTGTCATGTGTGTTTTAATATGGAACTCTACTTCTCCCTTATGCAAGTCCCCTCCCAATGGGGTTATCCTGCAGGACCTAGGTTCCCAAGGGCTGGATTCCTCCAGCCCCAGAACTGGATGAACACATGCACACCCACACATACATTAACAGAGCAAGTCTGAGCGGACTGGGTCAACAGGGCCGGCTTTAGGTCAATTCCCCCGAATCGGGCCCCGCACCTAAGAGGTCCCCATGCCTGCGCCTAAGATGGCCCCGCGTCTTAAAGAAGAGCACCTAGCTTTTTAATTTTTACTCACCCGGTGACGGTCCGGGTCTGTGGCGGCACTTCGGTGGCGGGTCCTTCACTTGCTCCGGGTCCTCGGTGGCATTTTGTTGGCGGGTCCTTCACTGCCGCGGAAGATCCGGAGCGTGTGAAGGACCCGCCGCTGAAGTGCCGCCAAAGACCCAGACCGCCACTGGGTATTTGAAGCGGGCCCCGCACTTCCTAAAGCCGGCCTTGCAGGTCAATCAGCACTTTCAAGTTGACCCCCTTATATGCCCCTGGGCTCAACGGACTGGGTCAAGCAGCACTTTCAAGCTGCCACCCTTATGTGTCAGAGATTCAGCACTGGGCTAGGACTAGAGGCTAGGGGAGATGTCTCTGTTCTCCATTCTTTATGCAAATGGAGATGTCTTAATGTTGTCACCCTTGTCAGGAGGGGTCTAGGTGTGTCTCCAAACACCCTTCACTGCTCTCTGCAAGCCTTTTCTCTGATCAGTTTTGGTTCAAGGAGAGACTGGTGTGGGGAGTGTCTTTCATGAGTCAGACAGGCTAGATACTGCACCCTGGTTCCCCAAGAACACAGAGCTGACTGGTATCATGTCCTCCCGCTGATGGGGTGCTTGTGCTGAGCGACTGTCCCCATCACATCCTTACTCCGTGGTACCGGGTCTGATCTTCCATCGATTGCAGCCGCTGCATCTGTCGTATCCAACAAACCAGCAGAACCATATCAATGGCTATTATAATTTGGAAACCAATGATCACCACAATGGGGTGAAGCATGATATTCAAAAGACCTGTTGCAGAGGGGCTCCACCCAAGCAAAGTCTCCCACCAGGCATGATGGCCTGTGTTTTTAACTGTGGCAGCAAGCCTAGAGATCTCCTGATTGTGGTGTTGAATCTTGAGTTTGCCATTCTCCCCCAAAGTTCTGAACCTTTGCAGCTCAGCTTGTAAAGAGGGATGAGTTAATAGTCCCTTAATGGCAGTGAGACCCATTCCCAGTGAAATGGGGGAACCTCCTTGTAGAACTCAGGGTAGGCTTTCAAATATTGTTCAGTCCATATAGGCACAGTGAACTTAATATCACAACTAATAATGGTTGTTACATTACAGAAACTGCGATTAACGTCAGGCACCATGGGTTGGACCCAGTGTCCATTAATCAATACAACATTACATCTTGTCTTTACACACACACATGCTTTACCAACATAGACAATAACAGACCCCTCTTCCTGGATAACATCGAAGCAACAATGAGACTTATTCCCAGGTTACTCATTCAGCCCAACCCTTATGGCTAGTTCCAATCAAGGGAGCACATGCAAGTGCTATGTGAGAGATATTCATGCCTTCTAAGTGAATTTGAACCTCCTCTAGAGAAGTCTGAGGTTGAAGAACCAAATTTTCTTGTTGATTCAATTTCAACACATGGGGTCCTGAAATTTGGTCTCTTAAACGTCAGAGGGGAGCAAGATTTGTGATCAGAGGTTGAAATTTAAAATTGTTTTTTGTTGTTGGCCCAATTCTACTCTGTACAAATGAAATCCCCCTGAAATGGCAATATGCTCATAGAATTTAAACCAAATTGCTGGCATGAGCTTGTCACAGTATGTGCCCTGTAATGGAATCACCCAGTCTGGGAGACCTTGCTGAGATAGGTCATGTCCAGATAAAGTCCAGTTCAGCAGTTCCCAGTTTACGAGGAATCATGTGATATTTTTGCCTGCTGGCGTGATCCGAGACAACTTCAGTTCATCTCTGGGTAACAGAGATGTCTGAGTTCCAATGACAATGATGACACGTAGGGGCATGGTTATTCCCCAAACAGCAGATGAAACCAGGGCTACCCTGCACCTTTCACCACCCAGGAGGCTGTCACTGGGTGTGCTTGTCCCGTTCATACTAGTAGTGACTCTGCAGGGCCAGGGGGTTGCTCCCATTTCCATAGAATCCATGCATGTGGCACAGCTATTTTGCATCCTTGGCTCCAGCTGGCAAGCACCTCCAGAGGTTCAGAAGGCTCACAAGTACAGCATAGAGCCTGGACAGCATCAGACTCCAGACACTTAAGAACAGCAGGGTGCTGGTGCACCAGGGTGGATGTCATGTCTCATGTACGGGACCTGTGAGGGGACAGAGAAGAGAGGAAAAACTTCCCACACTCCCCCCGTACATACTGGGAGACTCTGGGACCAATATTACAGGGTGAACATGAAGTAGTGACCTACGTAAGGGTGGCCATAAGTAGTCAAGGACTTTTCTGGACTTTTCCTGTCTTAACATCAGAGTAGGCACTGACCAGCCCCCTCGATGCGTATTTTCCAATGGCTCAAAGCCGGCCAAGAAGGGTGGCCGACAGGATGGAGAAAACAGTCTTGAGGGGCAGGTGGTTTATCCTTCCATTCTTTGAGCTGTGCAGAATGAAACCATTTCTGCCAGGGTTTCCCACTTTTCCCATTAAGGATTTCTACATGACAAACACTCAGGCTAGCCTGATTCACAGTAGAGCAGCAGCCATTGCAGGTGTGTGTAAAGAGCTGCTTAGCAGTGACAGAGGCAGTGTTGGTTTAGTGTTGATTTTAGTATGGCTTCCACCCCGGATCTTTCTAAAACAAAGTCAGTGGATTTATACACAGTTGAGAAACTTTGGCAGCTAGAAACTGAACCAAATTTCTCAGCACCTACACTGTTGCTTGCTACAGGCAATGACTCATTCTGAGCTAACTCACTTCCACACCCTTCAGTTACAGCAAACTGCTTGCAAAAGCTAGCATGAGATTTTATTCCTTCAGGAGCACTTTTAGGCAACATTTCATTTTCCCCAGAAATTTTGTCTTTTCCCTTTTTAACTAGGGGTTTTGTGATGTTGCACTCTATATGATTTTATAAATATATGCTAGTGAGTGAATATAATGTAACTGGAATATGCTTCATGCAAAAGATCTCTTGTAAGGTAATATTACAAAGCTTATAATCTACTGAGTGTGATCATCCTATTTGTATAAATGTACCACTCTTGTATCTGAACCTAGAAATATGAAATATAACTCTGAGGGCCAATTGTAATTATGCAAAGTGTGGGCCATTAATGGTGGTTTGGAATCTTGATGACTCCCATTAACCAGGACAATTGACTGCAGATGGCTCTGTTTTACCAGTAAGTCTTCCTGTATACGTGTGTGCTGGTAAGGGGTAATGAAGTCTTACAGTGATATGTGATAATGTCACCTGAACTGAAATGCATCTTTAACCTGGTGCCTTTCCATTGAGAAAAGGGGGGGGGGACCCAGAGGGACAAAAGATTCCCGCCTTATGCAAAAGATATGTAAGCAGAATCAGGATGAGCTCTACCCTGATATCTGGGGGTGAATTGTGGCGAGTGTGGAAAAGAACTTTAGGGGCTGATCTTGTTTACATAGGCACACCCACCCCGCCTAGCATGAGCCCAGGGTAGCCCAAAATGGTCACTTTGGCTGCTGTGTGAGCCCCAGTTTCTCTGTTATTGGGGGTAGGAGGAATAAAGTGTTGTTACCTTGATTATGTGAATCAAGGACAATGAAACTGTTTTATGACAGAGGGTCTCACTGTCAGCTAAGTAGTACTCGCTAGACAAGGGACATGGGTTCTAAAACCCAGTGAATTGCAAGGAAGGATTTTGATTCCATTAAGAGTCTAGCTAGAGACTGCTGAGCCGAATTCACTTTGGGCTAATGGTGCACCAACACTGGGGCACCTACTATAAGCTGAAATCACTAAAAGCTAAAATTAGTGAGCTGAGATCACTGAGTGCTGTGTTAACTAGTGGGGGAGCCTGAAGATATATTGCTAAGTGGCTAGCAGAGCGGAGCAGTTTGTGGGACGGTTGGAGTGGCTCACGGGATGGCTGGTGGAGCAGAGCCATTTGTGGTGAAGGCTGCAGCAGAACTCCATGGAGAGGTGGGGCAGTCGACCCCGGACCACATAAGGTGCCCCTTAACACCCCATGTGCCCCCCCATTTCCACCAAGGCTGGCGGGGGGTAAAACTCTGCAGATAAACTTTTGAACGCTGGGGCGGCACTGACCAGGGACAGAGACGTTTGGGTTGTTGGACTTTGGGGTGATTGGACTTAAGACCCTGAGGGGAAAAGGACACTGCCAAACTTACTTGGAGGTGGGTCTTTTGCTCCTGGTTTGTATTATGAATCCTGTTTGTGGTGTTTCCCCAACATAATGCCTCATTGTTTCCCTCCTTTATTAAAAGGCTTTTTGCTACACTCAGACGCCATGCTTGCGAGAGAGGAAGTATTGCCTCCTAGAGGTGCCCGGGGGGGTGGTATGTAATTGTCCCAGGTCACTGGGTGGGGGCTCGAGCCACTGTTGCATTGCATTATTGAAACGGAACCCCTAGATACTGAACCTGGCCCTTGTTGCTGCCAACTCAGAGGGGCAGAAGGGTTACAGATATATAAATGTGTGGAACAAAACAGAGGGGAGAGCCAGCATGAGGAATCCCCTAGCTGCCACCTGAGCTGGAACAAGAGCTGTACTAGGGGAAAGAATTGTGCCCAGGCCTGGAAGTGTCCAGTCTGAAGAAAAAAACTTACTGAAGCATCTCTAAGGGTGAGATTATCTGTATTCAGTTTGATTAGACATAGAATTGCGTTTTTATTTTATGTTGCTTGGTGACTTACTTTTTTCTGTCTGTTACTACTTGGAACCACTTAAATCCTACTTTCTATATTTAGTAAAATTCCTTTTTACTTATTAATTAACCCACTCACTTGGGTGGGCAAACAGCTGTGCATATCTATCAGTGTTATAGAGGGTGAACAATTTATGAGTTTACCCTGCATAAGCTTTATACAGGGTAAAATGGATTTATTTGGGTTTAGACCCCCCCATTGGGGCAGCTGAGTGTTAAAGGCAGGAACACGTCTGTAAGCTGCTTTCAGTAAAGTGTGCAGCTTAGGGACATGGTTCAGTCCTGGGTCTGGGTTTGGAGCAGACTAGTGAGTCTGGCTCAAACCAGGCAGGGCACTGAAGTCCTAAGCTGACAGGGCAGGAAAGCAGGGGCAGAAGTAGTCTTGGCACATCAAGTGGCAGCTCCCAAGCGCGGGGGGGGGGGGGGAGTTCTGTGATCTAACCCATCACAGGTTGATCTACACAAACATCTTGCTGAGCATCTTTCTGGGTTTCAGTTGAGTCCAGAATGACTTCTGAGACAACTGACATATCCTCAATCAGCATAAGCTGAGACGCAAATTCTATCTGCTTCTCAGACAGAAGATTGGAGACAAACTCTCCCCCAGCAGATAAACTGCCATTCTTAACAAACACAACGTTTGGCATTTCCCCGCCTTTGCTCCCAGACAAGCGTTTGGAGATTTGGGTAGCTCCCTTCATGGGCAAGTCATTATCCCCAACAGACACAGGCTTAGGAATACTTCCTTCCTGGGTTTTAGTTGAGTTCAGAACCACATCTGGCACAACTGACAAATCCTCAGTCAGCGTAAACTAAGAGGTACTTTCTGTCTGCTCCAGAGACAGAACACTGGAGACATTTTCTCCCCCAGCAGTTAAACTGCTTTTCTGACTAGACAAACAGTTTGACCTTCCCTCCCCCTTGTCACAGACCACATAGCTGTTCACAGACAAACACTGGGAGATTGGGATGGCTTTTTTAACAGGCAAATCGCCACTCCCAAGAGACAAATCATTGGAGACAGTTTCTCCCTCATACCCGCTGAGCTGAACCTGTTTAGTAGTGGGTCTCCCTTCGGCGATCCTGTCCGCTATCAATTGGGCTAACATCCCTGGGTTCCCCACTGTAGCCCTCACAATGGGTCTCCTCCATACGTCGTACTGACATCTTGCGATCTGCTGGAGAGGCCCGTGGGGAACCGGGCACCCCTACTGATCGTCAGACTCCCAGAGACTCCACTCAGAGGAGGGGACAGGGATCTGGCTTTGACAGGGGGTGGGAGTGGGGGATGCATTCCATACCGGGGCAGTGGGTTGTGTGGGAGCTCACTGCATTAACTCCCATTTTCCGCATGACCTGAGACAAAGCATTAATCAGGATGCTGAGGGGCTGGCGATCATATTTTCCCTTATCCTCCCCTAAATTCACCAGCTCCTTCCAAATCATGTTCCTAAGGCCTGGTCCCCACTAAGCCCCCACTTCGGACTAAGGTACGCAAATTCAGCTACGTTAATAACGTAGCTGAATTCGAAGTACCTTAGTCCGAACTTACCGCGGGTCCAGACGGGCAGGAAGGCTCCCCCGTCAATGCCGCGTACTCCTCTTGGTGAGCTGGAGTACCGGCGTCGACGGCGAGCACTTCCGGGATCGATCCGGGATCGATTTATCGCGTCTTAACCAGACACGATAAATCGATCCCAGAACATGGATTGCCTGCCGCCGGACTCTCCGGTAAGTGAAGTCGTACCCTAAGGGTCTTCTTGGGTCGGCGCTCCCCAGGGTTGTGGGAGGTAGGGGAATTAGGATTGGGAGGGCACCTGGCAGAGTGAGGACCATTATTTGTAAATGTGATAGCCTGCACGGGCTCTGAGGTAGTCCTTTTGCTGACCTGTCTTTTTAGGTAAGCTTCTGGGGCCTCTCCTGGTTTCTGCTCTTCCATTATATATACAGTTTTTTAAAGGAAGATACAGGCAGTAATATTTTAAGAGCACTCATCATCCATTCCCGGGGTCCAGTGGCAGTCCGTTCCCAAGAATCTATGCCTATGTCTAGAGCCTCTGCATCACAAGGTGAGGCACATAACTGAGCCAATTGGGTTAAGTCCATGCCATTGGCAGAGGGGTACATTTGCCAAACACTGGCCAGCCATGCAACGTCTGTGTCATGGTTCAGGGGCCCCAGTCTCTCAGCAATAGCCTTGGCTTGACTAGGAGACCACCTTACTACGTCCGTGGCCAGCTCTGTTGTGGGAAGATCGGCTCCTGCAACTATGTGTTTAACCTCCCTTGTGGAAACAGGGACAACATTATGCATGTGTGGCCAATCGGGGTTAAATGGATTTTTGGGGACAGCATCAGGGGGTATCTTTATTTTCCCAGGGGGCTCCAAATCACAATCCTCTCTTAACCTTACAGTTACTACCACCCCCTTATGGGCACTAAGTTGCGCATGCTAATCTTTGCCTCACACTCCTGATGGTCTGCTGCTGCCTTTGCTTCCATGTTCTCTTCTGCCAAGAAGCGAGTTGCAGCTCTTGCTTCTTCTAACAGAACTTTTGTGTGTGTTAACTCTTTCCTATACTGTTCTGCATTCCTGCTTGCCTTGTCTCTCTCCTCTTGTATATCCTTAAGTACGGTCACCATTCTGAGCTTTTCTGCTATCCGTTCACACCATCTGTCTCACATTTATTCAAATGCTGTTGTAACTGTTTTTTTCTCAAGCTCTAGTTCCTGCCCTCTCTTTACCATTTCAACCATGTCCAGACATGCATAAAATAATGTCTATGCAGCAGCTGCATCCTTTGCACTCCCACGTGGCTTAAAGGTTGTGCAATATTCAAAGCTCAGACTAGCTTCAGTCAGGGATTCACACCCTTAAAACACCCCCTTTCCCAAGGGCATTTCCCCTTCTTCATTACCCATCTCTCTAACCTGTTGGTTTTCTCCTGTCTGAAGCGAGCAACAAAAAGGTCTTTTTCAGCCATCTCTATTTCCTTATTACACAGTTCTACAGGTATTCTAAGCACGATTCTTAACAGAAGGTTACCAAATAGTGTATGAGAGACAGACCTTGCTAAAGGAGCTTGGTCTGAAAAAGGAAAAGAAAGAAAGCTTTCTCAGATCCGTGCCTCAGCTTCCCTACTCCACAGCAACTACTCAACAATTACCATGTGATTAAGCTCATGTATTTCCCGCGTTTTTGTTATCAGATGTGCCCATTACTTTGGGGTATACTCCTTTATTTGGGTTACTCTTTGGGGGGGGGGGAGGGATCTGTAATTCTATCAATGTTTTGCTTGGCTCATGGGTGTTTTCATATGGAGCTCTACTTCTCCCTGCTGCAAGTCCCCTCCCCATGGAGCTATCCTGCGGGACCTAGGTTCCCTAGGGTTGGGTTTCTCCAGCCCCAGAAACAAATGAACACACACACACACACACACACACACACACACCCCCTGAGAGGACCGGGTCAAGCAGCACTTTCAATCTGATCCCCTTCTATGCCCCAGGGCTCAATGGACTGGGTCAAGCAGCACTTTCAAGCTGCCACTCTTATGTGTCAGAGATTCAGCATGTCCCTATCCCCACTCTCACATCACAATTGTACTGACAGTAAACTACTTGATGAGCAAACCCCGCAATATTTTGGGCGCCGCAGGGATCTTTAGCTTAGGTAAAAGAAGCATTGCTGTAGAGTAAATGGGGGAAGCTAAAAACACAAAAGAGTAAAGTTCAGAGAGAGAGAGAGAGAGAGAAGCAACCAGCTTAACCATAAAACTTATTTATTGAATAACAGTGATCACTACACAAGAAGGGCTAAAACAACATATATTATTAAAGGTTAATACCTAAGATAGAAAGAAAACAAAGTGAGAGAAAGAAGAGGATCTCACTGCTTCCTGAATCTTGAATTGGTCGGGGTTGCCAGATGATGGTGGTAGCTCAGGGTCCTGAGTGCTGGAGACAGGCAGAGCCCCCAGCATGATCAGTCAGGAGATGGAGTCCCAATGGAACTGATGCAGAGTTTGGGTCTATGCATCAGAACACTTAGGCCATGGCTACACTTGCAGCTGTAGAGCGCTTTGGGTTAAACCAGCTTTCGTAGAGTGCACCAGGGAAAGCACTCCACCGTCACGGCACTTGAAGCGGCATTTGGAGTGGTGCATTATTGGCGGCTATCCCACCGAGCACCTCTTCCCATTCTGGTGCTGTGGCTTGCGGGAAGGGGGCGTGGGGTCCGGGGCATTCTGGATCCTGTCCCAACACCCTGTGATGCATCACTTTGCACCCCAGCAATCCCTGTGTTTCTGTCCACATTTGGCGCCATCTTTCAACGGTTTCTGTGCAGAGCGCGCTTTGTCTTCTCTTTCGGTCTGTGGGAATGGAGCCCGGACTGCTGCGGAACATGCAAGTTACTGCTTAAGATCCAAAGTGACAGCGAGGAGTCTGACGATGATATCGAGTCACATAACACATACAACATGAAATTGCTTGTCTCGTTCACGGACATGCTCTCCACCGTGGAACGCCGCTTTTGGGTTTGGGAAACAAACACTGAGTGGTGAGATCACATCGTCCTGCAAGTCTGGGATGACGAGCAGTGGCTGCAGAACTTTCGGATGAGAAAAGCCACTTTCATGGGACTGTGTGCTGAGCTCGCCCCCACCGTGCGGTGCAAGGACACGAGATTGAGAGCTGCCCTGCCGGTGGAGAAGTGCGTGACTATCGCAATCTGGAAGGAGGCAACTCCAGACAGCTACCGATCAGTCATTAACCAGTTTGGAGTGGGAAAGTCGATGGTTGGACTTGTGTTGATGCAAGTTTGCAGGGCCATTAATCGCATCCTGCTCAGAAGAACCGTGACTCTGGGTAACGTGCATGACATTGTGGCTGGCTTTGAACAAATGGGTTTGCCTAACTGCGGAGGGGCGATAGATGGGATGTATATGCCTATTCTGGCACCAGCCCACCTAGCCTCCGAGTACGTTAACCGAAAGGGGTATTTCTCCATGGTTCTCCAGGAGCTTGTGGATCACCGTGGTCATTTCATTGACATTAACGCAGGCTGGCCCGGAAAGGTGGATGACGCACGCATCTTTCGGAACGCTGGCCTCTTCAAGAAGCTGCAAGTCGGGACTTTTTTCCCAGACCAGAGGATCACTGTAGGGGAAATCGAAATGCCCATTGTGATCCTTGTAGACCCTGCTTACCATTTATGCCATGGCTCATGAAACCATACACAGGGAGCCTGAACAGCAGCCAGGAACGGTTCAACTACAGGGTGAGCAGGTGCCAAATGACTGTGGCGTGTGCTTTTGGCCGTTTGAAGGGCTACTGGCACTCTTTTTATGGGAAGTTGGACTTGGCCAAAGACAGCATCCCCACGGTTATATCCGTGTGCTGTACCCTCCATAATATTTGTGAAGGGAAGGGTGAAAGCTTCACTCAAGGCATGAGCCTCAGACGTTCAACACCTGGAGGCTGAATTTGCACAGCCAGAGAGCAGGGCTATTAGAGGGGCCCAGCGTGGGGCTGCAAGGATTAGGGATGCCTTGAGGGAGCAATTTGAGGCTGAAAGCCACCAGTAATGGCTGGTGCTCTGCACGGGAGTTAAGTGCAGTGGCTGTGTTTGGTACACTAACTTGCAGTGCTTGTTGCTTTCCTGGGCTAAGGTATATTTTGCATTATGCACTAATAAAGTATGTTGTCAAAGTAAAAAACTCCATTTATTGAAAAGAAAAATTCATTTATTGAAAAAAAAAAAACAAAAAAAAACCCCCCCCCAAAAAAAACCAAAGTAACGCAGAAATACCAAAAGGGAAAGGGGGTGGGGTGGGGTGGGGACTGGTTCACTCATAGGCTTGAGTATGTCCTGATTTCATACTCTTGAATCCTGTCTGGCATGCTGTGCACTGAGTGCTGCACTTCAGGATGGCTATAAGGCATGTTGAGGAGGGTTGAATGCAGTGAATGAGGGTCGTAGTTTTCGTGGGTGGGTGGTGAAGCTACGGGTGTAGGAGGCAGCTGGGGGTGGTAAGAACCCGGATGTTGGGGAAAGTGGGTTGGAGGGGACATGGGGGCACAAGGGGAAGAGTTTTGGGACAAGGGTTGCGGGGTGTGTGTGTGAATGCAGTAGTGTTCCACCTGCATGGCGATGAATGCCTGGATAGATTCCGTTTGCCGCTCCATTATGCTAATCAGCCGTTCCATGCTTTGCCGCTGGTGTGTCACGTTTTCCTGGCGGATCCTCCTTTCGCTCTCCCTCCACTTCTGTGCCTTTCGAGGACTGCTGCATGACTTCTTGCAGCATGTCTTCTTTGCTTTTACGTGGCCTCTTCCTAAGTCCGGTGATAAGAATGATGGCTGAGATCTCAAGGTTACACCTATACAGGCAAAATGCAACACTTAACAGAAGCAGCATTGTACACACCAGACAGAGCAATGATTCCCCCGCACTTAAGGAGGACAATCACAAGAACATACTTTGCCTGTCCCAAAATGAGCGCACATAACCTACGGGAGCCCCAGAAATGGTGAGTAAGCACAGGGTCCATGGGGACTGATTGTTTCATGGCTGCACTGTCCTCTAGGTTTCTGTGCCTTGGGGAGAGCCAACAGCTGCAGGGGGCACCTACACTGAACACTGTCCCAACATTCGCCACAGGTGTTAGTCCTGGAAGTTATCTCACTGCTGAGGGTGACCAGGGAAGCAAGGGAGGGTCTTCTACTACAATGCGGCTTCTGCCCCGGCCCATATGCAGCTTGCCTGTGTGCAGAAATGGTCCCCCCTCCTTGCCCAAAGAGCCTGTACCTAAAAACTTCCTTCCCCAAAAGAAAGCCGCTTACCAGGAACGTCCTCTCTTGCTTGTCCTTCCCCAAGCACTGGATGCTGCGACTGGGTGCCTTCCTCCTGGCTCGAGAAGAGCTCCTGTCTGCATGCATCTAGGGATTCCGGGGTGTCTCCCCCCGCCTCAGCACTATCGCTCACGCTTTCCTCCTCCTCCTCTGCCCCCCCCATTGCTGTGCTGGACTCGGAAGTGTCCATGGTGGTCGTTGCAGTGGAGGTGGGATTGCCCCCAAGTATCGCGTCCAGCTCTTTGTAGAATTTGCAGGTTGCAGGGGCAGCACCAGAGCGGCGGTTTGCCTCGTGGGCTTTGCGGTAGGCATTCTGCAGCTCCTTTACTTTAACACGACACTGCACCACATCCCGGTCATGGTCCCTGTCCATCATGGCCCTTGATATGTGCTCAAAGGTAATGTAATTCCTACGGCTGGAGCGCAGCTGGGACTGCACAGCTTCCTCCCCCCAAACACTGATGAAGTCAAGCACCTCGCCATTGCTCCATACTGGGGATCACCTGGCGTGTGGAGGAATGTCCACATGGAAAAATGTGCTGAGAGCACTCCATGCCTAGTTGAGCAAGCAGGAAGGGGATTTTCAAAATTCCTAGGGAATTTAAAGGGTGGGTCTGACGCTTGGTCACTTGAGGACAGGGCAGCAGAGTTCAAAAGTGATGACCAGAGTGGCTAGAACAGGCATTGTGGGACACTTCCAGAGGCCAATCAGAGCGCATTAGGTGTCCACACTGGCACCGCAGCGCTCCAGCGAGAGCATAACAAACATTATTCCTCTCGGGGAGGTAGAGTACCAGGAGCGCTCCAGCCATGGAGTCAGAGTGCTCTACGTGCCTTGCCAGTGTGGACGGGGAGTGAGGTAGAGCGCTCTTGGCAGCTTTAACGCACAAGTGTTAGGTGGGCCTTAGGTGGGGGTTTTTGTAGAGAAAATACAATGGTTCAAGAGAGAACACTAGATTTGTTTATGGGTAAACTGATGACCCCAGAGTTTTCTTTAGGCTAGACAATAGGAGCTGATCACTCTTGGCTATGGGTGGTGTTTTCTTCCAGGGAGCTCACAATGCAATTAGGCTGCTTCAGCATTTTGGATATCAATCAAGGATTCATTATTAGAATTAATCTGATAACTGCTGAGCTGGGTGTGTGCAGGCATAGGTTCATTAACAACTGGAGCAGAGATTCCCCCATGATGCAGTGCTTCCCTGCTTTTCTGGTCCTAGAGTTCCGTGCGGTAATCTTTGTTCTCCATTCTGTATGCTAATGGAGATGTCTTAATGTTGTCACCCTTGTCAGGAGGGGTCTAGATGTGTCTCCCAATGCCCTTCACTGATTTCTGCAAGCCTTTTCTCTGATCGGTTTTGGTTCAAGCAGGGACTGTTGTCTGTGGGGGTGTCTTTCATGAGTCAGACAGGCTAGATACTGCACCCTGGTTCCCCACGAACACAGAGCTGACTGGAATCAGAGCAAGAGGGAGTGTCTGAGCTCGGGTCGCTGGAAGCTGGCAGTCTGCATGGCGGGACTGGAAGAGGGGGAATCCAGAGCATTTGGCCCAGGATTCCCAAGATGGACTTGGCTGAAAGTCACTGATTTCTGTGCTAGTAAGCGCTGATCTATGCTGTGTTCCTGTCGACTAATAAACCTTCTGTTTTACTGGCTGGCTGAGAGTCATGTGTGACAATGCCGCCCATGGGAGCCAGCTGAGGTCACTCAATTAGGGTGAACTGCAAACAGAACGGGGCAGACAAACCCCAAACACTGGTGGATATTCCAATACTTAGATTTACCGAGCCAGTACAAAACAGCTTCTATAGTACCTCACTGGTTACTCTGAAGTCCAAATAAAGCAGTTTCCTTAAATTGCCCAGCCTCAGGCCTCCATCCAGACACACATGTCAGATATGATGATGATTAATGAAAATCTCATCTCATCATATAAAATAAAAGGTTCTTCCAACCCCAAAGGATCAGCCACACACCCAGGTTCAATTAGAACTTAGATCTTACCCAAAATACACGCTTATAGCCAATTTTTATTAACTAAACTAAAATTTATTAAAAAAAGAAGAGAGAGAGAGAGAGTGTGTTGGTTAAAAGATCAATATACAAATACATAGCAGAGATGAGTTTGTAGTTGCCAAAAGTCCTTTTAGAAATAGCCCACAGGTTATAGTCCAATGTCCATATTCAGGATGACTCCAGTCAGTGACTGGGGATCTCAATCCTTATGGCTCAGGGTTTCCCCTTCTTGAAACCCAAAGCAGATCTTCTTGAGATGAAGAAGGATTGTGTCCCAGGGTTTTTATACATATATGCTTTTGGCCTGAGAAAACAATAGGCTTAACCTCCCTTCTCCCAAACATCATGGCAATTAGCACAGGCTAATTTATCCATTAAACAGTTCAGATACAGATTAAAAGTTGTGGTAAAGAGACTGTCGAATTGTGGAAGTCAACGAATGGCTACGCAGGTGGTGTTGGAGAGAAGGCTTTGGATTCTTCGACCATGGGATGGTGGTGTTCCAAGAAGGAGGCGTGCTAGGCAGAGACGGGCTCCACCAAACGAAGAGAGGGAAGAACATCTTCGCAAGCAGGCTGGCTTAACCTAGTGAGGAGGGCTTTAAACTAGGTTCACCGGGGGAAGGAGACCAAAGCCCTGAGGTAAGTGGGGAACTGGGATACCGTGAGGAAGCATGAGCAGGAGAGTGCAAGAGGGAGGACTCCTGTCTCAGACCGAGAAAGCGGGACAATCAGCTAGTTATCTTAAGTGCCTATACACAAATGCAAGAAGCATGGGAAACAAGCAGGGAGAACTAGAAGTCCTGGCCCAGTCAAGGAACTATGATGTCATCGGAATAACAGAGACTTGGTGGGATAACTCACATGACTGGAGTACTGTCATGGATGGATACAAACTGTTCAGGAAGGACAGGCAGGGCAGAAAAGGTGCAGGAGTTGCATTGTAAGTAAGAGAGGAGTATGACTGCTCAGAGCTCTGGTATGAAACTACAGAAAAACCTGAGTCTCTGGATTAAGTTTAGAAGGGTGAGCAACAAGGGTGATGTGGTGGTGGGAGTCTGCTATAGACCACCAGACCAAGGGGATGAGGTGGACAAGGCTTTCTTCCGGCAACTAGCAGAAGTCACTAGATCGCAGGCCCTGGTTCTCATGGGAGACTTTAATCACCCTGATATCTGCTGGGAGAGCAATACAGCAGTGCACAGACAATCCAGGAAGTTTTTGGAAATTGTAGGGGACAATTTCCTGGTGCAAGTGCTGGAGGAACCAACTAGGGGCAGAGCTCTTCTAGACCTGCTGCTCACAAACCGGGAAGAATTAGTAGGGGAAGCAAAAGTGGATGGGAACCTGGGAAGCAGTGACCATGAGATGGTCCAGTTCAGGATCCTGACACAAGGAAGAAAGGAGAGCAGCAGAATATGGACCCTGGACTTCAGAAAAGCAGACTTGGACTCCCTCAGGGAACTGATGGGCAGGATCCCCTGGGAGAATAACATGAAGGGCAAAGGGGTCCAGGAGAGCTGGCTGTATTTTAAAGAATCCTTATTGAGGTTGCAGGAAAAAAACACATCCCAATGTGTAGAAAGAATAGTAAATATGACAGGCGACCAGCTTGGCTTAACAGTGAAATCCTTGCTAACCTTAAACGCAAAAAAGAAGCTTACAAGAAGTGGAAGATTGGACAAATGACCAGGAAGGAGTATAAAAATATTGCTCAGGCATGCAGGAGTGAAATCAGGAAGGCCAAATCACACTTGGAGTTTCAGCTAGCAAGAGATGTTAAGGGTAACAAGAAGGGTTTCTTCAAGTATGTTAGCAACAAGAAGAAAGTCAAGGAAAGTGTGGGCCACTTACTGAATGAGGGAGGCAACCTAGTAACAGAGGATGTACAAAAAGCTAATATACTCAATGGTTTCAGGAGGCAGAGGAGCTATGCTTAACCCCTGGGAGGGTGTGACCAGCGAGAAGGATTGTTGCAATAATGGGGTCCCGATGGGGACTGCAGCGAGTGGTTTTAGGGGCAGAGGAGTCTGTGGCTTGACCCTGGGAGAGAGGTGGTGACCTGGAGAAAGGCAGGAGTTCTTCCTGGAAATGGTGGGGACCTGAGAGCACGCAGGCCGGCGAGTCCACAACAACGTGGGAACAGCAGGGAGATGTATAACCATCCCCTTAAGAGGGACCTTGTAAAGCTGTGCAAGGAGCAGGGGCTTCACAAAGGGAAGATCATCAAAGCACAGCTGATTGCTCAGCTGGAGCAGGAGGATCTCACAGAGGAGCTGATCCCTGTCCCTGAGGAAAGCAGCCCGGCAGATGCAGTGCCGGTACTGGTGTCTGTCTGTCCCGGCTGGGAGTGGTCAGAGTGCTGTTGAGGGCACTCCTGGGCCCCTCCTACCTATGGCTGGGGAGGGGCTAGAAGCCACCAGGCGAACCCCAGGGACACCGTGACCCCCATGACTCATAGACTTTAAGGTCAGAAGGGACCATTATGATCATCTGGTCTGACCCCCTGCATGCTGCAGGCCGCAAGACCCTTCCCTGGACTCTACCGTTGAAGTCCCCAATCCTGTGTTTTAGTGACTTCAATCAGCTGAGACCCTCCTGCTAGTGATCCCTGCCCCATGCTGCGGAGGAAGGCGAAAAACCTCCAGAGGCTCAGCCAATCTACCCTGGAGGAAAATTCCTTCCCGACCCCAAATATGGCGATCAGTAATACCCCGAGCATATAGGCAAGAGTCTCTAGCCTGACCCTTGTTGGCCATTATGCTGTTCATGTACCATTGCTTGGTTTTCCTTGGCTACTATGTTTTATCATTAAACCATTCCCTCCATAAACTTATCCAACTTAATCTTAAAACCAGACAGGTCCGTCGCCCCCACCGTTTCCCTCGGAAGGCCGTTCCAATATTTCACCCCTCTGATGGTCAGAAACCTTCGTCTAATTTCAAGCCTAAACTTCCCCCCGGCCAGTTTGTATCCATTCGTTCTCGTGTCCACATTAGTACTAAGCTGGAATAATTCCTCTCCCTCCCTTGTATTAACCCCTCTGATATATTTAAAGATAGCAATCATATCCCCCCTCAGCCTTCGCTTTGTCAGACTAAACAACCCAAGCTCCTCTAATCTCTTTTCATACGACAGGTTTTCCATTCCTCTGATCATCTTAGTCGCCCTTCTCTGCACCCGTTCCAGTTTGAGTTCATCTTTTTTAAACATTGGAGACCAGAACTGCACACAGTACTCCAAATGAGGTCTCACCAGCGCCTTAAACAACGGAAGCAGGACCTCCCTATCTCTACTAGATATACCTCGCCTAATACATCCCAAGACCGCATTGGCTTTTTTCACCGCCACGTCACATTGCCGACTCATAGTCATCCTGCGGTCCACAAGGACCCCTAGGTCCTTCTCCTCTTCCGTTACTTCTAACCAATGCGTCCCCATCTTGTAACTAAAATTGTTATTATTCGTCCCCAAGTGCATCACCTTACACTTTTTACTATTAAATTTCATCCTATTTCTGATACTCCAATTCACAAGCTCATTCAAGTCTCCCTGCAGAGTATCCCTATCCTCCTCCGAGTTTGCAACTCCTCCCACCTTCGTATCATCCGCAAACTTTATCAGCCCACTCTTGCAATCGGTCCCGAGGTCAGTTATAAATAGATTAAATAAGATGGGTCCCAAAACCGAACCTTGAGGCACTCCACTAGTAACCTCCCTCCAACCCGACAATTCACCCTTTAATACGACCCGCTGCATTCTCCCCATTAACCAATTCCCTATCCACCTCTGGATTTTCATATCGATCCCCATGTTTTTCATTTTAACCAATAGTTCCTCATGGGGTACTGTATCAAACGCTTTACTGAAATCCAGGTATATTAGGTCCACCACATTTCCCTTATCTAATAAGTCCGTTACTTTCTCAAAGAAGGAGATCAGATTCGTTTGGCACGATCTGCCCTTCGTAAAACCATGCTGTAATTTATCGCATTTGCCATTAACTTCAAGGTCCTCAACTAGTTTCTCTTTCAGAATCTTCTCCAGCACCTTGCACACTACTGATGTTAAACTAACAGGCCTATAGTTACCCGGGTCACTTTTTTTCCCTTTCTTGAAAATAGGAACCACATTGGCTATTCTCCAGTCTAACGGGACTACCCCCGAGTTTACAGATTCATTAAATATAGTCGCTAATGGGCCTGCTATTTCCCGCGCCAATTCCTTCAATATTCTCGGATGAAGATCGTCCGGTCCACCCGACTTAGTCCCATTAAGGCGTTCTAGTTTTGTTTCTACCTCGGATGCGGTAATCCCCCATCCCGTATGCCCCTCTGTAACGGTGCTAGTATCCCTAATACCTTCATTGGCCTCATTAAACACCGATGCAAAATATTCATTGAGATATTGCGCCATGCCTAGATTATCTTTAATCTCCTCTCCAGCTATAGTCTTCAGCGGTCCCACTTCTTCTTTCTTTGCTTTCTTCCTATTTATATGGCTGTAAAACCTCTTACTATTACTTTTAATTCCCCTCGCTAAGTCCAACTCTTCCTGGCCTTTGGCCTTTCTCACTCTATCTCTACATTCTCTGACTTCACTAAGGTAAGTTTCCTTACTGATCCCTCCCCTCTTCCACTCTTTGTACGCTTTCTGTTTTTTCCTAATCGCCCCTTTCAGCCGGTCGCTCATCCAGCTCGGTCTAAGTCTCTTGCTTAGTAATCTTTTTCCCTTTTTGGGGATACAGGCCTCTGACAGCTCTTGCATCTTTAACTTAAAGTAATCCCAGGCTTCTTCTGCCTTTAGGTCCCTTAATACGTTTGCCCAATCCACTTCCCTTACCAGTCCCCTTAATTTGTTAAAATTGGCCTTTTTAAAATTATAAACCCTAGTCTTTGACTTAATTCTGGTACTCTTTCCATTTAGTTTAAAGCGAATTAGCTCATGATCACTGGAGCCCAAGTTGTCCCCCACTACCACTTCCTCAACAAGGTCCTCACTACTTACCAGAATCAAATCTAAAATGGCCTCCCCCCTCATCGGCTCAACTACCACTTGATAAAGGAATTGATCCGCAAGCACATCTAGGAACATCTGAGCCCTATTATTGCTACTAGCGTTTGTTCCCCAATCTATATCCGGGAAGTTAAAGTCCCCCATAATTACACAGTTTCTATTAGTATTTACCTCCCTTAATACATTAAACAATTCCTTATCCATATCCTGGGTCGATCCCGGCGGTCTATATCACACCCCAAGCACTATCCCCGGAGAGGCTCTAGTAGTACTTTTACCCAGCTTGAGTATCGCCCAGACGGACTCTGTGTTATCTATTCCATCCACTATTATTTCTTTACAGCTTATTTCACTATTGACATACAATGCCACCCCCCCACCTTTACCTTTATCCCGGTCTTTCCTAAACAGCGCATACCCCTCCATACCTGCGTTCCAGTCGTGACCGCCATTCCACCACGTTTCAGTTATTCCTACGATATCCAGTTTCAATTCTCGGACCAAGAGCTCCAATTCCTCCATTTTATTACCTAGGCTTCTCGCATTGGTGTACAAACAGCCTAATGTATGTCGTTTGGCCTGTCTCCCATTACTAGCACTGTATGTTGCGGGCCTCTTTGTGTTCGTCCCCCCTGTCCCTCCTATGTCCAATCTCATCTGCCCGGCTATGTCTCCTCTTATTACACTCAGCTTTTCAATACCGGAAACTGGCGTGGAGATTAACTGTGCATCTCCCAACCATCTCCCCAAACTTCCTAGTTTAAAGCTCTTTTGATAAGATGAGCCAGCCTCCCTCCCAGAAGTCTATTTCCTTCCCTACTCAGGTGAAGCCCATCCCGCGAGAACAGGTGTCTGTCCCCGAAAGCCTCCCAGTGGCCATACATCCCAAAGCCCTCCTTATAGCACCACTCCCTTAGCCAACTATTTATCCTCACAATCCTATCAGCCCTTTGCTGCCCTTCCCTCGGAACAGGCAGAATCCCACTAAAGATAACCTGAGCCTCTATCTCCTTGAGAGTCTTCCCCAGCCTGGCATAATCTCCCTTGATTCTCTCTAACGAGAACCTAGCCGTGTCATTCGTTCCTACATGAAGGATTATCAAGGGGTTCTTACCTGCTCCTTTTAGGATCCTTTTCAACCGCAGGTCCACATCGCGTATCTTTGCACCCGGTAGACAGCACACCCTTCTGTTCTCCGGGTCCGCCCTGGTCACAGGCCTGTCCAATCTCCTCAGTAAAGAGTCTCCAATTACATACACCTGCCGTCGCCTGGCAACAGTGCGATCTAGTAATCTAGTCTCCGATCCCTCTAGTCCTGACCTGTGTCTGCTCCTATCTTCCCTTATGCTCCCCCTTATGCCTTCCTGTATCCCCTGGTGGCCCATAATTGGTGCTGTCTCCATCAACTCCTCCCCCCTCTCTCTCGGACTAGCAGCTCTTCTCTTCTTCCTCACCCTCCCACCTTCAGTCACCACCTGCTGCCCCTCTACCTCGTTATCCAAACACTCAAACCTATTCCTGAGTTCTATTCCCCCCTCACTGGCTCTCCTTTTCCTTGGCCTACTTCTCACAGTCACATGCTTCCACTTCCCTGGATCTCCTCCTTCCATTCCCCTCTCGCTGTCATCTACTACTGCCTCCTCCTGCACCCTAGAGCCTTCCCCTTCAGCCCCGCCTTGCCCATCCTCCATCAGCTGCTAAAACCCCCGCCTAAACTCCACCAGGGTCTCTACCTGCATCTCCAGCCCCTTAATCTTTTCCTCCAGTAACACTATAAGGCGACACTTCATACACACATACCTTTGTTCCGGGTCTCCTGCTAGGACTATATACATACCACAGCTTCCACATGCAGCCATCTGCATTCTGTCTGCTGCTGCTGCTTGGCTCATGGCTGCTGCATTCTCTGCCCACAGCACCTGGGGGCACGGAGCACACAACACACCCCGGCCTCCTGCCTCCCCCTTTACCTCCAATGAGAACTCCCTCTCAAACTCCCCTGTTAGCCGCCCTGTTGGCTGCCGCTGCTCGCAGCTGTACCGCTGCCTGGCTGGGCGGCCGCTTTTATGGGCCCCTTGATCAGCCAAGCCCCGCCCCCTGCTCAGGGCTCGGCGTCCGTCCCAGCACCCAGCCCCTGCCGGCCCCTACAAACAAACACACAAGAACACCCAAGAACACACAGGACAGATGCAAATACAGGTACCTTCTCCTCCAATGAGAACTCCCTCTCAAACTCCCCTGTTAGCCGCCCTGTTGGCTGCCGCTGCTCGCAGCTGTACCGCTGCCTGGCTGGGCGGCCGCTTTTATGGGCCCCTTGATCAGCCAAGCCCCGCCCCCTGCTCAGGGCTCGGCGTCCGTCCCAGCACCCAGCCCCTGCCGGCCCCTACAAACAAACACACAAGAACACCCAAGAACACACAGGACAGATGCAAATACAGGTACCTTCTCCTCCAATGAGAACTCCCTCTCAAACTCCCCTGTTAGCCGCCCTGTTGGCTGCTCCCTGCTGCAGTGAGTGAGGGGGGACCCAGGACTACATGGAACTTTGATAAGAGCATCCTGTCCCAACTTAAGGAAGGGGAGGACATAGATGAATTCCTGATGACTTTTGAGAAGGCCTATGGGCTGCACAGAGTTGACCCTGCAGACAAGTTCCAGTTTCTCACCCCTTTACTGGAGCCCCAAAGCCATAGGGATGTACAGCCGAATGTGGAGGCAGGGGACTATGAACTGTTCAAAAAGGCCCTGTTACACAAGTTTGGGATGCCTCCCAAGGTGCACTCCCCTTACCATGGACAACCTCCATCTCATAATCCTGGAAGGACAGACTCCACCTCAGGAGCTCGGCATTGGCCCCTCTCATCTGGTGTAGCCATTTGTACACAGTGAAGCGCCGCTCAAATAGATCCGGCTGCAGCATTTTAAGAGCCCACTCCACGGCCAGGCATTCTTTCTCTATGGCTGCATCGATCTGCTCCCGGGGCAGCAGCTTCCTGCTCAGGTACATGATGGGGTGTTTCTTCCCCTCGGCACCGCACCCAGCCCATGGGCATTGGTGAACACCATAAAGGGCTTGTCAAAGTCTGGGTTTCGCAGTACCGGGCCCTTGACCAGATCCTCCTTCAGTGTGCAGAGAGCCCTCTGGCACTGCCCAGACCAGACCAGCTTGTCTGGCTTATCTTTCTTGCATAGCTCAGTGATGACAGCTGACACAGAGCTAAAGTGGGGCACAAACCTCTGATAGTGCCCCACCATCCCAATAAAGGCCTGGGCCAGTTTCTTAGTCTGGGGAGCAGGCCAGTCTCTGATTGCCCCCACCTTGGTCGGCTCTGGCTTTAGGCAGCCGCTCCCCACCTTGTGGTCTAGGTACAACCCCTCTGCCATCCCCACTTTGAATGTCCCAGCTTTTACAGTCAGCCCTGTATCCCGGAGGCAACTCAGCCCCCACTTTACCTGGGACACATGGTTGTCCCAGGTCTGGCTAACAGCACAAATATCATCAATGTCCACTAGGGTAAAACTCTCCATCCCCCTCAGTAACTGATCCACCTGGCGCTGGTAGGTGACCAGTGCCTCCTTGAGGCTGAAAGGTAGGACCAGGGACTTGTACAGCCCCAAAGGGGTGACAAAAACAGGTTTCAACCTGGCATCTGGATTGAAAGGCACCAATAGCCTTTGGTGAAATCCCTGGTCATGGGGTACTGAGTCCCTACCAACTAGTCTAGGATCTCATCAGGCCTAGGCATGGGCAGGCACCAGACATTCGTCCATCCCCAAGTCCAGGGCCACCTTCTGAAAAGGCTCCTCTATGACAGGCTGGTGTCTCAAGGCTGCTTTACCCTTGTCCCTGGCCTTTTGCACCTCTGGACAAGGCAGCCCTGGTTGGCAGCTGTCCCTCTCTGGCAGTGGTTCTCCACACTCAGCTGGGGTTACCGATCCCCCGGGGCTCAGCTTTGCCCCTGCTGTCCCAGTGATGGCAGACAGCAAGCCCGCTGCTATGCTCACAGCAGCAGAGCCAGTGTGAGCCACCTCCCGTGTGCAGGGGAGCGGGGAGCATCTCTCTGTCCCACTCAGCTCCAGGACTCTGGTTACAGACAGGCAAGTATCCTGAGCTTAGCAGCTCCTTTGTCCCTGCCAGCCAGATCATTTCCATTTTCACTGACTGGTTCAATCTCAGCTGATTGGTTCCCTGGATTCAAATTCAAATCCTCGGTCATTACAGGAGCAGGGCCTGGATCCTGTTCCAAATAGACACAGTCAATCCCCAACAGGAGGTCACAGTCGATTGTGACGTTACTCTCTCTATATGATTTTATGAAAGTATGCTGATGAGTGTGAACATAATGCAACTAAAATATGCTTCATGCAAAAATTCTCTTGTAGGATATCATTACAAAGCTTATAATCTACTGAGTGTGTTTATCCTATTTGTATAAATGTATCACTCTTCTATCTGAAACTAGAAATATGAAATAACTCTGCATAATTACAATAGGCCCTCAAAGTGTGGGCCATTAATAGTGGTTTGGAATCTTGAGGGCTCCCATTAACCAGGATAATTGACTGTAGATGGCTCTGTTTTACTTGCAAGTCTTCCTGTATACCTGTGTGCTGGCAAGTGGGTAATGAAGACATATGCTCCTGTCACCTGAACTAGAATCCATCTTTAACCTGGCGCTTTTCCATTGAGAAAGAGGGAGTGGGAACCCAGAGAGGGACAAAGGATTCCTGCCTTATGCAAAAGACGTATAAGTGGGTGGAACAGAACAAATTAGGGAGCCATCATGAGAAATCCCCTAGCTACCACCTGGGCTGGAACAAGGGCTGGACCAGAGGAAAGGATTGTGCCCAGATTAGGAAGGCATCCAGTCTGTGAAAGAAATTTATTGCAAACAGCTCTGAGGGTGAGATTTTAATCTGTATTCAGTTTTATTACTATACTAGGCTTAGACTTGCGTGTTTTATTTTATTTTGCTTGGTAATTCACTTTGTTCTGCCTATTACTACTTGGAACCCCTTAAATCCTACTTTCTGTATTTACTAAAATCACTTTTTACTTATTAATTAACCCAGAGTATGTATTAATAACCGGGGTGGGGGGCGCGCAAACAGCTGGGCATATCTCTCTATCAGTGTTATAGAGGGCAAACAATTTATGAGTTTACCCTGTACAAAGCTTATAAAACGGATTTATTTGGGATTTGGACCCCATTGGGAGTTGGTCATCTGAGTGTCAAAGACAAGATCACTTCTGTAAATTGCATTCAGTTAAATTTGCAGTTTTGGGGCATGTGGTTCAGACCCTGGGTCAGCGTTGGAGTGGATTGGTGTGTCTGGCTCAACAAGACGGTGCTGGAGTCCCAAGCTGGCAGGGAAAGCAGGGGCAGAAGTACTCTTGGCACCTCAGTTGGCAACTCCAAGGGGGTTTCTGTGATCCAACCCGTCACACTGATATCTTGGAGAACCCCAACTACCAGCCAGCCCAACCCCTCCTGTGTGCGCACAGGATCTAGGACAAAGGCAGGGCGAGAGGCTTCATTCCTGGGACCTTCACCCAGATCACACAGCCCCTCAGCATCTGGTGAGGCTGCACCACCCGATTCTTTCTGTCCCAGGATCTCGCCACCCCACAAATGTCTCCCCATTGACCACTATCTTCCGCTCTCACTGGGCGTCCGAGGGGCCTGAGCCCAGAAGAGTCCATGTAGAAATATGTGCTGGGGGCAGGAGTGGGAGCCTGTCTGCCACCCCGCTCATCTGGCTGAACA